>NC_091979.1:245343271-245643271 GCF_044704955.1 Pristiophorus japonicus
ATGAGCTGTAAAATAGAGCTTCCCTCGAGTGGACTACTGCTCCTCCTAGTGGACTACTGTGGCAATGCAACTGCTGATGTACAATAATAAAGGATCATGTGAAAAGGTCACTTGACAAGTTCCCGTAGCGCCATCTTGTGTGTGTGTGTGTGTGTGTGTGTGTGTGTTTGTGATGTCGTAAAGAATATATCACATGAGCAAAGGCAGCAGCCAAATTGTAGGCAGCAAGATCCAGCAAACAGCAAATGAAATAAATGGCTAAGTAATCTCTTTCGATAGTCACAGTTAAGGGAGTGGATAAGAGGACATAAAAGATAGTTGTGGCCAAATGGCTGCCCAGCCCTGGCAACCTATTGCTTGGAGCCCAGGCAACTCAATCATACTTGCACATATATAGCAACATTGGAATTGCTAGACCAGAAAAGACCGAGGCCCATCTAGTTCGCCTTCTACCAGTCTGGTAGTCACACAATGCCATTCTTATCACCCCCAGTGCTCGCTGGTTAAGCAACGACTCGATTTCAAAACTCATCCCTATTTTCAATTGCCTCCATGGCCTCACCCTGCCCTATCTCTGTAATCTCCTCCAGTCCCACAGCCCTCCGAGATGTCTGCGCTCCTCTAATTCTGCCCTTCTGAGCATCCCTGATTATATTCTCTCAATCATCGGTGGCCGTGCCTTCTGTTGCCTGGGCTCCAAGCTCTGGAACTCCCTCCCTAAACCTCTCCGCCTCTCTCCCTCTCTTTCCTCCTTCAAGACAGTACTTCTTTGACCAAACCCTGCCCTAATTTCTCCTTATGCGGCTCAGTGTCAAATTTTTTTTGTCTTACTGTACTCCTGTGAAGTGCCTTGGGACATTTTACTACATTAAAGGCGCTATATAAATACAAGTTGTTGTTGATGATGATACAATGATAATGGAGTTGTTGACTAATCAATCTCTATCAATTAGTCTGCAACACACCCAGACATGACATGTCTCAATTATTCATGTACTCCGTTTTCAAAATATTATTTTCTGAAAGAAATCTATTCAATTTGCATTTGATTGAATCAATACTAACTGTTTCCAGCATCTCCCGAGATCCCACAAATTTACCACCTACTCGCTTCCGCAGATTTGTTTTGAATTTACCCCCCTACAAGTTCAGGCCCTATGTGCTGGTTTGTTCTGTTTGAAGGTTATAGGGCAGGAGATTTGGAAAGGAGCATTTTGAATTAGTACTGTTGCTTCATTAGTGAGAACCAAGAGGTTAGTGGCTATCAGCAACTTGGGGTAAGAATAGCAGAATTAGGAGTTCAGTAGGCCATTAGGCCCCTCGAGCCTGCTCCACCATTCAATAAGATCATGGCCGATCTTCTACCTCAACTCCACTTTCCCTCACTATCCCCGTATCCCTTAATTAGCTTAGTTCCCAAAAATGTATCGACCTCTGTCTTGAACATATTCAACGACTGTGATAAGAACATAAGAAAGGTATCTTCAAATTATTGGGAATATTGATTTAAATTTAATATGCAACCCTCGATGTGTCATGATATACAGACAAGAGCTTTGATAGCCCCTCATTAGTGTGCGATATCCCTGAGTGACTGGTTGGGACCACTGCACAATTTTTCCGATGACTCCGCAACGGGTGAGTCAAGTCCATAAGTCTTTGCATCAAAGGGTCTTTGGCTATACAGGTTGAACATCCTTATCCGGAACACTCAGGACCTGGCCTGTTCTGGATAAGGGATTTTTCCGGACGAGGGATGGTCATGTTAAATTGGATGGTACAGGTACTGAGCAAGGGGATATTGGGGCTGGATGGCTTGGGGCTGCGAGTGCGGCAGAGAGATCATGGGGCGGGTGGAGTGGATCGCGGGGTCAGGCCAGCGATTGCAGGAGTCGGCAGTGAGGAAGGACTTCAATTTGTTCATGTCAGAGTTCAGAGTTCTGCTCATGCACCACCCAGTGGCCGGGAATGGTTCTGGATGAGGGGTGGTTCCAGATAAGGGAATTCTGGATAAGGGAGGTTCAACCTGTATCAATTGTTATACTACAAGTATACCAAGATGTGGAATATGAAGGAAGTTGTTTGCGAATGGAATCACGATGAGATTTCTCATGATTAGAAAACATCTTATTGAATCTCACATCAATTGTCGGTAGTTTCTTGGTCCTGTGAAGCATTTGGCAACAGGGGTCCTGAAAATGTTGATGCCTTAACTTGCCTAAAAACTAGTACAAAAATGAAAATCATAACAATAAACTGCGAGGCATACTGGTTGAAGATTGGGCTTTGACGATACAGTAGCGTAGTGGTTATGTTACTGGACTAGTAATCCAGAGAACAGGACTAATGACCCAGGGATGTGAGTTCAAATCTCCACCATGTCAGCTGGGGAATTTAAATTCAATTAATTAAATAAATCTGGATCAGTAATGGTGACCATGAAACTACTGGGTTGTTGTGAAGACCCATCTGGTTCACTAATGTCCTTCAGGGAAAGAAATCTGCTGTCCTTACCCAGTCTGGCTTATATGTGACTCCAGACCCACAGCAATGTGGTTGACTCTTAACTGCCCCCTGAAATGACCGAGCAAGCCACTCAAGGGCATTTAGGGAATGGACAATAAATGCTGGCCTTGTCAGCAATGCCCACATCACATGTTTGGAGATATCAGGAGTAAGTCAATGTATGTTTTCATGTAGGGGATCTGATTAGACGAATACCAGCCCTGCTAGAAGACACTATTTCATCCCCAAATATTATTACAGCATAGACTGAACTTTGTCTAGTCATCTGGGTGAGTCAGTGTTAGGGAGCAGACACGCAAGACTTTTCCCATTGGGCATCCAATGACAGCAAAGAAAGAAATAATTTGCATTTATTTCCTTTCACAACCTCAGGGTGTCCAAAGTGCTTTACAGCCAATGAAGTGCTTTTGAAGTGCAGTCAATGTTGTAATGCAGGAAATGCAGCAGCCAATTTGTGCACAGCAAGCTCCCACAAACAGCAATGTGATAATGACCAGATAATCTGTTTTTGTTGGTTGAGGGATAAATATTGGGCCAGGACACGGGGGATAACTCCCCTGCTCTTCTTTGAAATAGTGCCGCGGAATCTTTTACATCCACTTGAGAGGGGCCGACAGGGCCTCGGTTTAACGTCTCAACCGAAATTGGGAGCATGAGCCTAGATTTTTGTGCTCAAGTCCCTAGAGTGAGACTCAGAGGCGAGGATGCTACCCCCTGAGCCACAGCTGACACTGGATCATAGCTGACTTTAGATCAAACTGAAGCAGTCCAGTTGTAAGAGACAGCTCCCAAAGCTGCTCTGAACTGTGGTACCATAATCAAAGTACACACAAAAACAAGGCAGCCCTGCCTCAACAGGGGCTTTGCTCACAGTTTTGGAGATTAAGCAGAATCGAATACTGCAGATAAACCGTCAAGGTCAAGTGTGTTGCAATCTGGGTTTGGCACAATATCACGGCGTTCTGCTTATTTTCAGTTGCATGACTTCACACGTGTCTTGCACCAGTATGAGCTGGCTGGCCGACACTCCTCAGTAATGGATTGCTGCTTTTCAGCACAATGACCAAATTTGGTCTTCGATCTAAGGAACCCGTTTTTAAGGCAAGAGGTCGAGAATAATCCTTTGATCACACCAGGTCCCTGGAGCTGCACACGTTTTCAGTCTATTGTGAGGATAATGAGTTGCAGTTCACCCATTCATGTGATGTATGCTCAGTTTTCAAAATATCCGTAATATTAACGACTTAGACTTGGGTGTACAGGGCACAATTTCCAAATTTGCAGATGACCCATAACTTGGAAGTATAGTGAACAGTAAGGGGGATAGTGGTAGACTTCAAGAGGACATAGACAGGCTGGTGGAATGGGCAGACACGTGGCAGATGAAATTTAACGGAGAAAAATGCGAAGTGATACATTTTTGTAGGAAGAACGAGGATATAAATTAAAGGATACAATTCTAAAGGGGGTGCATGAACAGAGAGACCTGGGGGTATATGGGCACAAATCGTTGCAGGTGGCAGGGCAGGTTGAGAAAGTGTTTAAAAAAAGCTTACAGGATCCTGGGCTTCATGAATAGAGGCATAGAGTACAAAAGCAAGGAAGTTATGATAATGAGCCTGTATAAAACACTGGTTCGGCCACAAATGGAGTATTGTGTCCAATTCTGGGAACCACACTTTAGGAAGGATGTGAACACCTTAGAGAGGGTGCAGAAAAAGTTTACAAGAATGATTCCAGGAATGAGGGACTTCAGTTACATGGATAGACTGGAGAAGCTGGGGTTGTTCTCCTTCGAGCAAAGAATGTTGAGGGGGATTTGATAAAGGTGTTTAAAATCATGAGGGGTCTAGACAGAGTAGAGAGAGAGAAACTGTTCCCATTGGAGGAAGGGTCGAGAACCTGAGGACACAGGTTTAAGGTGAGTGGCAAAAGAACCAAAGGCGACACGAGGAAAAACATTTTTACGCAGTGAGTGGTTAGGATCTGGAATGCACTGCCTGAAAGGGTGGTGGAGGCAGATTTAATCATGGCTTTCAAAAGGGAATTGGATAAGTACCTGAAGGAAAGAAATTTGCAGGGCTACGGGGAAAGGGCGGGCGAGTGGGACTAGCTGAAGTGCTCTTGGGTTCGACGGGCTGAATGGCCTCCTTTTGTGCTGTAACCATTCTATGATTTTAGTACCTGCAGCATTAAGCTGGCCAGTGGTTTGATCCATTGTAGTTTGAGTCTGTGTTAACAATTCTTCACCTGCCACTGACCTCAATGTATTGAAGTCAAAATCTTTGTCCAAATCCCTCCATGGGTTTGAGCCACCCGATCTCTGTCCTCCCTCCAGCCCGTCTCTTTGACTCTTCCTGTGCATTTCCTATCCCTCCCTGTGCCACCATTCTGTAGCACAACCTTCAGCCACTTCGGCCCAACTCTCTGGAACTCGCTCCCTATCTACATACATATATAGAATTTACAGCATCGAATCAGGCCTTTTGATCTGTGCCAGTGTTTATGCTCCACATGAGCCTCTTCACACCCTACCTCATCTCACCGATTGACATAATCTTCTATTCCTTTCTCCTTCATGTGTTTATCTCGCTTCCCCTTAAAGGCATCTATGCTATTTGCCTCAACTACTCCCTGTGGTAGTGAGTTCCACATTCTCACCACTCTCTGGGTAAAGAAATTTCGTGACTTGCTGCTTCTCTCCCTGTCTGTAAATGCCACCTCAAGAACAATCTCTTTGGTCATCTTTTCAGTCATCTCTCCGAGTTCTTCTTCTATTGCTCAGCATCCGTGTCCCCTCTGTCCAGCACCTTGGGACATCTTATTCGACTCGCACCAAAACAAAATGCCATACCTTTGCCTCCCGATTCTGTGAAGGGGATTTTCGACCACCGCCGCCCGGAATGGGCATGAAGTAGGTGGAGCCTCACCACCCGCCTGAGAACCATTTTCTAGTCTGGGCCTCCTTCAAATATAGCTATGGAGATGTGGGAGCCAAACGTGAGTTCTGCTGGAGCTCGCCGGGTGTGGGAGGGTGGGAAATCAGCTGGCTCCTATGCTGAGCCAATCGGCAAGTCGGTCCTCGTTGTGGGGTGGGGGGGGGGGGTGGGAGGGGAGGGGAGGGAGTCCAATTCCACAGGGGGGGGTGGAGCATGGGCTGACAGTAGGCCATAGTATTTTGGCAAAGCTAGGAGGAGCACTCCTGTTCCCCATCGTCCAACCAATAATTCTGGGCCTTTTTGTGGAGCGGCCTTCACTGGCCCCTTTATACCACCACTGGTTAGACCACTCATCACCTGGTAATGATGGCCTATTTGTACCTTGAAAATTGCAAATACCATCCTACAGCCAGCTCTGGAACTCCTCACCTCCTGACCAGGTAGATAAGGTGGTTAAGAAGGCCTATGGAATACCTGCCTTTGTTAGTCAAAGCATAGAATACAAGAGCAAGGAGGTTATTGCTTCAACTGTATAAAACACTAGTTAAGCCACAGCTAGAGTACTGCACACAGTTCTGGTCACTACATTACATGAAAGATGTGATTGCGGAAATACAAGGGGTTCGAGGGTCTAGTGAAAAGAAGGAACTGAAGGAAATCCTTATTAGTCAGGAAAGTGTATTAGGGAAATTGATGGGATTGAAGGCCGATAAATCCCCAGGGCCTGATAAGCTGCATCCCAGAGTACTTAAGGAAGTGGCCCTAGAAATAGTGGATGCATTGGTGATCATTTTCCAACATTCTATTGACTCTGGATCAGTTTCTATGGACTGTTGGGTAGCTAATGTAACACCACTTTTAAAAAAAGGAGGGAGAGAGAAAACAAGGAATTATAGACCGGTTAGCCTGACATCGGTAGTGGGGAAAATGTTGGAATCAATTATTAAAGATGAAATAGCAGCGCATTTGGAAAGCAGTGACAGGATCGGTCCAAGTCAGCATGGATTTATGAAAGGGAAATCATGCTTGACAAATCTTCTAGAATTTTTTGAGGATGTAACTAGTGGAGTGGATAAGGGAGAACCAATGGATGTGGTGTATTTGGACTATCAAAAGGCTTTTGACAAGGTCCCACACAAGAGATTGGTGTGCAAAATTAAAGCACATGGTATTGGGGGTAATGTACTGACATGGATAGAGAACTGGTTGGCAGACAGGAAGGAGAAAGTCGGAATAAATGGGTCCTTTTCAGAATGGCAGGCAGTGACTAGTGGGGTGCCGCAGGGCTCAGTGCTGGGACCCCAGCTATTTACAATATACATCAATGATTTAGATGAAGGAATTGAGTGTAATATCTCTAAGTTTGCAGATGACACTAAGCTGGGTGGCGGTGTGAGCTGTGAGGAGGATGCTAAGGGACTGCAGGGTGACTTGGACAGGTTAGGTGAATGGGCAAATGCATGGCAGATGTAGTATAATGTGGATAAATGTGAGGTTATCCACTTTGGTGGTAAAAACAGGAAGACAGAATATTATCTGAATGGTGACAGATTAGGAAAAGGGGAGGTGCAATGAGACCTAGTGTCATGGTACATCAGTCATTGAAGTTTGGCATGCAGGTGCAGCAGGCGGTGAAGAAGTCAAATGGCATGTTGGCCTTCATAGCCAGAGGATTTGAGTATAGGAGCAGGGAGGTCTTACTGCAGTTGTACAGAGCATTGGTGAGGCCACACTTGGAATATTGTGTTCAGTTTTGGTCCCCTAATCTTGCTATTGAGGGAGTACAGCGAAGGTTCACCAGACTGATACCTGGGATGGCAGGACTGTCATATGAGGAGAGACTGGATCAACTGGGCTTGTATCCACTGGAGTTTAGAAGAATGAGAGGGGATCTCATGGAAACATGTAAAATTCTGACAGGATTGGACAGGTTGGAGGCAGGAAGAATTCCAGAACCAGGGGTTCCAGAACCAGGGGTCACAGTCTAAGAATAAGGGTAAGCCATTTAGGACCGAGATGAGGAGAAACCTCTTCACTCAGAGAGTGGTGAACCTGTGGAATTCTCTACTGCAGAAAGTTGTTGAGGCCAGTTCGTTAGATATATTCAAAAGGGAGTTAGATATGACCCTTACGGCCAGAGGGATCAAGGGGTATGGAGAGAAAGCAGGAAAGGGGTACTGAGGTTGAATGATCAGCGATGATCATATTGAATGGCGGTGCAGGCTCGAAGGGCCGAATAGCCTGCACCTGCACCTAATTTCTATGTTTCTTTGTTTCCAGAGGAGATTTACAAGAATTTTGGCTATGAGGAAAGATTGGAGATGCTGGGTCTGTTTTCTTTGGAACAGAGTAGGCTAAGGGTAGACCTGATTGAGGTGTATAAAATTATGAGGGGACCTAGATAGAGTAGATATGTAGAACCTGTTTCCCTTGGCAGAGGGGTCAACAACCAGGGGGCATAGATTTAAAGTGATTGGGGGGTGATTTAGAGGAGATCTGAGGGAAAATTTCTTCACCCTGAGGGTGATGGGGGTCTGGAACTCACTGTCTGAAAGGGTGGTAGAGGCAGAAACCCTTACCACATTTAAAAAATACTCGGATGTGCACTTGAAGTGCGGTAACCTACAGGGCTATGGACTAAGAGCTGGAATGTGGGATTGAGAATGTGCGAAAATGTATAGCAATAGAGACAATGAAGTGAACAAAGGAATCATGGAAGGATAACTAAAAGAATGTCAGACTGCAAATGTTACAACATTGGCACAAATAGCAGACTTGCTCAAGGTCTTGGTTACTAGTCACGCCAGTAAAATTGTAACAATAACAAAGGTGAAAAGCTCTTTGTGTAAAAACAGTTGCTATTACACATAACCACTTGCCCGTACCTAATTGGGCAAGGAAGGCCAGGTGTCGGCTCATGAGTGGACGAAGGGAAGGAGGGATCACAAAAGGATAGGGTGAACTGAATGTCCCTCAATTGTATTACGTACTGAAAGTGTATAACTGTTGCGCCCCTACATTGTAATGGGGCTTGTCCGAGAGAAGTGAGCGCACTCTGAGGGAGAGCGTTCCTTTATTCTGATAAGTCCCGGCCGGTGAAACAATTAATAAAGTCTGCTTTGTTATAAGCGGCTACGGTGTTTGACTCAGTGTATTCGCTGAACCAGATTGAGGGAAAAAGAATCCGTATTAACAGGATTAGGCTGGATAGCTCTTGGTCGGCTGGCACAGACATGATGGGCCAAAATGGCCTCCTTCCATGCTGTAATTTTCTATGATTCTATGATATCTTCCTTAGTTGTCCTGTTCTCCTACATATGTTAGGCATTTAGAACCTTTGAGGTGCTTGGAAAAGTATGCAGAGCCTTTGTGCAGGCAGTTGAATGGCTTGGGTAGAGTCCATGGTGGACAGGGATCGTACATGGTCTGTGGAAGTGATTTATTCTTGCACTGGAGGACAATAGAGTGTCTCAGCAATCAGTGCTCACTTCGGAGCCCTGGTTTGAGGATTTGGAGAATTATTGGGGGGATTGTTACGAGTTCTAATGGTAACCCTTCATGCGTGGCTTTGGAGAGGGCGCTGAAGGGATTTACTACTAGAAAGGTATCAGTGATGAGAGCCTTCAGTTATAGGGAGAGACTGGAGAAGCTGGGGTTGTTGTAATTGGAACAGAGACGGTTAAGTGGAAATTTGATCGAGGTGTTTAAACTTAAAAAATGGTTTTGATAGTGTAAATAAGGAGCAACTGTTTCCAGTGACAGAAAGATCGTAAATAGAGGGCACAGATTTAAGGCGATTGGCAAAAGAACCAGAGGTGACAGGAGGAAACAATTTTTTACACAGCGAGTTGTGATCTGGAGTGTACTGCCTGGAAACTGATGTAAGCATATTCAAAAGTAACTTTCAAAAGCTAATTGGATAAATACTTGAATGGAAAATAAAATTACAGGGCTATGGGGGAAGAACGAGTGAGTGGTATTAACTGGATAGCTCTACCAAAGAGCCAGCATAGGCACGATGGGCCAATTCTGTGCTGTATCAGTCCAAGTCACTGTCAGCTGTGGCTCAGTGAGTAGCACTCTCGCCTCTGAATCAGAAAGTTGTGGGTTCCAGTCCCACTACAGGAACTTGAGCACAAAAATTCTAGGCTAACTCCAGTGCAGTGCGGTGCTGTCTTTTGGATGACATTAAACCGAGGCCCTGCCTGCTCTCTTAGATGGATGTAAAAGATCCCATGGCGCCATTTCGAAGAAGAGCAGGGGAGTTATCCCCGGTGGCCTGACCAATATTTATCCCTCAATTAATATCACTAAAAACAGATTATCTGGTCATTATCGCATTGATGTTTGTGGGAGCTTGCTGTGCGCAAATTGGTTGCTGCGTTTCCCACATTACAACAGTGACTACACTCCAAAAGTACTTCATTGGATGTAAAGTCCTTTGAGATGTTCGGTGGTCGTGAAAGGCACTATATAAATGTAAATCTTTCTTTCTTTTTGATTCTATGATTCTGAAATGTGTGTCAGCCAGTGGCTCAGTGGGTCAGGAGGTTGGGGGTTCAAGTCCCACTCCTGAGACTTGAGCACAAAATTCTAGGCTGACACTCCCAATGTAGTGCTGAGGGAGTGCTGCACTGTCGGAGGTGCTGTCTTTTGAAAGAGATGTTAATCCAAGGCCCCGTCTGCTCTCTCGGGTGGATCTAAAAGATCCCATGCCATGATTTTGGAGAAGAGCAGGGGAGTTATCCCTGGTGTCCTGGCTAATATTTATCCCTCAATCAACATTAAAAAATAGATTCCCTGGTCATTATCACATTGCTGTTCATGGGAGCTTGCTGTGTGCAAATTGGCTGCTATGTTTCCTAAACTACAACAGTGACTACACTTTGAATGTACTTAATTCGCTGCAAAAGCACATTGTGGCATTCAGTGGATATGAAAGGTGTTATATAAATGCAAGTCTTTCTTTTCTTTTTAGAAAATTCGTTGGCCCTGAATTTGCGGCCGGAGGCTTCCCGCGGCAAAACGCCTCCCATCCGCAAATAAATTGCCAGTGTACCTGGTGGCCCTGGAGGTACGGAGACTCACGGCCCGGGGCCTCCCTGGGTACCTGCGGGTAGAGGCCCACATATCTTGGGGATGCAGGCAGTTCGTAAGCGTCCCTAGGATCATGTGGGCTGCCCAACCAATCAAAGAAGGGAATCCCCATACATGTTTATGGGGATTCTGTATGTATGGGAACTCTATAAGCATGATGGGAATACCCCCCAAAATACATTACATATATAAAATTAAATAAAATGCCATTTAACTAAATATTTAAAACAAAATTTGCATTTTTGAAAAGTAAAATTACATGTTTTAAAGAGGCTAAAAATAAACTTACCTTATTGTATAGGTTTTTTAACGTATAAATGATTTTAAAAATTGATTTTAATGTTTTTTTAAACTCTTACGCTGGTAAAAGCAGACCTTACGCCTGCTTTTAACCAGGCGTACGAATTTCACAGGCATTCTCTGGGCAGAAGTTGGGTAAATAGCCCAACTCTCTGTCAGCTGGTGTCCATTTCCCAGGGATGAGTGGATCTGTCAAGAATCGCAAGTTCTGGGTTTTCGTGCAGGCGGATTTGCACGCAAAAACCGGGAACTTGCGTGGCCCTTACAGACAAGTTACGGACCATTGATTTTTGACAGATTTCTAAACAGCTTCTAGTATAAATCATTGAGAGGAATATTTCTCTTTCAATGACTAGACTATTCTAACATGCAGATAGCTAGAATTAATAGCTGTTATCAGCTGTGGAATTCAAGAGCTTTTGGGATTAACGTGAATGCATGTCTCGGCTTGAAAGACGAACATCAAGGAAAATGCCATGGATTGTAGTCTACCAAGTACACATTGGAGTTACTGTATTCAGGAAATCTTTGAGAGGATTAAAACCTACACAGATTGAATCATGAACCAGCAGTTTAGCTCTGAATGCGAATTCTCAGTTTCAGTAGAAGGTGGTGGTGACACGCCACAAATATCTCTCGAAAATATCTCATGTCACAGCAGGTGTTGAAGTGAAGTTCATCTTCTGAACGCAACTGATCATGTCTTGGTATTGAATGCAAGATGATCCTTTCCCTGCCAGAATTCTGCCACAAAGCTCCCCTTCGGAGAGTAAAACACCGAATCCCCAAATTGCCAGAGGAAATAATGTCAACAATAATGAATGGGGAGCCATACAATTTGAAGCCCTTCATTACAGCTTCATTTCTTAGTTGAGGAGCTTAGGCCCTTCGTGCAGGAACCAATCAAAGTGAGGATATAACACAGAATTTACAGCACAGAAACAGGCCATTCGGCCCAACAGCTCCATGCGGCGTTTATGCTCCACACGAGTCTCCTCCCACCTCTCTTCATCTAACCCTATAAGCATAACCTTCTATTGCTTTCTCCCTGGTGTACTTACCTAGCTTCTCCTTAAATGCATCTATGCTATTCGCCTCAACTACTCCCTGTTACATATTCTCATCACTCTCTGGGTAAAGGAGTTTCTCCGGAATTCCCTATTGGATTTATTGGTGCCCAATGTTCCCCCTAAGGGGCGCAACCGTGCAGTAATCCCAAAGGTCCCTTGCAGGCCCACGACAAGATAAGTCAGAAAACAGTGGTTAGGTGCCACCTGTAGATTGTACAGGGAAGGTAAGACTGAGGGATGCAGGATCCGCAGACTTTCATAGCACAGACGGAGGTCAGTTGGGCCCTCGTGTTCATCCTGGCTCTTTGCCAGAGTCATTCCAAATTAATCCCACAACCCTCCGTCTTCTCTCTCTCCACAGGCCTGTGTCTTCCACTGCTTCAAATGTTTGCCTCATCCATGTCTTGTTACCTATAGGCTTGACTATTCCAATGTACTCCTGGCTGGCCACCCACATTCCACCCTATGTAAACTAAAGGTGATCCAAAACTCAGCTGCCCGTGTCCTAACTCGCACCAAGTCCCGCTCACCCATCATCCCTGTGCTCACTGACCTACATTGGCTCCCAATTAAGCAACGCCTTGATTTCAAAATTCTCGTTTTAAAATCCCTCCATGGCCCTCACCCCTCACTATCTCTGTAATCTCCTCCAGCCCCACAACCCCCCCCGAGATACCTGCGCTCCTCTAATTCTGCCCTCTTGAGCATCCCTGATTATAATCACTCAACCAATTGTTGACCGTGCTTCTGTTGCCTGGATCGTAAGCTCTGGAATTCCCTGCCTAAACCTCTCTATCACTCTTTCCCCCTTTAAGATGTTCCTTAAAACCTACCACTTTGATTAAGCTTTTGGTCACTTGCCCTAATTTCTCCTTATGTGGTATGGTATCAAATGTTTTGCCTCATAATACTCCTGTGAAGTGCCTTAGGACGCTTCACCACGCTAAAGGTGCTATATAAATACCAGTTGTTGTTGTTGTTTATCTGTCGCTCCTTTCAAAGATGCAAGGAACTCTACCTCCACCACTCCCCGTGGCCAAGCAACCCATGCTCCAACTACCTGCCGAAAGAATGATTTTCCTATCATCTGTTCCCACTCTCATGGTGACAATTTTAAATTGATGACCTCTTAGCACTGACTTAACCAAAGAAAATCGTTTTTTTTTTCTACTCACCCTCTCAAAATCTTTCATAATTTAAAAAATCTCCATTGAATCACCTCTTAGCCTTCTTTGCTGCAGGGGAAATAGTTTCAGTATCTCGAGTTTCTGCTCATAACTATAGTTCCCCATCTCTGGTGTCATCCTGATGAATCTATGCCATATGCTCTCATTGCATTTGCTATCTGCAATATATGCACCAGTGAGTATGCTCACAGGTTTGTAGAGTTGTTGAGTTAGGAGTGACTTAGCCAGTCACGTGATGTTCACAAGACTCAATAAAACCCAAGCCAGTTGGGTTCGGGGGATCCACGATGAGGTATGCAGTTGTGAGCCTTGTGGATGAACTGGTAATGTGTAGTGTGATTGTTAAACCTTTTGCTAATAAACCAACTAGTTCTTAATAGCAATATGTTGCTATGAATTCTTAAGCAAAGAACCCATGAAGCAAATACATTACAGCCAATGACACCATTTTGTACATAGTAAGATTCTGCAACCAGCCAACTAAAGGATAATCAGAATGGTAGAACACACATTTGTGTCCCATGAGGTGAATTCCTGATCTCAGTCATGCTGGCAGGAATGAGGGGAAAATAGTGAGTGACATAAGAAAAGGCCATGCAGTCCATCACAAACTCCACCCTCTATTATCTTAATTCCCCCCCATCCCCACATTCCCCACCCCGCCCCCGCCCCCACCACCACCATTAAAGCACCCAGCTGCAATTTGAACATCCCCAAGTATTTTGTCTCAATTACCTTACCTGGCACAATACAGTGAAATGCTCTTGGGCATTTTCCACTGTTTGAGTGCACAGCTGCACTGGCAGATGCACAGAACTGATAGGCTCTCCATCACCATGGCCAGGGGTAGGGAGCCCAGAAGAACAAAAAAAAAAGTGAATCTTTATATCTGAAAATTAGGGACTAGAAATTCGGTAGGTTAGCACCTCCCGTTAGCGACTGGTGGGGGCCCTAAGGGGTTAGTGACAGGGCGCGGCAAATGCAGCGACGCCCGCGAACCTCAGTGCCTGGTTTAGCGCTGGCGCTAACTCTGAGCGCCTCGGCCTCTAGCACCTCGCCGATCGTGACGCCATAAAGTGCGCAGCGCCCCGGATGTGAAATTGACTCTCGGCCCCGGCTGTATATTGCCTCGCGCCGACAACGCCTGCAAGAGGAGGCGTGGTGTACGCGGCTGGCTGCTAGGGGAGCGGTAGTTAAAGGGAATGGTTTTCAGCCAGCGCAACCTTTACAATTGACATCAGTCTGGGGCCTGGGCAAAGTGTGTCATGTTTCACTGGCGCAAGATGCCCCAGCAAGATCGCCACTGTGTGAGAGTGTTTGGGGCTGTAATGGCAGTCGCGCAGGTCGCCTTGCAACACAGAACTGCCAACAACCGGCTCGTGCAGCATCATTGGCCCTGCCCTTTAAGCGAGGACAGCAGCCTCTGATGCCGTTACCAATGCGCTCAAAATTGTTCAGCGTCTGGCACTACCGCCCCACTCTCAGACTTTAGCACCTGAAGAGAAGTAGTTAGCACTTGAATTAGCGCTCTGCTTTCCTCTTGGAGCGCTAAAGCTGAATATCGCTGGAGGAGAGAATGATTAGTGTCTGGCACTACCGAATTAGGACTTCATGAATGGGCAGGCTGACAATTTGATGAAATAGCAGTTTCTAATTGAGTGGTGGAAAACTTGAGATTGTTACATTTGCAACCTCTATTTAAAGGATCTGTGATTATAATAAAGGTGCAGCAGTGTCTGCCTTCAAAAGGTAATGAGCCTGACCTCGCATTGACTGCAAATTTTGCACAAAAATAAAGGATTAGGATCGTGAGACTGACTTGTTCTTGCAGGCGAACACAAATCATTGCTTTCCAAAGTGTAATTGAGGCATTGGATCAGTGCGGCTGGATTAAGTGCTTGGTAACGGGAGGCGATGCTCCACTGCTCCTCACGAGCTAAACACTGGGAGATTGTTGCTGGGCGAGACATCAAAGCTGTCTGCCTCTTCAGGTGGGTATAAAAAGATTCCATGCACGTTTGAAGAAGAGCAGGGAATTCTGCCATTGGCACAGACAATATCTGGCCCTCAACCAACACCAGCACAAAATAAAAGAACAGACTAACGAGCCGTTCATCTCATTTACTGTTTGTGGGATCTTGCTGTGTGCAACCGGCGCTCAGGTTTGTCGACGTAGCAACAACGACTGCACTTCAAAAGCAAATAATTATCTGTGAAGTACTTAGTGTCAGCTGTGGCTCAGTGGGTAGCATTCTTACTGCCGAGTCAGAAAGTTGTGGGTTCAAGTCCCACTCCAGGGACTTGAGCACTAAAATTCTAGGCTGAGATTTCCAGTGCAGTGCTGAGGGAGTGCTGTACTGTCAGATGGTGCCGTCTTTCGGATGAGACGTTAAACCAAGGTCCCGTCTACCCTCTCAGGTGGACGTAAAAGATCCTGTGGCACCTATTTCGAAGAAGAGCTATCCCTGGTGTCATGGCCAATATTTATCCTTCAATGAACAAATCAAAAGCAGATTATCTGGTCATTATCACATTGCTGTTGGTGGGAGCTTGCTGTGCGCAAATTGGCTGCTGCGTTTCCTACATTACAACAGTTACTACACTTCAAAAAGTACTTCATTGGCTTTAAAGCACTTTGGGACATTCGGTGGTCATGAAAGGCGCTATATAAATGCAAGTCTTTCTTTATTTCGAATGAGGCCCAACAAATGATCTGTCGTATTAGCGCTCAGATTGAGACAATAAGTGCCAAGCGAATTCTGAAATATTCTGTTTGATTACATCAGTGATACTCTTAACAGAACCAGGGACTTCTTGCGGCCCACCTCCAACAACCCCCCACCCCACAGCCCTGTACAACCTGAACCCTCAGCAGGCCTGCGTGTATCTCTGGGCCTTGATTCACAGCTTTGCAAGCTCTGGGATGTTGCTGGAGTGGGGACTCAGAGGAGGCAGAGAGAAAGAAAAGAATGGTGTAGCTCCGCACTCATGCTGTGGATGTGGCCTTTCAAGCAAGGCACTGCTTAAGGCCAAGAGTTAGGGCTGGAAATCAGGTTGACCGTTTTTTGAGGCGTTTTTGTCGGGCGGTGGATAAATTTCACGCCGGGAAATGGTTTGCGCAGCAGCCAAAAAATTCAGCAGCTATGCCCTGAGAGTGAAGCGGGGCGCTAAGGGAAACGTTCCACACTTCACTCAGGGCGCTAGGCTGGGTGAGCAACTGAATATCTGGAGCTAAAGATCTGGCTTCATAGTGCCCTAAGAGAGGCCTCCCTGCGGAAAAGAAAATCGGCACAAAAACATTCCCTGTACATTACTCACCCCAAATAAAGTTAAATCGCACATGCAGTCATTCCTTAACTTAGTGCCCTGGGACAGCTCTGCACGCCAGCTTTCTCTGCCGGGGTCACTAGGGGGCGCTATGGGTGCAGCGCAAACCGAATATTGCCGCCGTGTCGATACTGAAGGTGTTGCACACCGCGCGTCGCTCCCGGGCGATACTCCTCAGCACCGCCAATACCCAGACACAATGAAATTGCCGAGCAGCACAAATGCCAGCGCTCATGGCTGCCAACCCTTTAGCGCCCCTGTTCCGACTTTCACGAGGGGCCGTATCCCAGTGAATTTGCATGGTGTACAGGTTTGCATGAATGACCCCGGACACTCATCATTATCATAGTCCCTCAGAATCGAGGAAGACTTGCTTCCACTCTAAAAATGAGTCCTTAGGTGGCTGAACAGTCAATACGAGAACCACAGTCTCTGTCACAGGTGGGACAGATAGCCGTTGAGGGAAAGGGAGGGTGGGACTGGTTTGCCACACGCTCTTTCCGCTACCTGCGTTTGATTTCTGCATGCTCTCGGCGACGAGACTCGAGGTGCTCAACGCCCCCCCCGGATGCACTTCCTCCATTTAGGGCGGTCTTTGGCAAAGGACTCCCAGGTTTCATTGGGGATGTTGCACTTTATCAGGGAGGCTTTGAGGGTGTCCTTGTAAAATTTCCGCTGCTCACCTTTGGCTCGTTTACCGTGAAGGAGTTCCGAGTAGAGCGCATGCTTTGGGAGTCTCGTGTCTGGCATGCGAACTATGTGGTCTGCCCAGCGGAGCTGATCAAGTGCGGTCAGTGCTTCAATGCTGGGGATGTTGGCCTAGTCGAGGACACTAATGTTGGTGCGTCTGTCCTCCCAGGGGATTTGTAGGATCTCGTGGAGACATCGTTGGTGATGTTTCTCCAGCGAATTGAGGTGTCTACTGTACATGGTCCATGTTCCTGAGCCATACAGGAGGGCGGGTATTACTACAGTCCTGTAGACCATGAGCTTGGTGGTGGATTTGAGAGCCTGGTTTTCAAACACTCTTTTCCTCAGGCAGCCGAAGTCTGCACTGGCGCACTGGAGGCGGTGTTGGATCTTGTCGTCACTATATTCTAGTTCACTATCAAAACACTACGTGAATTAGTTTGTTTGTATAGAATACTGCACTATATAAGAAACAGTTTGGACAGTGATTATTCGGATAGAATATTTACCCCCCAAAATGCGCTCACAATGCATTAACGCACTCGAGACGATTATGAAAGGTTCGGAGGGTAAATAGTGAAAGAGTGTTTCTACTGATAGAGAAATCAGTAGCAAGGGAATAAGCTTAGAATTATCACTAACCGAATGAAGGGTGAAGTGAGAAAACATGTTTTCACACAAACAGTTGTTAGTACATGGGATGCTTTAGCACAAGCTGCTATTGAGGCAGAGTGTGGAAGATCATTTGGATAAGTACATACAATAATCTTTAAAAAGCTGTAAAAAAAAACATATGGGATCCTGGGCTTCACAAATACAGGCATAGATTACAAAAGCAAGGATGTTAAGCTAAACTGTTACAAACCACTGGTTGGGCCACAGATGGAGCATTGTGTTCAATTCTGGGCACCGCACTTTAGGAAGGATATCAAGGCGTTGGCAAGGGTGCAGAAGAGATTCACTAGAATGGTTCCAGGGATGAGGGACTTCGGTTACATGGAGAGACTGGAGAAACTGAGGGCGCGAAGTTCGTCGCTAAGTTTTATCTTTTTGAACATTTAGCGCCAGGTGAGATGGGCTGCAAAATTGTGGGAAATTGGGCATTTCCACCTCAGAAATGAAGGGAGGCAGTATCTGAGGCGCTAATGGGGGGAGGGCGAGGGGCGCTATTACCGGGGCTGCCTCCAAGTTCAGCTGACTTTCATTCAACGATCATCAGCTTCCTGCTGATTCCAGTTCTTAAAAGGGATGTCGTTTCAGGCAGCACCTGGTCATTTTCATCATTGCTGGAGTTCACCGAGAGCTGGAAGGAAGGTCTGAGATGGCTGCTCCAATTCCTCTTAGAAGGGCCAGCCAGTTCAATGACCTGGCATTGGAGCCATTGGTCGGTGCAGTGGAGAGAAGGAGGGAGGCACTGTTCCCTCCATCTGGGAGAAGGCCAACGCCACAGGTTTTAGGGTCATGTGGGCAGAGGTGTTGGCCAGCACCGTGGGTGACAGAAGCCAAACACAGTGCCGGAAGAAATTCAACGACCTCAGTTGGGTGGTCAAGGTGCTTGCATAATTCTTACATACCAGCCCCTGAGCCTCTGTCTGTGCACATTCTGCAAACCAGCACTTAACCCAGCAAGAAACCACCAACCATCTGTACCCACCCACCGTCACAGCCTCATTTCTCGCCTTTCCTACATTCACAGCTATTCAACGATGGCAGGCCACATACATAACTGGACTCTTACTCACACAGGCCTTCTTTTGCAGACCAGGGTGGCACACAACAGGATGGAGCAGCAGCAGACTGGAGGGGGGGAAGCTGAACTGCGTGAGCTGACTGACCTGGAGGAGCGAGTGCTGCGGCTCATTGGCCCGCAGGTGGTGGACGGCATGGATGGCGGAGACGTTGAGCCCGCTGGGGGCGACAATGGTATCTTTATCCCCTCTTCTCATCACACTTCCCCCATTAAACCAGAAGGCCTCATCACTTTCCAGCTCCTCATTCTGTCTGCCTTCCTTGCTCCATTCCTATTCCCCTGCCCTCACCTTAACGCGACTCTTGCGTCACTTATGCTTTCAGATATTCAGCCAGCCGATGAGCAGCCTGTGCCTGAGTCCGCCCCCCCAAACGAGTCAGGAGGAAGAAGAAGTGGGGGATGTGGATGAGGGGTGGGGGGGGAGGAGCCAAGCACTGTGTCTCTCACCCGTAGGCACCAGCTCAGATACTGGCACTACGTGGTCATTAGAGGTTAGCTTAGTACAGGGGTCTGCACTGGGTGATGCACCGGAACCTAGCGGGCTGCAGTTCGGTCAAGGGGAAAGGGAACCTCAGGAACCATCTCCCCAAAGGGCGAGTTTTGCTGCACAGGACTCAGATGAGGACTCAATGGGGAGGCGTTCACACAAAGGGTGATGGCCATGTACTCCGACATGACTTGGATGAAGGGATCGAGTATAATGTAGCCAAGTTTGCTGATGATACAAAGATGGGTGGGAAAGCAAATTGTGAGGAGGACACAAAAAAATCTTCAAAGGGATATAGACAGGCTAAGTGGGAAAACATTTGGTAGATGGAGTATAATGTGGGAAAATGTGAGGTTATCCACTTTGGCAGAAATAATAGAAAAGCAAATTATAATTTAAATGGAGAAAAATTACAAAGTGCTGCAGTACAGAGGGACCTGGGGATCCTTGTGCATGAAACACAAAAAGTTAGTATGCAGGTACAGCAAGTAATCAGGAAGGCAAATGGAATGTTGGCCTTTATTGCAAGGGGGATAGAGTATAAAAGCAGAGAAGTCCTGCTACAACTGTACAGGGTATTGGTGAGGCCACACCTGGAGTACTGTGTATAGTTTTGGTCTCCGTATTTAAGGAAGTATATACTTGCATTAGTGGCTGTTCAGAGAAGGTTCACGAGGTTGATTCCGGAGATGAGGGGCTTGACTTATGAAGATAGGTTGAGTAGGTTGGACCTATTGGAGTTCAGAAGAATGAGAGGTGATCTTATTGAAACATAAGATAATGAGAGCGCTCGACAAACTGGATGCAGAGAGGATATTTCCACTCATAGGGGAAACTAAAACTAGGGGACATAGTCTCAGAATAAGGGGCCATGCATTTAAAACTGAGATGAGGAGGAATTTCTTTTCTCAGAGGGTTGTAAATCTATGGAATTCTCTGTCCCAGAGAGCTGTGGAGGCTGGGTCATTGAATATATTTAAGGCGGTGATAGACAGATTTTTGAGCGATAAGAGAGTAAAGGGTTATGGGGAGCGGGCAGGGAAGTGGAGCTGAGTCCATGATCAGATCAGCTATGATCTTATTGAATGGCGGAGCAGGCTAGAAGAGCCCAAATGGCCTATTCATGCTCCTATTTCTTATGTTCTTATGATAGGTCCAATAGCAAAGGTGCCTGAGAGCCTGTCGGAAGTGGTGAGGAGCGTGGAGGAATCCGCCTCCCGCATTGTGCACAGGTCTGCGCACCCCATGGAACCCATCATTGCCAGTGAGCAGACAATAGTGGCCTCCCAGACAGATCATATGAATCCAGACATCATGATGTGTGTCATGGGCGATGTGGCAGCTTTTATTGTGGCACAGGCGGAAGCAATGCAATGTCTCGGTGCTGCAATAGAGTTAATGGTTGCTCACATGGAGCTCAGACTGCTCTCATGCAGTCTCAGCTTGATGCACGCAACATCTTGGTGATGTCATGCAGTATCAGCTGCATGCCCGCAAGCTCTGACTGCTGCCCTCGCCGCTGGGTCCACCACAGTCGACCCAGGATCTCACGGTGTTGCAGCAGTCCAGCAATCTGCCCTGCAGCAGATTAGTGGGGATGCTGAGATGGCTGCCCCGGGGGAGTGGCACTGGGTCAGTGGAGCAGGCACCTGGTGTCCTTTCTCAGCATGACAGCATTCCTAATCCCATCACTGCCACTCTGCCATTGCACTTGTCGCTGCCCGTCACCCAGTCAACCCAGACTGCTGCCGCCCAGCCTGAGGTGGTGTAGACTGCAGCCGGGCCTTCCAGGCCTAGAGCTGGTCGAGGACGTCCTGCAAGGCTATCTGTCGTCTCTGGCCCTGACACACAGCAGCCTTCCACCAGCCCTGCTGCAGCCACAGGAGACACACTGCGGATAAGTAGTAGAATAGGTCAACAAAAAAGGGGCTATAAGGAAATGCACAAGGGTGATGCATAAATACACTTATACATTTTATTGCTGTTTGAGAAATGGTGATTGGAATGTTTGATGTTTGCTGTTGTCTCTCATTTCAGTCTTGTGATTTTGGTATGAAAGGGCAAATTGATGTGGTGATGGGGACCTCCAGAGGAACCAGGAAGTGGGATGGAAATCAGTGGAAATGAGCTCTGATGAGACGGTCGCAGACTTCCCTTGCAGGGTCGTGATGGAGTCACTGCCTCCTCCATCGCAGTTGTTGCTGCTCCTGCTCTTCCTCGTCCTCCTGCTGTTGCTCCTCTTCTTGGTCTTCCTCCTCCTCCTGAGGTGGTGCGGCTATGCCTGGTAGCAATGGCTGTGCCCTCATGATGGTTATGCAGCATGCAGCTTTCGGTGACAAAAATAGTCACCTGCTCAGGCGAGTACTACAGGGCTCCTCCCGAGTGGTCAAGGCAGTGGAACCGTTGCTTCAGCACTCCGATGGTCTGCTCGATGATTTTCCTGGTGGCAGCATGGCTCTCATTGTACGAGTGCTGGGGTAGCGGAGGGGAGTCATGAGCCAGGTGGCGAGCGGATAGCCCTTGTCTCCAAGCAGCCAGCTGTGGGGGCACAAGCCCACATTTCTGAAACGCTTTGCTTCAGATACCACTGGAGATATCAAAAGGGTTAAATGTTGGAAGATTGAAGTTTCGATTAAAATGGATGTTTGGATCGAAACAGGCTGATAGACGATATGGAGCCATTTAGCCATTGAAATGTGCCTATCTGATTACCTGTGTGTTTACAGTACTTCATGGTGGGAGTTGATTTATGGCAGTGAGACTTGACTTCAGGATAATGCGTAGCTGATCATTGTCTGTATGTTAAGTACTTGAGTGTACCTTTGTTATTATGCGAGGAAATGATCTGTTTTGTGTACAGTACTTCAGAAACCAGTTAGTCGTGATTTCAGGACAATGCCATTTTGATTCTACATCGTCTGCATGTTAATTGTCTGTATGTACGATGCAAGGAAACAAGAGTTCAAAAGGAATTTTTGGTACAAAGATGAGAGTTTGATACACACACATTAGACACTGGACATTCGGAAGGCGTGTGCCTCACAAGCAGCCACTGGAAATTGGAACAAGCAGAAAATTGGCTTGTGAAGTGTTTGTGTCTCAATAGCTTTCATACTTGGTTTGTATGGTATGAATGTCTGAATAAAAGACCTGATCCTGTCATTTACTACAACTGAATGTGTGTATAATTCGACATTTAAAGCAATGAAGCGCAAAGAGCAAGAAAGCTGTACAACACTAGCCGTGAGCTTCGTTTAGGGGCTGGAACAGAGCTGGCACACCGGTCTGGCGCAGGATGAAGGCATCGTGGCTGCTGTCAGGATAGCGGGCATTGACTGAGTATTCGACATGTGTGGTCGCATACCAACTACATATTGTGAGTGTTAGCCTTTGCGGTTATGGCGGAGTCCTCAAAGCAGCGTGGGTGCAGTCAATGGCACCCTGCACAATGGGGAAGCCCGCTATCCTGGCAAAGCCACATGCACACTCGTGCTGCTTCTCTCTGCTCATGTAGAAAGAGATGTAGTCCCTCCTCCTTCTGTACAGAGCATCTGTAATCTTGCAGATGGAGCAATGGACAGCAAACTGGGAGATGCTGGAGATGTCTCCCGTTGCTCTCTGGAAAGATCCATTGGCGTGGAAATTGAGCACGATGGTGACCTTGACTGCCACTGAGAGAGCCGTCCTCACCCTGGTGTGAGGCTCGAGGTCTGGTCACAGCACATGGCAGAGCTCTGTGACCAGATGCGTGCTGAAATGCAGCCTTCGCGCACACTGCTCCTCAGTGAAACTGATGTAGAACTGCTGCCAGAATACCCGGGGTAAGCAAGGCCCCCTGTTGCCAGCCCTGTGGCGCAAGATCCTGCAAATCCCCTGGGAGGACAGACGCACCATCAGTGTTCTTGATCAGGCCAATATCCCCAGCATCGAGGCACTGACCACACTCGACCAGCTCCATTGGGCGGGCCACATAGTTCGCATGCCCGACACGAGACTCCCAAAGCAAGTGCTCTACTCGGAACTCCTACATGGCAAGCGAGCCCCAAGTGGGCAGAGGAAACGTTTCAAGGACATCCTCAAAGCCTCCTTGATAAAGTGCAACACCTGGGAATTCCTGGCCAAAGACCACCCTAAGTGGAGGAAGAGCATCTGGGAGCACCTCAAGTCTCGTCGCTGAGAGCATGCAGAAAACAAGCGCAGGCAGCGGAAGGAGCATGCGGCAAACCAGACTCCCCAGTGTAAGGGGTTAGAAACATAGAAACATAGAAAATAGGTGCAGGAGTAGGCCATTCGGCCCTTCTAGCCTGCACCGCCATTCAATGAGTTCATGGCTGAACATTCAACTTCAGTACCCCATTCCCGCTTTCTCGCCATACCCCTTGATCCCCCTAGCAGTAAGGACCTCATCTAACTCCTTTTTGAATATATTTAGTGAATTGGCCTCAACAACTTTCTGTGGTAGAGAATTCCACAGGTTCACCACTCTCTGGGTGAAGAAGTTCCTCCGCATCTCGGTCCTAAATGGCTTACCCCTTATCCTTAGACTGTGACCCCTGGTTCTGGACTTCCCCAACATTGGGAACATTCTTCCTGCATCTAACCTGTCTAACCCCGTCAGAATTTTATATGTTTCTATGAGGTCCCCTCTCATTCTTCTGAACTCCAGTGAATACAAGCCCAGTTGATCCAGTCTTTCTTGATAGGTCAGTCCCGCCATCCCGGGAATCAGTCTGGTGAACCTTCGCTGCACTCCCTCAATAGCAAGAATGTCCTTCCTCAGGTTAGGAGACCAAAACTGTACACAATACTCCAGGTGTGGCCTCACCAATGCCCTGTACAACTGTAGCAACACCTCCCTGCCCCTGTACTCAAATCCCCTTGCTATGAAGGCCAACATGCCATTTGCTTTCTTAACCACCTGCTGCACCTGCATGCCAACCTTCAATGACTGATGTACCATGACACCCAGGTCTCTTTGCACCTCCCCTTTTCCTAATCTGTCACCATTCAGATAATAGTCTGTCTCTCTGTTTTTACCACCAAAGTGGATAACCTCACATTTATCCACATTATACTTCATCTGCCATGCATTTGCCCACTCACCTAACCTATCCAAGTCGCTCTGCAGCCTCACAGCATCCTCCTCGCAGCTCACACTGCCACCCAACTTAGTGTCATCCGCAAATTTGGAGATACTACATTTAATCCCCTCATCTAAATCATTAATGTACAGTGTAAACAGCTGGGGCCCCAGCACAGAACCTTGCGGTACCCCACTAGTCACTGCCTGCCATTCTGAAAAGTACCCATTTACTCCTACTCTTTGCTTCCTGTCTGACAACCAGTTCTCAATCCATGTCAGTACACTACCCCCAATCCCATGTGCTCTAACTTTGCACATCAATCTCTTATGTGGGACCTTGTCGAACGCCTTCTGAAAGTCCAAATATACCACATCAACTGGTTCTCCCTTATCCACTCTACTGGAAACATCCTCAAAAAATTCCAGAAGATTTGTCAAGCATGATTTCCCTTTCACAAATCCATGCTGACTTGGACCTATCATGTCACCTCTTTCCAAATGCACTGCTATGACATCCTTAATAATTGATTCCATCATTTTACCCACTACCGATGTCAGGCTGACCGGTCTATAATTCCCTGTTTTCTCTCTCCCTCCTTTTTTAAAAAGTGGGGTTACATTGGCTACCCTCCACTCCATAGGAACTGATCCAGAGTCAATGGAATGTTGGAAAATGACTGTCAACGCATCCACTATTTCCAAGGCCACCTCCTTAAGTACTCTGGGATGCAGTCCATCAGGCCCTGGGGATTTATCGGCCTTCAATCCCATCAATTTCCCCAACACAATTTCCCGGCTAATAAGGATTTCCCTCAGTTCCTCCTCCTTACTAGACCCCCCGACCCCTTTTATAACCGGAAGGTTGTTCGTGTCCTCCTTCGTGAATACCGAACCAAAGTACTTGTTCAATTGGTCCGCCATTTCTTTGTTCCCCGTTATGACTTCCCCTGATTCTGACTGCAGGGGACCTACATTTGTCTTTACTAACCTTTTTCTCTTTACATATCTATAGAACCTTTTGCAGTCTGCCTTAATGTTCCCTGCAAGCTTCCTCTCGTACTCTATTTTCCCTGCCCTAATCAAACCCTTTGTCCTCCTCTGCTGAGTTCTAAATTTCTCCCAGTCCCCAGGTTCGCTGCTATTTCTGGCCAATTTGTATGCCACTTCCTTGGCTTTAATACTATCCCTGATTTCCCTTGATAGCCACGGTTGAGCCACCTTCCCTTTTTTATTTCTATGCCAGACAGGAATGTACAATTGTTGTAGTTCATCCATGCGGTCTCTAAATGTCTGCCATTGCCCATCCACAGTCAACCCCTTAAGTATCATTCGCCAATCCATCTCAGCCAATTCACGCCTCATACCTTCAAAGTTAGCCTTCTTTAAGTTCTGGACCATGGTCTCTGAATTAACTGTTTCATTCTCCATCCTAATGCAGAATTCCACCATATTATGGTCACTCTTCCCCAAGGGGCCTCGCACAACGAGATTGCTAATTAATCCTTTCTCATTACATAACACCCAGTCTAAGATGGCCTCCCCCCTAGTTGGTTCCTCGACATATTGGTCTAAAAAACCATCCCTTATGCACTCCAGAAAATCCTCCTCCACCGTATTGCTTCCAGTTTGGTTAGCCCAATCTATGTGCATATTAAAGTCACCCATTATAACTGCTGCACCTGGGGAGTGTTGTGCCTTGGGTGTCTCTCTCTGGGCTTCTGCCCTCACAGCTTATGCCTGGCCTGTGAGGTATCCTGAGTGCTGCAAGAGCACCCCTGGAGAGACTGTGTCCGCAGCTTATGAAGGGGGTTTTGAGACTCGTGCGTCCCCACAGCTTATGACTAGCCTGTGAGGCACCTGTGAGTGTCAAACACTCCTAAACCCTTTCTTCCCTAGCCTGTGGCACACAGTTAAGCGTTTTCGAGATGCTCCTGGCTTCCCTTACACTGTTCTGACACAAGACTCACGATCAGGAGATCTAATACAACAGAACTGAGACGAGGCGATTCCAAGAGGAACTTTAAGCTTCCAATTTATTTGACAAGGTGTATCTCAACAAACAGCAATGCACTAACAAAACAATCCCCCTAAATCCCACTAAACGGACACAACGAAAATGTATAGACAAGTTTAACAGCAGTGCAATGCCCAACCTCCCACCTTTCCGACCGAACTGAGTTGGGAGTTCTGGGGACCAGAGATTACTCACCACAGCCTTTACAGTCTTTCCAGGTCAAAGCGCGGTTTCGGGGTTCTCCTTTTGCTATCTTCAGGATCTTGAAGTTACTTTTTCGGTTGTGATTTTCTTGGAAACTTGGTTGTTGTTGCGTTTTGTTGTTGCTGTGGATCTACCTGAGTCCAGCTCTCAGGGGAAAATCTTTGTGGAAAAGAAAAGATTCAGTCTCCAGTAATGAAAGGAGGCTGAACTGATGCCGTCTCGGGATGGTGGTTTGCTTCTTTTGTCTTTGGTGTCTTCGGACACTGGCCTTTCTTCTGTGTCGAAAGGCTGATTGCTTGCTGGAACACGAGAACGGAACCACTTGTCGGGGCAGAAATCTCTTCTTATATCCAGTTATCCAGCCAGACTTTCGTGCTGAAATAAATCCTTCCCATTGTTGGGCTTGTGATTTTTGAAAAATGCAGCAGTGTTGGATTTCGTGGGGGGTTTTCTACTGACCATCCCTGATGTTAACCTAATCAAGGGTTAAATAGGTGTTAATTGGATTGGCAGGGTGTGGACCTCCTGTAGCCATTGTGTAGGCCCTCGGTTTGTTTTGGGTTCCCTAGTTTTCTTAAGGCCTGCATAATATCCCTCCATAGTGTAAACGTTGGGGAGACAATAGCCCGGTATCGGTGATGAGTCAGTCCCGAATTTTCGAGCAAGGGCACTCCCATTGGCTCGGAGTCCCTTGCTTCGGGCTGACTCTGTCCCACCATTGGCCCTCCAGTGTCCTCCCCCGTCCAATCACTGCCCTGCCAAGGCCAAACCATCTCAGTTTCAATCCACATCTGGTTCTGGGTTCTCTGTTCCTTCCAGGACACTGGCCTGCTGCAGCACAGACAGATCCCACAGCGCTTTTCGTTCTGGGTAAAATGAGGGGTTTTCGTTCTCCCCTACACCAGCCACCCTTTCCTTCAATGACTGTCTGTCCCACCTGTGACAAAGACTGTAATTACCATATTAGATTTCAGTCACCTGAGAACTCACTTTTGGAGTGGAAGCAAGTCTTCCTCGATTTCGAGGGACTGCCTATGACGATGATGGCGCCTTCTTCCTCTAGCACCATGTTGCTGTGGTTCTCTATGTCCTGCTGCCTGTCTTTGTCTGTGCCTCGCTCCATGGGCCTCTCCCATTGGTTCTCCCTGTGCCTCACTCCATGAGCCTCTCCCTGTTTCTGTCATAGCCTTTCTCTCTCCCTCTCTCGATGCCTTTTCCTCTGTAATTGCCGCCGCCTTTGTCTCTGGCGAAGCATCCTCTGACGGTGACGTTGGAGCAGGAGGCCGAGAGCCAGCACATCCCACGTGAAGCAACAGAAAGATGCTTCAAAACTGCTGTGAGTTACACAGGGGAAAAGTTAGCAGGTAGAAGAATCTTTGAGGTACAAATTGCTGCTATCGGTCCACCAGCCACTCTGCCTATCTGTTGGAAAATAGAAAAAAGTAATGGCCGACCAAGAGCTACCCAGCCTAATCCCACTTTCCAGCACTTGGTCCGTAGCTCTGTAGGTTACGACACTTCAAGTGCGCATCCAAGTACTTTTTTAATTTGGTGAGGGTTTCTGCCTCTACCACCCTTTCAGGCAGTGAGTTCCAGACCTCCACCACCCTCTGGGTGAAAAAAATGTCCCCTCAAATCCCCTCTAAGCCTCATGCCAATTACTTTAATTCTATGTCCCCTGGTTGTTGACCCCTCTGCTAAGGGAAATAGGTCCTTCCTATCCACTCTATTTAGGCCCCTCATAATTTTATACATCATCATCATCTATTGGCCCGTGCTGCGCCTTCCCTTGGTCTTGTCCACGCTGCTCCACCTCTGGGCTCCGACCTCTCCGCTCCTCCATCCTCTCCTCTCCGTTTCCGATCTTCTGATCTCGCCGGTCCCGACCTCCGCTTCATGCCGCTTCCGACCTCAATAAGGTCTCCCCTCAGCCTCCTCTGTTCCAAAGAAAACAAACCCATCCTATCCCATAGCTAAAATTCTCCAGTCCAGGCAACATCCTCATAAATCTCCTCTGTCCCCTCTCCCGTGTAATCACATATTTCCTGTAATACGGTGATCTCCTGAACTAGTTTCAATCGCCTAAGGGGATTGGAGAGGAACTTTCCAGATTGTTTCCCCCCCCCCCACAAATTGACCTGGGCATTTAAGTTGTTTTGCCTCGCCCAGGAGATCACATGTGTATGTATTGTGATGTTGAACACATCATAGGCACAACAGGCCGGGCTGGATGGACCAGTTGGTCTTTTCCTGTCTCGTCAGTTTTCGTATGTTCAAATTAAGGGCATCAGATTTCCAGGAAGTTGGGCTCACTTTTTTCTTTATTTATTCGTGGGATGTGGGCTGTCGCTGGAAAGGCCAGCATTTATTGGCCATCCCGAGTTGCCCTTGAGAAGGTGGTGGTGAGCTGCCTTCTTGATCTACTGAATCCTGCTAATTCTGTTATTTGCCGTTTGCTTCTGCTGATGTTAATAACCCTTTAACTAGGCTGGAGTTTAATATTTTGATATTTCAAATAACAGCGTGTCGATATTTGATGTCTCCAAGATAAAAGGAGACTAATTGATGACCTGTTTCTGACTGCTCCATTTTTGATCGGGGCGGTGAGAGATCAGGGCCCAGGAGAGGCGTGAGTTCGGGACCCAGGAGAGGCATGAGTTCGGGACCCAGGAGAGGCGTGAGTTCGGGACTCAGGGGCAGAATGGGACAGCCCACACTGCGATCTATGGATAGTAGGATTATGTGTGTGCACTCGGTCCATGCAGCAGAGCTTGGTCTCCAGTCGTCTTGGTTAACCCTTGCCCCGGGACCAAGACCGAGCTCTGTCAAGCCCATGTGGTGGCTGGTGTGCAACGGTCACCACACATTGAAAGAATCCACGCACAGGCATCTTCCACCATTCAATATCCTTGATGAACCACTGTAGTCCGTGTGGTGCAGGTATTCCCACAGCGCTGTTGGGGAGGAAGTTCGTGCCAATCAAAACAATGCAGCATTTGTGACTGCCAGGTCCACTCTCTACCACCAGAAGTTAATCTTATGCTGAGTGTCTGGCTCAATGCAACATTTTGTGAATCCTGTTGCTGGCGTGTTGCCAATTACTGCCCGATGTGTGCCTCGAGCAATATTTTATAATATTCAAATTCAACTTTAAACTCCTTAAAAACATTGAATGTGAGAGGGGGCAGTGGAGGAAGTCTATTTCGGGTAAGGGCAGGCAAATGTTATTAAAACCTTGAAGGTTGCTGAAGCTTACTGACCTTTAATGTGTTAAGTAATGACATCAGTGTTACCATGGCACAGGGCAGACATACAGGTTGTTTACATTAGAAGCTGACTGCTGCTTTCTGCACCTTGATATACTCTAGAATTTAACTGAAAGCAGCTTTGTGAGGTAGACATTCATTGTCTTTTGGGTTTCACTGGTTTGTGTTCTGTTTTGTTTGGCACCTGCGGTGGTGGAGTGATCATGTTACAGCTTCAGTAATCCAGAGGTCTGGACCAATAAGCTAACAACTTACATTTAAACAGTGCTTTTAATGTCGTAAAATGTCCCAGGGCACTTAATGAGAGCGATATCAATAAGAAACATTTTTGACACCGATCCACAAAAGGAGATATCAGGACAGATGACCAAAAGCTTGGTCAAAGAGGTAAGTTTTAAGGAGCATCTTAAAAGAGAGAGGCTGCTTAGAAGGTTAGCGAGGGAATTCCAGAGCTTAGGGACTTGGTAGCTGAAGGCACGGCCGCCAATGGTGGAGCAATTAGAATCGGGAAATGCGCGAGAGGCCAGAATTGGAGGAGCACAGAGATCTTGAAGGCTTGTAGGGCTGGAGGGGGCTACAGAGATAGGGGGAAGAGTAAGGCCATAAAGGGATTTGACACCAAGGATGAGGATTTTAAAATTGAGATAATGATTATATTAAGTTCCTCTCTCCCTGTAGCCACTTGATTATCCACTATTGGGATGTTTTTAGTGTCCTCTACCGTTAAGACTGATATAAAATATTTGTTCAATGTCTCTGCCATTTCCCTGTTCTCCATTATTAATTCCCCAGTCTCATCCTCTAGGGGACCAACATTTACTTTAACTCTTTTCTTTTTTATGTACCTGTAGAAACTCTTACTATCTGTTTTTATATTTCGTGCTAGTTTACTTTCATAATCTATCATCCCTCTCTATCATTTTTTTTAGTCGTTCTTTGCTGGCTTTTAAGTTTCCCAATCCTCTGGCCTCCCACTAGTCTTGTCCACATTGTATGCCCTTGTTTTCAATTTGATACCATCCCTTATTTCCTTAGTTAGCCACGGATGGTTATCCCTTTTCTTACAGTCTTTCCTTCTCATTGGGATATATTTTTGTTGAGAGTTATGAACTAGCTCCTTAAATGTCTGCCGTTGCTCATCAACTGTCCCATATTTTAATCTATTTTCCCAGTCCACTTTAACCAACTCTGCCTTCATACCTTTGTAGTCTCCTTTATTTAAGCTTCGGACACTGGTTTGAGATCCAACTTTCTCACCCTCCAACTGAATTTGAAATTCAACCATGTTATGGTCACTCATTCCTAGAGGATCCTTTACTCGATCATTTATTAATCCTGTCTCATTACACAGTACCAGATCTAAGATAGCCTGCCCCCTGGTTGGTTCCACAACGTACTGTTCAAGGAAACTATCCCTGATACACTCTGAACTCTACCTCAAGGCTATCCTGGCCAATTTGCTTTGTCCAATCAATATGAAGGTTAAAATCACCCATGATTATTGCCGTTCCTTTATTACAAGCCTCCATTATTTCTTGATTTATACTCCGTCCAACAGTGTAGCTACTGTTAGGGGGCCTGTAGACTACGCCCACCAGAGACTTTCTCCTCTTATTATTCCTTATCTCCACCCAAACCGATTCAACATCTTGATCCTCTGAGCCAATATCGTTTCTCACTAACGCACTGATCTCATCCTTTATTAACAGTGCTACCCCACCTCCTTTTCCTTTCTGTCTGTCCTTCCAAATTGTCAAATACCCCTGAATATTTAGTTCCCAGTCCTGGTCACCTTACGACCACGTCTCTTTACCATGTATCAGATCATATCCATTTGTATCTATTTGTGCCGTCAACTCATCTATTTTGTTATGAATGCTACATGCATTCAGATAAAGAGCTTTTAAATTTGTTTTTTTTACTATTTTTTCCTGCTTTGATCCCACTTTCTGATTCACCTTTATGTTTATACATTCTGTCCCTTCCTGGCACGTTCTGGTTTTCATTTCCCCCAGTGCTACCCTGATCTATTGCCTTCTCCTTATTCTTTGTTTTAAATTTTCGCTCACCTGAATCCTCCCCCCCACTAATTAGTTTAAAGCCCTCTCTACAGCCCTAGTAATTTGATTCGCTAGGACCCTCATCGCAGCAGTGTAGGTGGAGCCTGTCCGGACGGAACAGCTCCCTCTTACCCCAGTCCTGGTGCCAGTGTCCCACGAACCAAAATCCATTTCTCCCACACCCATCTTTAAGCCATGTGTTTAATTCTCTGATCTTATTTACCCTCTGCAAATTTGCTCATAGCTCAGGTAGTAATGCAGAGATTATTACCTTTGTGGTTCTGCTTTTTGTGCGGGGCCTGGGGGGGGGGGGGGGGGGGCGGGGGGGGAGGGGAGGGAGGGAGTGAGTGTGGGATACTGGTATTTGTTAAAATGAAGTTTGAAACTGCAATGTCCATTGAAAACATTAATGTTCACTGCTTACAGATAGATAGAGGACTGGGTAAATAACAAGGCGCACTTCGCTGAAATGTGCCTTTCAAAACTTGCCAACTGTACAAAAGATTGTATGATGAAACATTAATATTAATGATTAAACTAGAACCATAACCACCGCCCACAGAGCTCCCTACCCCAAAGGCATTTATCGCACAAGTCTGGATTAATCATTCCAGCAAGTACACATATGCAAATCATACCATAAAGGAAAAAAGATCCAATTTGTCTTAAAAACAAAACAAACTTTCTAGCATGCAATAACAGGTTTGCCAGACATTGCTTTCATGCTCGTTAAAATCAGCATTGAATGTTCAAAAGTACAAAAAAATACTGTTAACAGAACTTTAAAAAAAAATGACAGGGTCACATTTCTGTATGAGGGAACAATGTGCATGGTCTGAACCTGGTTAAACATTGTAGAGGTTACCCTGGGACTTCTCTCCTCACAAGCACGTGCCAACAGGATGGACACAAGGCTCTCTGTACGCTGGTGTTTTCTTCCTCCATGAAAGGAATCCAGTGTTTAAGGAAAGACTTACTGAGGTGATAGGCCGATTGTAATCACAAGGGCAGATGGCCATGCCAGTTTTCTAAAGGAACCCCGTGCTTGATAGACTTGACTGTTCCAATGTACTCCTGGCTGGCCTCCCACATTCTACCCTACATAAACTAGAGGTCATCCAAAACTCGGCTACCCATGTCCTAACTCGCACCAAATCCTGCTCACCCATCACCCCTGTGCTCGCTGGCCTACATTGGCTTCCAGTTAAACAACGCCTCGATTTCAAAATTTTCATCTTATTTTCAAATCCCTCCATGGTCTCGCCCCTCTCTATCTCTGTAATATTCCCTCCCCCCCCCCCCCCCCCCCCCCCCCCAAGATGTCTGCTAATTCTGCCTTCTTGAGCATCCCTGATTATAATCGCTCAACCATTGGTGGCCGTGCCTTCTGTTGCTTGGGCTCCAAGCTCTGGAACTCCCTGCCTAAACCTCTCCGCCTCTCTTTCCTCCTTCAAGACGCTACTTAAAACCTCCCTCTTTGACCAAGCTTTTGGTCACCTGCCCTGATTTCTACTTATGCAGCTCGGTGTCAAATTGTTTTATTTCATAATACTCCTGACATTTCACTATGTTAAAGGCACCATATAAATGCAAGTTGTTGTTGTTATTGATGTGGGGAGGGGCCCCTCCGTTTAGCTTAAATCGAGTGGAAGCTTTTCTTTTGGTTACCAATTTTTTCTCCATCCCTCTCCTGAAGACAGTGACTTTAAGGCTGTGGCAGAAGCCGTTCTCTGGCCTTGTCCAAGTGTCTGTTAGTCCTACATCAGCCCTAACGACGAGTATCGTCAGGGTATTTGACCATGTAGGCATTACTGCCGAGCCTGACATTTACTAACTTAACACAGACCAGAAAATGAATCCTAGTCTGTGTGGCTTGGTTTCTCAGTGAATAAACGCACTAACACCATGGGTGAAGTGGAGATATTTAAATGACTAGCCTCAGACTCCCAGCGCAGTACCTTCCTCCCATTTCCCCCCACCCCCTTCCCCTCACTCTTCGGTTTCTCGGCCATTTCTGATGCGCGTGCTATTCGACTGGGTGCAGCCTCACAGTCCCGCCCCGAATCCGGTCCTCACCCGTGCACAGCCAGAGCGGGTGTAAGCTGTGTAGTGCGTGATCAGGGCAACTGATCCCTTCCCTCACCAGGGACCACTGCTGCTCCTCGCTCAGCAGACAGGGGTGGGGACCTGGGGCCTTTCTGGCCCTTGCGGCCGAGAGATGGTGGCTTTTAGCTCCAAGCCACTGGGAGAGCCCCGAGGACATCAACAACTTCTGGGCTAAAAATTTGCTTGCTCAGCGCCACCCGTTAGCGCCCGGCGGGGGACGCTAAAGGGCCACTAGGCGTTTACCGGCCGAGCGCCGCACTGTAGGTGCCTGCTGCGAACTTCATTGGTGGATCAGCGGCGGTACTATCGGTCATCGCTGCGCACTCTAGCGCCACCCACTTGTTGACGTGAGATTGGCGCCGCGATCCCTAACTTTACTTCTGTCACCTGCCACAGCGCCGTCAGTGGCAGGGAGAGCAGGCGTTCCATGGAAGCTCCCGGGGAGATATTATAAAGCAGGAGCAGTTGGGTGGTCTTTGAACATTGCCGTGATCCTGTGGGGTCTGACATACCGCTGCTGAGGTTTCCAATGCTCCCTTCATCTTTCTCTCATTTTTCGGGTGGTCCAGCTGACCTCCCCTTTGGGTGCTGGGATGCCGGTTTCCTAGCAACAGACTTTCATTATCCCTGCAGCGCTACCGCCCCATAGCGCCGTAAGAGTAGCGTGTAAAGTTTCCCTTAGCGCTCCACTCCCCTCTTGGGGCGCTAATCATGAATATCCCGGTTGGAGGCAGTAAACATCATCCCGCGATACAATCAGTGGTATCACCGCCTCAAACCGGGCCATAACGAATTTCTCGCCCTCTGATTTCCGCGCCCAGAGTTCAAAGAGCAGATAATCCCCCTGCCGTGCTGATTATCAGCAGCCGTTTGCAATTCATTAGCTGACTGTTCCAACATGTTGGGGGTGGGGGGAGTTTTGATTTTATTTAAATAGAGACATTAGGTTTATGTCACAACAGTCCATTATACCCAGGCCCGGTTAAATCAGTCACTCCACTTCAGCTGCTGCCCTCCGGGAGTCTCTCCCCGCCTTTGCTGAAGTCTCGCACATTCAGAGCGCTGGGCTTGTTGACAAATGGAGTCCACTGGCCCTGTATGCTCGGGCTGTCTGTGTGGAATGGTTTGCGGATGCGGATGATGTCCAGCCCCGACTGGCCAGCCATTTTCTCCATGAGCTGTGCCACTTGCTCATGGGTCTTGCTCTTTAAGGCCTCTTCCTTTACTGTTCCGTTCACTGCAATGAGATGGGACAGGAAACAATCAATTTTTTTTTTGTTAAATACAGAAGCTTCACCGGGGTTACCAGCAAAGTGCTAGGGACAGATGTCCATATTCCGATCTGGGCCCGCGGGAACTCGGAAAAGCAGCCAGCAATATAATTCAATACATTTACTCACACCTGCCCTCCACCCCATCACCGCCCTCCAGCTGTGGCTCAGTGGACAGCACCCTAGCCTCTGAATCAGAAGGTTATGGGTTCAAATCCCACTCCAGGGATTTGAGCACATAAAAAAAATCTAGGCTGGCACTCCCAGTGCAGTGCTGAGGGAGCCCTGCACTGTTGGAGGTGCCGTCTTTTGGATGAGACTTTAAAACGAAGCCCCGTCTGCTCTCTCGGGTGGAGATAAAAGATCCCACGGCACTATTTCGAAGAAGAGCAGTGCAGTTTTCCCCGGTGTCCTGGCCAATATTTATCCCTCAATCAACATGACCAAAAAACAAGATTATCTGGTCATTAATACATTGCTGTTTGTGGGAGCTTGTACGCAAGTTGGCTGCCACATTATAACACTTCAAAAGTACTTCATTGGCTGTAAAGCACTTTGAGATGTCCGGTGGTCATGAAACTCGCTATATAAATGCAAGTCTTTTTCTTTCCCTCCCTCCTTCCCCATTTTCCCTGGCTTTGTACATGCTTAGAAACAACATTCCCTGTAATTTTCTTTGGGCCACACGGCCCCTTTAACAGGTTTCCCTGCCTGGTCTAAAGTCCGCATAGGCACGTTTTTTACAATTTGAAAACTGGTTCAGCGGCTGCGTGGGACCCCTGGAGCGCTGCGCGGCTTAACGGGAACATGGCTTATAGCCCGTTAAATCTCTCGAACTTCCTCCAGTGCTGACGGAAGGCCAGTGGATCGAAACGCTAACTCGGTTTCTCTCTCTCTCCACAGATGCTGCCTGACCCTGCTGAGCGATTGGCAGCATTTTCTGTTTTTATCCATTGTAGATAGAATTCTAGATTCGGTCCAACCGCATGTGGCTTGTGTGTGGAGCGAGCACTTTGTGCTGGGAAACACCCGGGGTAAATGCTGGTGGTTGCAGGTCTGTTACTGGCGAGACCGATTTCAAGGTGAAACAGTAAGAGTATGACCACATTAAAACATTCGCGGCAATTTTTCCTGCTCCACCCAGCCCGTTGTCCTGGCCAATATTTCATCATAGACGGTCTCTTGTATCGAGGATGACTTGCTTCCACGCCAAAAAGGGCTGAGCTCACAGGTGTTTCAATGAAGGATCTGATATTCCGGGTCCTGAACTGCATCCTGAAGGGTGGAAGATGCCTATGTGTGGATTTTCTTTAACGTATGGTGGCCGTTGCACACCAGCCACCACACAGGCTTGACAGAGCTAGGTCTTGGTCCAGTGGCAAGGGTTATCCAAAACGACTGGAGACCAGCTCTGCTGGACAGAATACAAGAAAAAGCTCACCTTTAAATAGATGATCTTTTTCTAATTTTAAGCAACTTAATCTTTCTATATTGTATCTGGACAACTATAGTCAATGATGCTCTGAATTTTCTTCTCATTTCAAATTCGCCTGGAAGGATGAGATCGCGATGGCAGTATGTAAATCAATTATAAACCTGGTGGAACATTCACTGAATAATAAGCTGTGCCAGATGCTTTTAATACAGCTCCATACACATCCTGAAGCATCGTGATTGTTAATCCGTTCGTGCCTCGAACAGCAACAAAATAACACCGCAATTTCTTTCTCCGGATAATTGGTTTGCACTAATCCAGGTGAGGGTCACCGGTGATGGGGCATGGACTCGGTTCTCTGTTCGTATAGAGCATGCCCAGGTCAGGTACAGCACGGGTCAGAGGTAAAGCCAAGCTTCTTCTGCAGTGCTGCGGCAACCTATCACAAGCGATTCGAGTGGAATCAGAAATAGTTTATGAATGTCGACAGAATAGGCAAGGCTTAATTACGAACAATCTTTCTATATTGTATCTGTACAACTATAGTCAATGATGCTCTGAATTTTCTGAGCGATTGGCAGCATTTTCTGTTTTTATCCGTTGTAGATAGAATTCTAGATTCGGTCCGACCGCAAGTGGCTTGTGTGTGGAGCGAGCACTTTGTGCTGGGCAACGCCCAGGGTAAATTTTCCTCTCATTTCAAATTTGCCAAATCACCTTCCTATATCCTCTCTGTGTTGCAATAACAACAGGTCCCCTATTCAATCACATACTTTTCCAGGGTCTTATAACTGTGCAATTCCTTAACTCCTCATTCATTCATTCCTTTTATAAACTTCATATTTTAAAATCTAAGACTGGAATCAAATAAACACTACTTCCTGATTTATCTCTTCCATTTTAATCTTTTCAGCCTTGGTGCTATCCTATACTATGGGCTAGAATATTTATCCCTCAACCAACATCACACACAGAATATCTGGTCATTATCACATCGCTGTTTGTGGGAGCTTGCTGTGCGCAAGTTGGCTGCTGAGTTTCCCACATTACAACAGTGATTAACTTTACAAAGTACTTCACTGGCTGTAAAGCTCTTTGGGATATCGTGAAAGGGGCCATTATAAACTTTTTAACCACAAACACAGGCCAAGCTCCGCCCCCACAGGGAAAGCCTTGGGAATTGGAAAAGGGGCGGAGCAACATTTCCTCCAATATTCTTTTTTGGTGCGCCGTCCCTTTAACAGACTGCGCTGCCCAATTCAAATTTTTGCACAGGCGCAGTTTTCTTGCATTAATCAGTTGGTGAGCGGCCTGCGCTGGATCTCCAGACTGTGGCACGGCCACGCAGCTTAACGGGGAACGTTCGTGGAGACCTGGGTATCCAGCTCTCTGTTGGCGGCTTTAGTTCGTATCACTGACCATCGAAGCACTGACCACAGTCGACCGGCTCCGTTGGGTAGGCCACATTGTCCGCATGCCCGACACAAGACTCCCAAAGCAAGCGCTCTATTTGGAACTCCTACACAGCAAGCGATCCCCAGGTGGGCAGAGGAAACGTTTCAAGGACACCCTTAAAGCCTTCCTGATAAAGTGCCGCATCCCCACTGACACCTGGGAGTCCCTGGCCCAAGAACGCCCTAAGTGGAGGAAGAGCATCTGGGTGGCCGCTGAGCACCTCGAGTCTCATCGCCGAGAGCATGCAGAAATCAAGTGCAGACAGCGGAAGGAGTGTACAGCAAACCAGACTCCCCACCCACCCTTTCCTCCAACCACTGTCTGTCCCACCTGTGACAGAGACTGTAATTCCCGTATTGGACTGTTCAGTCACCTGGGAACTCACTTTTGGAGTGGAAGCAAGTCTTCCTCGATTTCGAGGGACTGCCTATGATGATGAGTTTGTATCTACCGTACACATACAGCAACGTTTCGCCTCTCGATGTATTGCAACGGCGGACCAGACAGCGAGGATGCCGTTTGCGTGAAGCTAACGGAGCATCTCGCGCAGCAACTACCCGATTTTCCACGTTTAACTGCGCATGCCGGACGTTACGATGCGATTTGCGTATAATTAACGGCGAGCGTTGTCAGCCAAGAAATTCTAGGCCCTTGCGACTGTTGCTCAGTTGCCCACTCTGTGCTTAAACTGGTGAACTGCTTCTGTCGCCATCGGAGGCCCGTTGGTCTGGAGAATTTGAAAAGCTGTGACGCAAAATAATTTGCCTGCGCGAATTTTTATTTCCACTGACATATTTGCTCACATCAATTGCAAGTTTGCTTCTGGAGAGAGGGTGCATGCCTATAAAATATTCTTGCCTTTCACCGGAAATTAATAAGCTCTGCACATATTGCAACGTGCGAACAACATAGTCAGTTTACACACAAACCGACAGATATTAAAAATGTCGTCTGATATCAACATCAGAACACAGAAACTTGTCGGGATATGCTTTCCACCAGCCAGACAAATCACAAATATCAATTAGCAAACGTGCGCTGCAGCAACACGTCAGGACGAACAGGCTCACGGAATTGCTTTGATGAATTGCCCGTCAAACTCTTAAGAGACGGGTCATTCACACAGTTTTGATTACAGCTTGCTCTGTTGAAAGTTTCTTTTCAGAATTTGCTATTCTGCTTCATCAGGAGTTGGCACTCATCAAAAGGGGAGCTGTCAGCTTCTGAAGTGTAAGCCAGTAGAATTGGGCTGCTTGCAGTTCATTTACTCCCTTGCAAAGTGGTGCTAGCGAGCAGTGGCCTGCTCCATCATCGAACTATAGTATGCAGATGACGCTTGCACACGCTTAGAAGGATGAGAGGGGATCTCATAGAAACATATAAAATTCTGACTGGACTAGACAGGTTAGATGCAGGAAAAATGTTCCCGATGTTGGGGAAATCCAGAACCTGGGGACACAGTCTGAGGATAAGGGGCAGGCCATTTAGGACTGAGATGAGGAGAAACTTCTTCACTCAGAGAGTTGTTAGCCTGTGGAATTCTCGACCGCAGAGAGTTGTTGATGCCAGTTCGTTGGATATATTCAAGAGGGAGTTAGATATGGCCCTTACGGCTAAAGGGATCAAGGGGCATGGAGAGAAAGCAGGAAAGGGGTACTGAGGTGAATGATCAGCCAAGATCTTATTGAATGGTGGTGCAGGCTCGAAGGGCCGAATGGCCTACTCCTGCACCTATTTTCTATGTTTTTATGTTTCTATAATGGACTCAGCTCCACTTCCCCGCCCGCTCCCCACAACCCCTTATCGTTTAAGAAACTGTCTATCGCTGTCTTAAATTTATTTAATGTCCCAGCTTCCACAGCTCTCTGAGGCAGCGAATTCCACAGATTTACAACCCTCTGCGACAAGAAATTTCTCCTCATCTCTGTTTTAAATGTGCGGCTCCTTATTCTAAGATCATGTCCTCTAGTTCTAGTCTCCCCCATCAGTGGAAACATCCTCTCTGCATCCACCTTGTCAAGCCCCCTCATAATCTTATACGTTTTGATAAGATCACCTCTCATTCTTCTGAACTCCAATGAGTAGAGGCCCAACCTACTCCTTTCCTCATAAGTCAATCCTGTCATCCCCGGAATCTACCTAGTGAACCTTCTCTGAACTGCCTCCAAAGCAAGTATATCCTTTCGGAAATATGGAAACCAAAACTGCACACAGTATTCCAGGTGTGGCCTCACCAATACCTTGTATAACTGTAGCAAGACTTCCCTGTTTTTATATTCCATCCCCTTTGCAATAAAGGTCAAGGTACCATTGGCCTTCCTGATCACTTGCTGTACCTGCATACTATCCTTTTGTGTTTCATGCACAAGTACCCCCAGGTCCCGCTGTACTGCGACACTTTGCAATCTTTCTCCATTTAAATAATAACTTGCACTTTGATTTTTTCAGCCAAAGTGCATGACCTCACACTTTCCAACATTATACCATCTGCCAAATTTTTGCCCACTCACTTAGCCTGTCTGTCCTTTTGCAGATTTTGTGTGTCCTCCTCACACGTTGCTTTTTCTCACATCTTTGTATAGTCAGCAAACTTGGCTACGTTACACTCGGTCCCTTCTTCCAAGTCGTTAATATAGATTGTAAATAGTTGGGGTCCCTGTGGCACCGCACTAGTTACTGTTTGCCAACCAGAGAATGAACCATTTATCCCGACTCTCTGTTTTCTGTTCGTTAGCCAATCCTCTATCCATGCTAATATATTACCCCCAACCCCGTGAACTTTTATCGTGCAGTCATTTTTTATGTGGCACCTTGTTGAGGGAGGTATATTGGCCCCAGAACTCCCCCACTCTTCTTCAAAATCATGTCGTGGGATCTTTTGTGTCCACCTGAGAGATCAGACGCATCTAACGTCCCCAGCATCGAAGCACTGACTACACTCGACCAGTTCCGTTGGGCGGGCCACATTGTCCGCATACCAGACTAGAGACTCCCAAAGCAAGTGCTCTACTCGGAACTCCTACACGGCAAGCAAGCCCCAGGTGGGCAGAGGAAACGTTTCAAGGACAGCCTCAAAGCCTCCTTGATAAAATGCAACATCCCCACCGACACCTGGGAGCCCCTGGCCAAAGACTGCCCCAAGTGGAGGAAGTGCATCCGGGAGGGTGCTGAGCACCTCGAGTCTAGTCGCCAAGAGCATGCAGAAATCAAGCGCAGGCAGCGGAAGGAGCGTGCGGAAAACCAGACTCCCCACCCACCCTTTCCTTCAACCACTGTCTATCCCAAACTAATTCCCGAATTGGACTGTACAGTCATCTGAGAACTCACTTTTGGAGTGGAAGCAAGTCTTCCTCGATTTCGAGGGACTGCCTATGATGAACTGGATTGCTCTTCAAAAGAGCTGGAGCACTCGATGGGCCGAATGGACTGCTTCTGTGCTGTACTGGTCTGTCATTCTATGAGCTGCAAGACCACCGCACCCTGTGCTCATTCCAACCAGCTTCACCATTAGCCATATTCTAAAAAGGATATCGAGGCACCGGAGAGGGTGCAGAGAAGATTTACAAGGATGATCCCAGAAATGCAAGGGTATACATATCGGGAAAGGATGAACAGGCTGGGTCTCTTTTCTCTTGAAAAAAAGGCGGCTGAGGGTTGACCTAATTGAGGTGTGTAAAATTATGAAAGGTTTTGATAGAGTGGATACAGAGAGAATGTTTCCACTTGTGGGGAAGAGCATAACCAGAGGCCATCAATATAAGATAGTCAGCAAGAAATCCAAAAGGGAAGGTGGCGAGCATGTGGAACTCGCTCCCACAGGGAGTGGTTGAAGCGAATAGTATAGATGCATTTAAGGGGAGGCTAGACAAGCATATGAGGGAGAAGGGAATAGAGGGTTATGCTGTGACATTTAAACGAGGAAAGACGCCAGGAGGCTCGAGGGGAGCATAAACAGCGACATGGACTGGTTGGGCCGGATGGCCTGTTTCTGTGCCATATATCCGATGTAATCTGATGTAAACGAGACACCAGAGCACTGTCACTCTATCTGGATCAAGCTGATGCAAGACTGGAAGGTGGCTGCTTACAATCCTGCTGTTCCTTAGTCCCTGCTTCACTTGCCAGTACCAGTTTTCAGTTCCATTCGCAACTCCTCAGATAATGAAGCAGTCCATGCCCACATGCAACAAGACCTGGACGATATTCAGGCTTGGACTGATAAGTGGCAAGTAACGTTCATGCCACATAAGTGCTAGACAATGACTATCTCCAACAAGAAAGTCTAACCACCGTCCCTTGACATTCAACAACAATACTATTTCTGAATCCACCACTATCAACATCCTGGGGGGGGTCATCATTGACCAGAAACTTAACTCGACCAGCCACATAAACACCGTGGCAACAAGAGCGAGTCAGACACTCGGTATTCTGTGGCGAGTGTCTCACCTGCTGAATCCCCAAAGCCTTTCCCACCATCTACAAGGCACAAGTCAGGAGTGTGATGGAATACTCTCCACTTGCCTGAGTGCAGCTCCAACAACACTCGAGCTCGACACCATCCAGGACAAAGCAGCACATATGATCGACACCCCATCTACCACCTTCAACATTCACTTCCTCCACCACCGGCGCACCGTGGCTACAGTGTGTATCATCTACAAGATGCACTGCAGCAACTCGCCAAGGCTTCTTCGGCAGCACCTCCCATACCCGCAACCTCTAACACCTAGAAGGACAAGGGCAGCAGGCGCATGGTAACACCACCACCACCACCACCAAGTTCCCCTCCAAGTCACACACCATCCGGACTTGGAAATATATCGCTGTTCCTTCATCTTTGCTGGGTCAAAATCCTGGAACTCTCCCCCTAACAGCACTGTGGGAGCACCTTCACCACACGGACTGCAGCGGTTCAAAAGGTGGCTCACTACCACCTTCTCAAAGAAAAAAAGATGACTTGCATTTATATAGCGCCTTTCACGGCCACCAGATGATTCAACATGCTTTACAGCCAATTAAGTTATTTTTTGGAGTGTAGTCACTTGTAATGTAGGAAACACAGCAGCCAATGTGCGCACAGCAAGCTCCCACAAACAGCAGTGTGATAATGACCAGATAATCTGTTTTCTTGTTAGGCTGATTGAGGTATAAATATTGGCCAGGACACTAGGGATAACTCCCCTGCTCTTAGAAACATAGAAATTTACAGCGCAGAAGGAGGCCATTTCGGCCCATCGTGTCCGCACTGGCCAACAAAGAGCCGCACGGCCCTTGGTCAGCAGCCCTAAAGGTTACATATAAACCTATGAACAATGGGTTCATCACCGGCGCACCGTGGCTGCAGTGTATACCATCTACAAGATGCACTGCAGCAACTAGTCAAGGGCAGGGAAAATAGAGTACGAGAGGAAGCTTGCAGGGAACATTAAGACGGACTGCAAAAGTTTCTATAGATATGTAAAGAGAAAAAGGTTAGTAAAGGCAAACGTAGGTCCTCTGCAGTCAGAATCAGGGGAAGTCATAACGGGGAACAAAGAAATGGCGGACCAATTGAACAAATACTTTGGTTCGGTATTCACTAAGGAGGACACAAACAACCTTCCGAATATAAAAGGGGTCAGAGGGTCTAGTAAGAAGGAGGAACTGAGGGAAATCCTTATTGGTCAGGAAATTGTGTTGGGGAAATTGATGGGATTGAAGGCCGATAAATCCCCAGGGCCTGATGGACTGCATCCCAGAGTACTTAAGGAGGTGGCCTTGGAAATAGCGGATGCATTGACCGTCATTTTCCAACATTCCATAGACTCTGGATCAGTTCCTATGGAGTGGAGGGTAGTCAATGTAACCCCACTTTTTAAAAAAGGAGGGAGAGAGAAAACAGGGAATTATAGACCGGTCAGCCTGACATCGGTAGTGGGTAAAATGATGGAATTAATTATTAAGGATGTCATAGCGCATTTGGAAAGAGGTGACATGATAGGTCCAAGTCAGCATGGATTTGTGAAAGGGAAATCATGCTTGAAAAATCTTCTGGAATTTTTTGAGGATGTTTCCAGTCGAGTGGACAAGGGAGAACCAGTTGATGTGGTGTATTTGGACTTTCAGAAGGCTTTCGACAAGGTCCCACACAAGAGATTAATGTGCAAAGTTAAAGCACATGGGATTGGGGGTAGTGTGCTGACGTGGATTGAGAACTGGTTGACAGACAGGAAGCAAAGAGTCGGAGTAAATGGGTACTTTTCAGAATGGCAGGCAGTGACTAGTGGGGTACCGCAAGGTTCTGTGCTGGGGCCCCAGCTGTTTACATTGTAATCTCCAAATTTGCGGACGACAATAAGTTGGGTGGCAGTGTGAGCTGCGAGGAGGATGCTATGAGGCTGCAGAGTGACTTGGATAGGTTAGGTAAGTGGGCAAATGCATGGCAGATGAAGTATAATGTGGATAAATGTGAGGTTATGCACTTTGGTGGTAAAAACAAAGAGACAAGACTATTATCTGAATGGTGACAGATTAGGAAAAGGGGAGGTGCAACGAGACCTGGGTGTCATGGTACATCAGTCATTGAAGGTTGGCATGCAGGTACAGCAGGCGGTTAAGAAAGCAAATGGCATGTTGGCCTTCATAGCGAGGGAATTTGAATACAGGGGCAGGGAGGTGTTACTACAGTTGTACAGGGCCTTGGTGAGGCCACACCTTGAGTATTGTGTACAGTTTTGGTCTTTAACTTGAGGAAGGACATTCTTGCTATTGAGGGAGTGCAGCGAAGGTTCACTAGTCTGATTCCCGGGATGGCGGGACTGACATATCAAGAAAGACTGGATCAACTGGGCTTGTATTCACTGGAGTTCAGAAGAATGAGGGGGGATCTCATAGAAACGTTTAAAATTCTGATGGGTTTGGACAGGTTAGGTGCAGGAAGAATGTTCCCAATGTTGGGGAAGTCCAGAACCAGGGTTCACAGTCTAAGGATAAGGGGTAAGCCATTTAGGACCGAAATGAGGAGAAACTTCTTCACCCAGAGAGTGGTGAACCTGTGGAATTCTCTACCACAGAAAGGCCAATTCACTAAATGTATTCAAAAAGGAGTTAGATGTATTCCTTACTACGAGGGGGATCAAGGAGTATGGCGAGAAAGCAGGAATGGGGTACTGAAGTTGCATGTTCAGCCATGAACTCATTGAATGGCGGTGCAGGCTCGAAGGGCCGAATGGCCTACCCCTGCACCTGCACCTATTTTCTATGTTTCTATGACGGAAAGGCACAGAGCACCCAGCCCAACTAGACCGCCTCACACAACTGCGACACCCCTTATACTGAAAACATCTACAACTCCACCCCAACCGGAACCATGTGATCTCCTGGGTGAGGCAAAAGCCTTCGAAATAGTGCCACGGGATCTTTTACGTCCACGTGAGAGAGTAGACGGGGCCTCGGTTTAATGTCTCATCCGAAAGACGGCACCCCCGACAGTGCAGCACTCCCTCAGCACTGCACTGGAATATCGGCCTAGATTTTTTTTGTTGTGCTCATGTTCCTGGAGTGGGACTTGAGCCCACAACCTTCTGACTCAGACGAGTGTGCTACCCACTGAGCCACGGCTAACACTAATTTAAGGGCAATAAACGCTGGCCTCGTTAGCGACATCCCCATCCCATAAACGAATAAAGAAAAAAGGTGTGGGTCTGGTGCACGGAGACCTCGTTAAACACCCTTGTCCTGGGAGCTGCAGTTGACCTGAGAGGCTCACAACGTCAAATGTACGTCTCCCAGGAGCCAACATTGCAGCTCAGTGTGAGAGTGTAGGTTATTACCAAAGTGGAGCATTCATAGGAGGCCAATTCAAATTTGTGCCGCAGTGCACTCAGGCAGTCTTTGTGAGTTACTGTCAATGGTCCCCTGTTTACCAAATGCTAGCCCAGGTTATTCAGATTCAGAACCTGATCCAAACTGTAAATTTCCACCCTTATTTAAAGGTAATTGGCAAAAGAACCAGAGGAGAAGAGGAGGAGTAATCTTTATTACACAGTGTTGTTGTTGTGATCTGGAACGCAAGGCCTGAAAGGGCGGTGGAAGCAGATTTAATAGTACAGGTTGAACCCCCCTTATCCAGAACTCCCTTTTCCAGAATCACTCGTCATCCAGGACCATTCCCGGCCACCGGGTGGCGCATGAGCAGAATTCCAACATAAGCAAATTGAAGTCCTTCCTTGCTGCTGACTCCTGCAATCGCTGGCTTGACCCCGCGTTCAAACCCACCCCCTCCCCCCCGCCCCCGATCTCTCTGTCACTCTCCCAGCCCCAAGCCAGCCAGCCCAGATATCTCCTTGCTCAGCACCTGTACCATCCAATTTAACGTGACCACCCCTCATCCAGAAAAATCCCTTATCCAGATCAGGGAGGTTCAACACGTAGCCTTCAAAACGGAATTGGATAAATAAGAACATAAGAACACAAGAAATAGGAGCAGGTGTAGGCCATAAGGCCCCTTTAGCCTGCTCCACCATTCAATAAGATCGTGGCTGATCTGGTCCGCTCCCCATAACACTTGACTCCCTTATCATTCAAAAATCTTCCAATACTTGAAGGAGAAATATTTGCAGGGCTTTGGGGAAAGAACTGGGGAAGTGGGACTAATTGGAGAGCTCGTTCAAAAAGCCGGCACAGTCACGATGGGCCGAATGGCCTCCTTCTGTGCTGTATCATTCTACAATTTGCAAGTATGGCCAATGGGATCCAAGGCAAAGTGGCAAGTTGGATCCAAAATTGGCCCAGAGGCAGGAAGCAAAGGGTAATGGTTGATGGGTATTTTGTGACTAGAAGGCTGTTTCCAGTGGGGTTCCGCAAGGCTCAGTACTAGGTCCCTTGCTTTTTGTGGTATATATCAATGATTTAGACTTGAATGTAGGGGGTATGATGAATAAGTTTGCAGATGATACTAAAATTGGCTGTGTGGTTGATAATGAAGAAGAAAGCTGTAGACTGCAAAAAGATATCAATGAACTGGTCAGGTGGGCAAAACAGTGGCAAATGGAATTCAATCCGGTGAAATGTGAAATAATGCATTTGGGGAGGGCTAGCAAGGCAAGGGAATACACAATAAATGGTAGGACACTGAGAAATGTAGAGGAACAGAGGGACCTTGGAATGCATGTAGACTGATCCCTGAAGATAGCAGGACAGGTAGAGAAGGTGGTTAAGAAGGCATACGGAATACTTGTATTCTATGCCTCGGCTAATAAAGGCAAGAGCACGGAGGTTATGCTTGAACTGTATAAAACACTAGCTAGGCTACAGCTAGAGTACTACGTGCAATTCTGGTCACCACATTACAGGAAAGATGTGACTGCACTAGAGAGGGTACAGAGGAGATTGACGAGGATGTTGCCTGGACTGGAGAATTTTAGCAATGTGGAAGGATTGGATAGGCTGGGGTCATTTTCTTTGGGAGGCTGAGGGGAGACTTTATTGAGGTGTATAAAATTATGTGGGGCCTAGATAGAGTGGAAAGAAAGGTCATATTTCCCATAGCAGAGGGGTCAGCAACTAGGGGGCATAGATTTAAAGTAATTGGTAGGAGGATTTGAGGGGAAATTTCTTCACCCAGAGAGTGGTGGAGGTCTGGAACTCACTGCCTGAAAGGGTGGTAAAGGCAGAAACCCTCACCACATTTAAAAATTACTTGGATTATGCATTTGAAGTGCCGTAACCTACAGGGCTACGGACCAAGAGCTGGAAAGTGGGACTAGGCTGGGTAGCTCTGTCAGCCGGCACGGACACGATGGGCTGAAATGACCTCCTTCTGTGCTTAAAATATCTGTGATTCTATAAGCAGACTGCAGCTGCCCGGGGGGCGGGGAAAGCCCCAATATTTCAACAGAGGAACGACACAGTATCTGTGTTGGCCTGTAACAAAAACAAAAAAAAATCAAGAGACAAAAGGCACGTTTGTCTTGTGCAAAGCGGAACTGACAGTTTTGGGGCATTATAATAATGCTGGATTAAGAAAAAGTGCTTGAAGAGTCTGGGTGAGCAAGGGTTAAACGCGAACACCAAAGAGTTCTTTGAAGGTCTGGAGGCCCATTGAGATTGCACTGGGAAACAACCACAATTGTCAGGGGTTCCTGCCTTCTTATCTCGGTTATGATAGAAACATAGAAAATAGGTGCAGGAGCAGGCCATTCAGCCCTTCTAGCCTGCACCACCATTCAATGAGTTCATGGCTGAACATGAAACTTCAGTACCCCCTTCCTGCTTTCTCGCCATAACCCTTGATCCCCCTAGTAGTAAGGACTTCATCTAACTCCCTTTTGAATATATTTAGTGAATTGGCCTCAACTACTTTCTGTGGTAGAGAATTCCACAGATTCACCACTCTCTGGGTGAAGAAGTTTCTCCTCATCTCGGTCCTAAATGGCTTACCCCTTATCCTCAGACTGTGACCCCTGGTTCTGGACTTCCCCAACATTGGGAACATTCTTCCTGCATCTAACCTGTCTAAACCCGTCAGAATTTTAAACGTTTCCTCATTCTTCTGAACTCCAGTGAATACAAGCCCAGTTGATCCAGTCTTTCTTGATAGGTCAGTCCCACCATCCCGGGAATCAGTCTGGTGAATCTTCGCTGCACTCTCTCAATAGCAAGAATGTCCTTCCTCAAGTTAGGAGACCAAAACTGTACACAATACTCCAGGTGTGGCCTCACCAAGGCCCTGTACAACTGTAGTAACACCTCCCTGCCCCTGTACTCAAATCCCCTCGCTATGAAGGCCAACATGCCATTTGCTTTCTTAACCGCCTGCTGTACCTGCATGCCAACCTTCAATGACTGATGTACCATGATCAGTCAAAGACTCTCCTGAGTGATCACCTCCTTTTAGTATGTGTCGGCCACTAAAGAACAAAAAATATCTGCCTTAGCATAACCGGGTGCTCATTTTGAACACAACCTCTTTTGTTTAAAAATAGAAAGCACCCGATAATTGGCTGTTCCAGACTGAGTATTTCTTCGTATCAAAGCTTTCAAACAGTGACTGGTCCTGATCGTTTAAAAATGAACCCCGTAAACCAATGCTTCTCGCTCCAGCACTCCAGCCCACACACCAATGAAGACCGACTTGCGTCAGGAAGATGAAAATCGAGAACAGCTCTTGTTAGTCACACAATTAGTGCAGAGAGCGAGGCCACGACAGGCAGGCTCCCGCCCCCTCCCCACCACAAAACCAGCGATTGGGGGGGTCTTTTTTGCTCTTTATTCCCCCCCCTAAAAATATCAATGGGAAGGTGAGGTGGGTGCTTTTTTGCTCTATATTCTCCCCCCCCCCACCCCTCACCCCAAAACCAGCAATGATGGGGGGGCAGGGGGGTTGCTCGTTATTCCATCCCCTAAAGATATCAATGGGGGGGGGGGGGGCTTTTTTGCTCTTTATTCCCCCCCACAAAACCAGTTTGTTTCTCTGTCCAACTACCCCCTCCTGACCACAGTCTGGAGGCAGCATGACTTTGCACCTTACACGGGAAAGGAGATAGACGGCTTAGTGATTGAGGGATAAATCAATGGGCTGCATCCGCAGGCTTGGAACAAAGCCCTGTTTAATAACTAAGTGCTTCAGCGATGTGACAGTCACACCGCAGTCCGACAGTAACGGGTCCCTCGGCAGCGTGACAGAAAGGACTTGCAGCTATATACAGCACCTTTCACGGCCTCCGGACGTCCCAAAGCACTTCACAGCTGGCAAAGTGTTTTTGGAGTGTGTAGTCGCTGTTGTAATGTGGGAAACGCGGCAGCCAAATTGAGCACAGCAAGCTCCCACAAGCGGCACTGTGATAATGGCCAGATAACCCGCTTCTGTGATGTAAGTTGAGGGATAAATAGTGACCGGGACAAGGTGCAATATAAATGCAAATATTTTTTAATACTTCGGCAGAAATGTTGCAATATGATTAGAATCTCCCCACATAAAAGATTTGCATGATAAGCAGGTGTGTCTGTCACACCGGGGTGTCACACTTGATGTCAATTATGCATCACACTCGCAGCAGATTGGCTTAAATGTCTTACAGGTCACTGAATCCACTGTGTCACAGCAATCTATGTACTACTGAGCACAGAATACATATTGTCACAGCAATCTGTGTACTAGAGCCCAGAATACACTGTCACGGCAATCTGTGTACTACAGCCCAGAATACACTGTGTCACAGCAATCTGTGTACTAGAGAGCCTAGGATAATGTGTCACATCAATCTATGTACTGGAGAGCCCAGAATACACTGTCACAGGGATAAAAGGGGCATGAGAGTCAGAGGAGCCACAGGAGCCGGAGTGGGAGGATCGAGAGGCCCATAAAAGGGGCCCGAGAGTCGGAGGAGCCAGCTGGTGCAGGGACAAAAAGTTTTAAATAAAAATCAAAATCGAAGTGTGACGTTACAGCCAAGCGGGTAAGTGATTGGCTGGTGGATTGGTGAGTATTTTCCTTTCGGTAGGAAACCTTTGGCATTGTTGCCAAATTGTTAATTTAAGGGTTAAATTATGGCAGGAGAGCCCAGACCTGCGTCATGCTCCTCCTGTGCTATGTGGGAAATCAGGGACAATTCCAGTGTCCCTGACTACTATGTGTGCGGGAAGTGTATCCAGCTGCAGCTCCTGTCAGACCGCATTGCGGCACTGAAGCTGCGCATGGATTCACTCTGGAGCATCTGCGATACTGAGGATGTCGTGAATTACATGTTTAGTGAGTTGGTCACACCGCAGGTAAAGGTTACAAAGGCAGATAGGGAATGAATCACTATCAGGCAGTGCAGGAGTAGGAAGGTAGTGCAGGGGTCCCCTGTGGTCATCTCCCTCCAAAACAGATACACCACTTTGAATACTGTTGGGGAAGATGGCTCATCAGGGGAAGGCAGCAGCAGCCAAGTTCATGGCACCATGGGTTGCTCTGCTGTACAGGAGGGCAGGCAAAAGAGTGGGAAACCTATAGTGGTAGGGGATTCTATTGTAAGGGGAATAGACAGACATTTCTGCAGCCACAATCGAGACTCCAGGATGGTATGTTGGCTCCCTGGTGCAAGGGTCGAGGATGTCTCGGAGCGGCTGCAGGGCATTCTGGAGGGGGAGGGTGAATAGCCAGTTGTCGTGGTGCATATAGGTACCAACGATATAGGTAAAAAACAGTATGAAGTCCTGGAAGCTGAATTTAGGGAGCTAGATTAAAAAGTAGGATCTCAAAAGGTAGTATTCTCAGGATTTCTACCAGTGCCACATACTAGTCAGAGTAGAAATAGCAGGATAGTTAAGATGAATACGTGGCTTGAGGAATGGTGCAAGAGGGAGGGATTCAAATTTTGGGGACATTGGAACCGGTTCTGGGGGAGGTGGGATCAGTACAAACCGGACGGTCTGCACCTGGGCAGGACCGGAACCGATGTCCTAGGGGGGAATGTTTGCTAGTACTGTTAGGGGGGGTTTAAACTAATATGGCAGGGGGATGGGAATCTATGCAGGGGTTGGGAATCTATGCAGGGGGATGGGAATCTATGCAGGGGGACAGAGGGAAAGTAAAATGGGGGCAGAAGCAAAAGGTAGAAAGGAGATAAGGAAAAGTGCAGGGCAGAGAAATCAAGGACAAAAATCAAAAAGGGCCACAGTACAACATAATTCTGAAAGGACAAAAGTGTTAAAAAAACAAGCCTGAAGGCTCTGTGTCTCAATGCGAGGAGCATTCGTAATAAGGTGGATGAATTAACTGTGCAGATAGCTGTTAACGGGTATGATGTAATTGGGATTACGGAGACATGGCTCCAGGGTGGCCAAGGCTGGGAACTCAACAACCAGGGGTATTCAATATTCAGGAAGGATAGACAGAAAGGAAAAGAAGGTGGGATAGCGTTACTGGTTAAAGAGGAGATTAACGCAATAGTAAGGGAGGACATTAGATTGAATGATGTGGAATCTGTATGGGTAGAGCTGCGGAACACCAAAGGGCAGAAAACGTTAGTGGGAGTTGTATACAGACCACCAAACAGTAGTAGTGAGGTTGGGGATGGCATCAAACAGGAAATTAGGGATGCATGCAATAAAGGCACAGCAGTTGTCATGGGCGACTTTAATCTACATATAGATTCGGCTAACCAAACTGGTAGCAATATGGTGGAGGATGATTTCCTGGAGTGTATAAGGGATGGTTTTCTCGACCAATATGTCGAGGAACCAACTAGAGGGCTGGCCATCCTAGACTGGGTGTTGTGTAATGAGAGAGGATTAATTAGTAATCTTGTTGTTCGAGGCCCCTTGGAGAAGAGTGACCATAATATGGTAGAATTCTTCATTAAGATGAAGAGTGACACAGTTAATTCAGAGACTAGGGCCTGAACTTAAAGAAAGGTAACTTCGATGGTATGAGACGTGAATTGGCTAGGACAGACTGGTGAATGATACTCAAAGGGTTGACGGTGGATAGGCAATAGCAGACATTTAAAGATCACATGGATGAACTTCAACAATTGTACATCCCTGTCTGGCATAAAAATAAAACGGAGAAGGTGGCTCAACCGTGGCTAACAAGGGAAATTCGGGATAGTGTTAAATCCAAGGAAGTGGCATATAAATTGGCCAGAAAAAGCAGCAAACCTGAGGACTGGGAGAAATTTAGAATTCAGCAGAGGAGGACAAAGGGTTTAATTGGGAGGGGGAAATAAAGTACGAGAGTAAGCTTGCAGGGAACAAAAAAACTAACTGCAAAAGCTTCTATAGATATGTGAAGAGAAAAAGATTAGTGAAGACAAACATAGGTCCCTTACAGTCAGAATCAGATGAATTTATAATGGGGAACAAAGAAATGGCAGACCAATTGAACAAATACTTTGGTTCTGTCTTCACTAAGGAAGGCACAAATAACCTTCCGGAAATACTAGGCGACCGAGGGTCTAGCGAGAAGGAGGAACTGAAGGAAATCCTTATTAGTCAGGAAATTGTGTTAGGGAAATTGATGGGATTGAAGGCCGATAAATCCCCAGGGCCTGATAGTCTGTATCCCAGAGTACTTAAGGAAGTGGCTCTAGAAATAGTGGATGCATTGGTGGTCATTTTCCAACATTCTATAAATTCTGGATCAGTTCCTATGGATTGGAGAGTAGCTAATGTAACCCCACTTTTTAAAAAAAGGAGGGAGAGAAAAAAGGGAATTATAGACCGGTTAACCTGATATCAGTAGTGGGGAATATGTTGGAATCAATTATTAAAAATGTAATAGCAGTGCATTTGGAAAGCAGTGACAGGATCGGTCCAAGTCAGCATGGATTTATGAAAGGGAAAGCATGCTTGACAAATCTTCTAGAATTTTTTGAGGATGTAACTAGTAGAGTAGACAAGGGAGAACCAGTGGATGTGGTGTATTTGGACTTTCAAAAGGCTTTTGACAAGGTCCCACACAAGAGATTAGTGCGCAAAATTAAGGCACATGGTATTGGGGGTAATGTATTGACGTTGATAGAGAACTGGTTGGCAGACAGGAAGCAAAGAGTGGGAATAAACGGGTCCTTTTCAGAATGGCAGGCAGTGACTGGCGGGGTACCGCAAGGTTCAGTGCTGGGACCCCAGCTATTTACAATATACATTAATGATTTAGACAAAGGAATTGGATGTAATATCTCCAAGTTTGCAGATGACACTAAGCTGGGTGGCACTGTGAGCTGTGAGGAGGCTGCTAAGAGGCTGCAGGGTGATTTGAACAGGTTAGGTGAGTGGGAAAATGCATGGCAGATGCAGTATAATGTAGATAAATGTGAGGTTTTCCACTTTGGTGGCAAAAACAGGAAGGCAGAATATTATCTGAATGGTAACAGATTAGGAAAAGGGGAGGTGCAACGAGACCTGGGTGTCATGGTACATCAGTCATTGAAAGTTGGCATGCAGGTACAGCAGGCTGTGAAGGCGGCAAATGGCATGTTGGCCTTCATAGCGAGAGGATTTGAGTACAGGAGCAGGGAGGTCTGACTGCAGTTGTACAGGGCCTTGGTGAGGCCACACCTTGAATATTGTGTACAGTTTTGGTCTCCTAATCTGAGGAAGGACATTCTTGCTATTGAGGGAGTGCAGCGAAGGTCCACCAGACTGATTCCCGGGATGGCAGGACTGACATATGAGGAAAGACTGGATCGACTAGGCTTATATTCACTGGAATTTAGAAGAATGAGAGAGGATCTCATCGAAACACATAAAATTCTGATGAGATTGGACAGGTTAGATGCAGGAAGAATGTTCACAATGTTGGGGAAGTCCAGAACCAGGGGTCACAGTCTAAGGATAAAGGGGTAAGCCATTTAAGACTGAGATGAGGAGAAACTTCTTCACTCAGGGAGTTGTTAACCTGTGGAATTCCCTACCGCAGAGAGTTGTTGATGCCAGTTCATTAGATATATTCAAAAGGGAGTTAGATGTGGCCCTTCCGGCTAAAGGGATCGGGGGTATGGAGAGAAAGCAGGAATGGGGTACTAAAGTTGCATGATCAGCCATGATCATATTGAATGGTGGTGCAGGCTCGAAGGGCCGAATGGCCTACTCCTGCACCTATTTTCTGTTTCTATGTTTCACAGCAATCTGTGTACTAGAGCCCAGAATACAGTGTGTCACAGCAATCTCTGTACTTGAGCCCAGAATACATTGTGTCATAGCAATCTGAATACTCGAGAGCCCAGAAGACACTGTGTCACAGCAATCTGTGTACTTGAGCCCAGAATACATTGTGTCACAGCAATCTTAATACTAGAGAGCTCAGAATACAGTGTGTTACAGCAATCTGTGTAGTCTGCAATAACTCCAAACGTGGACATCACTTTTTTTTTTGCCTGCATCAATTTATTAACCGAACAATATTGAAAACCATTCCTCATTAACTCGGTAGTGCTCAGTTGTGAAAAGCCCCTGAAGCAATGCTGACGATCCAGCCAATTTTGACAAGAGTGATTGGTACTTGGCACAAACCAGGCAGCTGGCTCACAGAGGACATCTAGTGGCTGTGAGAAGAAACTTCATTGGAATCCTCATCATCATCATCATTGGCAGTCCCTCGGAATCGACGAAGACTTGCTTCCAGTCCTAAAGTGAGTTCTTTGGTGGCTGAACAGTCCGACACGAGAGCCACAGGCCCAGTCACAGATATTTGTCGTGGAAAGCGGGGGGAAGGTAGCACTGATTTACCCCACACTCCTTCCACTGTCTGCGCGTGATTTCTTCACGCTCGCAGCGTTGAGATTCACTTTCTTCACCTAGGGCGGTCTTCGGCCATGGTCTCCCAGGTGTCAGTGGTGATGTCACACTTCACCAGGAAGGCTTCGAGTCACATAACGAGACAATGAGGGGGGGGGGGCGGGGGGGGAATGTGGCAAATAGCCCAATCTCTCCCGCGCGGATGTCCTTCTCCCGGGGATGTGGAGGATCTGTACGGAGAAATCTTAACAGATCGGAAAAGCCAGTTTTCGGCGCACGTGCATTGCGCCCTGAAAATTGGCTTTTGTGAGGCCTCGCCGGGTCCGTGTGCACTTCGTACACACCCAGAGAGGCAGGGATTTTCGGACCATTAACTTGCATTTATATAGTGCTTTTAACGTCCCAAGGTGCCTCGCAGGAGTGCTATAAATTTGACACCGAGCCACGTAAGGCGATATTAGGGCAGGTAAGAACATAAGAATTAGGAGCAGGAGCAGGAGTAGGCCAGTCGGCTCCTCGAGCCATTCAGTGAGATTATGGCTGATCTTCTACCTCAACTCCACCTTCCTGCCTGATCCCCATATCCCTTGATTCCCTTAATATCCAAAAATCTATCGATCTCCGTCTTGAACATACTCAATGACTAATCCTCCACAGCCCTCTGGGATAGAGAATTCCAAAGATTCACCACCCTCTGAGTGAAGAAATTCCTCCTCATCTCAGTCCCAGATGACCAAACGCTTGGTCAAAGAGGTAGATTTTAAGGAACGTCTGTATTATCACGTGGTCATTATCACATTGCTGTTTGTGGGAGCTTGCTTGTGCGCAAGTTGGCTGCTGCGTTTCCCACATTACAACAGTGATTGCACTTCATTGGCTGTAAAGCGCGTTGGGACGTCCTGAGGTTGTGAAAGGCGCTAGGGAAATGCAAGTCTTTCTTTCTTCATGCACCGCTGAAGATTCCTTTGATTTTGATGGTGACATTTGGCTGCACCAGGTAGCTGGTTCACCGAGGACATCTAGTGGCCAAGAGTTAACCCTCGAATTAAAATGCAGGGCGTGGGAAGCAGAATTGCTCTGCGACGACATAGTTGAAGTATTAAAAAACGAGCTTGTCCCATTGACGCAAAAGGTTTTGTTGTCAGCACCACTCTGGGTTTGGCTGCTAAGAACCATAAAAAGTAATTGGAAACCAAACTACTCCAAAATGACATAGTGCATCTGAATCCTGCTCATTCTGTTAGTTGCCATTTGTTTCTGCTGATGTTAATAACCCTTTAACTAGGATGGAGTTTAATATTTTGATATTTGAAATAACAGTGTCGATATTTGATGTCTCCAGGATAAGAGGAGACTAATTGATGTCCTGTTTCTGACTGCTCCATTTTTGATTGGGGCGGAGGAGCGGTGAGAGATCGGGGGCCCAGGAGAGGAGAGGGCCCAGGGGCAGCACGGGTCAGTCAGCCCACACTGCGATATGTTTGCGCACTAGGTCCGTGCAGCAGAACTGGTCTCCAGTCGGACCAAGACCTAGCTCTGTCAAGCCCGTGCAATGGCCACCACGTTAAAAAAATCCACGCACAGGCATCTTCCACCTTTAAGATGTAGTTCGGGACCTGGAATATTAGATCCTTCATTGAAACACCTGTGAACTCATCCCTTTTTGGTGTGGAAGCAAGTCATCCTTGATACGAGGGACTGCCTAATACAACTATACTAATCTAAATCTACCTACCTATATCTAGAAACCATTGAAAAGCTTGCTTCTGACTGCATTTGTTTCCCATTAGAAACTCCTGTGTCCACAGTTATGATGCAAACTGACCAAGTAAACTTGTCGCACTGTAAGTACATTTTCCCACCAGTGCAGCATTGTCATTGGTGGTTACGCACATCTGCTGCTGAAGCCCCCATCCATGCCTTTGTTACCTCTAGACATGATGATTCCAACGCACCCCTGGCCAGCCTCCCACATTCTACCCTTTGTAAACGTGAGCTCATCCAATACCTGGTTGCCCATGTCCTAACTCGCACCAAGTCCCTTTCACCCACCACCCCTGTGCTCGCCAACTTACATTGGCTCCCGGTTAAGCAACGCCTCGATTTCAAAATTCTAATCCTAGTCTTCAAATCCCTCCATGGCCTCCCTATCTCTGTAATCTCCTCCAGCCCCACCCCCCCAGAGATGTCTGCGCTCCTCTAATTCTGCCCTCTTGAGCATCCCTGATTATAATCGCTCAACCATTGATGGCCTTCTGTTGCCTAGGCCCCAAGGTTTGGAACTCCCTGCCTAAACCTCTCCGCCTCTCTTTCCTCCTTTAAGACGCTCCTTAAAACATACCTCTTTGACCAAGCTTTTGATCACCTGCGCTAATTTCTTCTTATGTGACTCGGTGTCAAATTTTTTGTCCTATAAGACTCCCGTGAAGCGCCTTGGAACGTTTCAATATGTTGAAGGTGCTATATAAATACAAGTTGGTGTTGTCATTGTTAAGTTCTCCAAAGAGGGACGGGGAAGGATAGAGGAGGTAGAGTGGGAGGGTGAGGCAAATGAAAGCTTATACCAATATCTGTGATTTACTTTGCTAGAACGCAAAAGCAATTGTTCTTTATCGGCAGATAATTAGGATGATCATATTTTAATTAAGTTAATACAGGTGGAGGATCCGAAATCCAGAAACCTCAGGACCGAGGCCGTTCCGCATTTCGGAACGTCTTTCCAATGTCCTGAATCCGGAAATGCCTGGCCCGTGGTAAGGGGTGGGGGGGGAAAGAGTGGGTGGGTCGGTGGTTCCAGGTTCGGCAGTGTCGGCTGTGGGCCAGGGGTCGGCAGTTCCGGGAAAAACCTGGGTTTAAGACCTACAAAAAAGGTAAGCTAAAGTTTTTATTTTTGAATTATTTTTCAGCGATTTAGTAGGTAAGGATTTTGTGAATTTTTATTTGGGGAATTTTGTTTTTTTTTCCCCCCTCCCTAGGCCCAACTCGCAGCAGTAATCGGTTTAAAAAGATGTCTGGATTTTGGAACATTCCAAATTTCGGACACTCAATCTGTATATCATTTTATTTTTCTTAGTCTGCACACGTGCTCACCCTTTTACAGTACGTCTCTCTATCCCACGCTTTACTGCAGTACGTCTCTCTATCCCACGCTTTACCGCAGCACGTCTCTCTATCCCACGCCTTACCGCAGTACGTCCCTCTATCCCACGCTTTACCGCAGCACGTCTCTCTATCCCGCGCTTTACCGCAGCACGTCCCTCTATCCCACGCTTTACTGCAGTACGTCTCTCTATCCCACGCTTTACTGCAGTACTATCTAGTCCATCTCAGTCTCTCTGCTCAGTGTCATCCATTAAAGTGTCAGCCTTGGCTCTGTAGTAGAATCTTGCCTCGGAGTCAGAAGGTTGTGAGTTCAAGTCCCACTCCAGAGGCTTGAGCACAAAAATCTAGGCTGACACTCCAGTGCAGTGCCAAGGTGCCATCTTTCGTGTGAGATGTTAAACCGAGGCCCCGTTGGATGTAAATGGTTCTGCGGCACTATTTCGAAGAAGAGCAGGGGAGTTATCCCCGGCGTCCTGTCCAATATTTATCCCTCAATCAACATCACTAAAATAGATTAAACATAAGAAACATAAGAAATAGGAGCAGGAGTAGGCCATTTGACCCCTCGAGCCTGCTCCTCCATTCAATAAGATCATGGCTGATCTGATCATGGACTCAGCTTCACTTCCCTGCCCGTTCCCCATAATCCTTTATTCCCTTATCGCTCAAAAATCTGTCTACTCCGCCTTAAATATATTCAATGACCCAGCCGCCACAGTTCTCTGGGACAGATAATTCCATAGATTTACAACCCTGAGAATTTCTTATCTCAGTTTTAAATGGGCGGCTCCTTATTCTGAGACCAGTCAAGTCTGGAGGTGACACAGGAGACTGACGGAGAAGATCGCAGAGTGTGGAATCAGGAGAAGGATCTCAGATTGGATTAAAAACGGATTAGAAGGGAGGAAACGTGGGAGTAGGCTTTCAGGGGCAGTTCTCAACAGGGTTGTGCATGGGTAACTGTGTCCCACAGGGTTGTGTTCTGGTTCTGCTTCCGTTCACTGTGATAGTTTGACCACAGGGCTGGAAGGAGCAGTGTGCAGATTTGTAGAAGATGCTGAAATAGGAGGCACAGATAAGAACATAAGAAATAAGAACAGGAGTAGGCCATACGGCCCCTCGAGTCTGCTTCACCATTCAATAAGATCATGGCTGATCTGATCATGGACTCATCTCCACTTCCCTGCCAGCTCCCCATAACCTTTTACTCCCTTATCGCTCAAAAATCTGTCTATCTCCGCCTTAAATATATTCAATGACCCAGCCTCCATAGCTCTCGGAGGCAGAGAATTCCATAGATTTACAACCTTCTGAGAGAATTTCTCCTCATCTCAGTTTTAAATGGGCGACCCCTTATTCTGAGACTATGCCTCCTAGTTTTAGTTTCCCCTATGAGTGGAAATATCCTCTCTGCATCCAACTTGTCGAGCCCCCTCATTATCTCATATGTTTCAATCAGATCATCTCTCATTCTTCTGAACTCCAAAGTGTATAGGCCCAACCTACCCTCATAAGTCAACCCCCTCATCAACCGAGTGAACCTTCTCTGAACAGCCTCCCATGCATGTATATCCTTCCTTAAATATGGAGACCAAAACTGTATGCAGTACTCCAGGTGTGGCTTCACCAATATCCTGTGCAGTGGCAGCAGGACTTCTCTGCTTTTATACTCCATCCCCCAGGTAATAATCCTGAGGACCAGGCAGGATGATGAGCACATGGTGGAATGGGCTAAAACGTGGTGGATGGAATTCAATGTCAGTAAACGTTAGGTGGCACATTCTAGTTAAAAAAATTAAAATAATTATACTTTGGATAGGAGAAGGCTGGGTGATCTGGAAGAGGAAGACATTTGGGGTTGGGTAGGGGGTTTGCGACTGACTAGATATTAAAAGCATCATTGTAATGTGGATCAGGCTAACGGAATATTACAGCAAGAGTTTAGAGTATAACAGTTACAATGCAATGGTGAATCTCTAAACTTTAGTAAGACCACATTTGGACAATGCAGTTTTTAGCTCCACACTATAGGAAGGAAGTTGTGGCAATAGAGAGGGTGCAGTGCTAGATTCACGAGCTGCACCGTATGAAGAAACACAAAAGACTTGAGAAATTGGGGCTGCTTTCGTTGGAGCAGAGGAAATGATGAGGGCAATGCGATAGGGGTGTTTAAAATTTCGACACGGTTGGAAGAGGAACTCTGGAATTCTCTCTCCTCAAAAGGCTGTGGGAGGGGGGTCGAGGCAATTGGAGCTTGAGAGACTGAGAGGGCCAGATTTTTAGCCGGGGTAAGGGAATCGAGGGATCATGGAGCCAAGGCGGGTAGGTGGGAGTTGAGGTGCAGGTCAGTCGTGATGTACTGGAATGGCGGAGCAGGCCCGAGGGGCTGATTGGTCTCCTCCCGTTCCTATAGTAATAGACACAGACTGTTTCCAGTGTTTTCATGACTCCAGAATGACATAGGTATACAATTAAACGCAGGAGATTTAGGACGGAGAGCAGGAGAAACTTTTTCGGGCAGAGTTGTGAAGCTGTGGACTGCAGTTGCCCGGGTGAGGAACTGAAGCAGAGGCCATGCCTCGAGTAGGCCAGAGAGCTGGTTGTCAGAAAGGAGGATGAAGCAATGTGAAAACAGGGCAGGCGCCTGGGTTTTGGGCTACTGCTCACGTGGACAATAAATACCAGTATGGACCAAGGTAGGCTGCACGGCCTGTTCCTGTAATGTTGGTGCCATTCTGTCACCATACAGCCTCAGCTTTTGCCATTAAACAATCTGTAGGTTCGGGCACCATCTGGTGGCTAAAGGCTGCACTGCACTGATTGGAGGAAAAAAATCATTATTACCGATGGTGCTCAACATTTAATGGGAAAATTCGGCTCCTCCACAGTCACCGAGGGGGGGACACCAAAACCAACATTTTGCGCAAAGAAAAAAAAATTCTGCTCAGGGTTTCAAAATGGCTGCCAAGCTGCGTAATCCAGATGGGAAACAAGAGACAAGTGCAGTAGCTCCAGGCGCCCAAAACTGTGTGGGAGGGGCCAAAGCACGCAGCCCCTAGCCCTGGCCGAATGGCCTCAATGGGGCTGTGTGAATAAGGCTCCTCCCACGGCCAGCTCCTGCTTCCTCCCGCTTCCTGCCCCCGGACCGGACCCGACACCGACCCGACTCCCGCTTCCTCCCCCCCCCCCCCCGCCCCTGGACCCGACCTGACTCCCACGACCCCCAGCCCCCCGCCTCCGGACCGGACCCGACACCGACCCGACTCCCGCTTCCCCCACCCCCACCCCCCCCCCGACTGGACCCGACCTGACCTCCCTCTCCCTCCCTCCCTCCCCCCCGACCCGAACCGAACCGACCTCCCCCCCACCACCCCCCCGACCCGCGCTCCCCCCGACCCGACCCAACGCCACCTACCTGTAAATCTGGTGCTGGGGACGGGCCCTGCCCGAAGTCTCGGGCCTAGCCGGGCCCGGCCCGTTCAGCCTCCCTCCCCCTTCTCCTTCACCCCCCTCCCCTTCTCCCCCCATCCTTCCCCCTTCCCTCCCTCTGCTCCCCCCTCTCTCCCTCCACCCCCCTCCTCCCCCTCCCCTCGCTGTCAGAAAGACAGACACTGACAGACAGAGAATGAGAGACACACACACAGACAGACAAACAGAGAGATAGAGACATTGACAGAGACACACTTGGGGGGGCATCAGAGCACGCTGTTGGAGGGGTCCCGGTGCTGCAGTCGGTAAGTAGAAAATGTTTTATTTACTGATTTAAAAAAATATATTTCTTATTAATTTTTTTTGATTGATTTATTGGTTGATTTATTGATGTTTTTATCATTTATTATTGATGATGGCTCTTTATTTGTAAAACTGAAGTGTTTAATGTTTGTAAACTTCCCTTTAAACCCCCCCCCCCATTCCCTACGCAAAATTTGTATTCTGACTTGTAACCTACGCCTGATTTTCTAAAGTGTAGACAAGGTTTTTTCGAGCATACAAAAATCTTCACTTACTCCATTCTAAGTTAGTTTGGAGTAAGTTTTCACTGACGAAACTTTGAAAACAGGCGTAAGTGGCCGGACACGCCCCCTTTTGAAAAAAAAATTCTGTTCCAAAGTGAAACTGTTCTAACTGACTAGAACTGGAGCAAACTAAATGGCGAGAATTCCGATTTCTAAGATACTCCGTTCTACACCAGTTGCTCCTAAAAATCAGGAGCAAATCATGTCGAAACTTGGGGCCGTAGAAAATAGGTGCAGGAGTAGGCCATTCGGCCCTTCGAGCCTGCACCACCATTCGATAAGATCATGGTTGATCATTCCCTCAGTACACCTTTCCTGCTTTCTCTCCATACCCCTTGATCCCTTTAACCGTAAGGGCCATATCTAACTCCCTCTTGAATATACCTAATGAACTGGCATCAACAACTCTCTGTGGTAGGGAATTCCACAGGTTAACAACTCTCTTGAGTGAAGAAGTTTCTCCTCATCTCCGTCCTAAATGGCCTACCCCTTATCCTAAGACTGTGTCCCCTGGTTCTGGACTTCCCCAACATCGGGAACAATCTACCCACATCTAACCTGTCCCGTCAGAATCTTGTATGTTTCTATGAGATCCCCTCTCATCCTTCTAAACTCCAGTGAATAAAGGCCCAGTCGATCCAGTCTCTCCTCATATGTCAGTCCTGCCATCCCAGGAATCAGTCTGGTGAACCTTCGCTGCACTCTCTCAATAGCAAGAACGTCCTTCCTCAGATTAGGAGACCAAAACTGAACACAATATTCCAGGTGAGGCCTCACAAAGGCCCTGTACAACTGCAGTAAGACATATACAGACAGACAGATAGACATATGTAGATAGACTGAGAGATAGACAGACAGAGAGATAGACATATATAGATAGATAGAGAGATATAGACAGAGAGAGCGCGCGCGAGAGAGAGCGCGAGAGTTTTGATTTTCCTTTATCTTGCTCTACAAAATATCTCCACTAGGAGGCGCAGCAAGAGTCTTGCTAGACGAGGATACGTGGCAAATCTATTGCCTGCCAGATATGAAGAGGAACCTGACTCTACTACACCCGACTAACCGGAATTATGGCCAGTTGAAGCCAACACATCAGCCCTGATCTCAGTCACTAACTGTGCTTCCTGGTAACAAAATTAACCCACGTTTCCTCTCACAGCCAAACCTGACAAACTGCTTTCAGTGCCACTATACACTGCGTCAGCGTACAGGTCATGCCAAGTTGGGGATGGGCACTGGTCCATGGGGAGGCAACTCACCTCCTTTCGTAACCCCCAAACCTAAATGAAGTCATTTCAATGTTATTAGACACGAGGGTTAGAAACGGGTACTGGCGGACACACATAGATTGCGATAATTGGCAAAAGAACCAGAGTGGAGATGAGGAGCATTCTTTTTTTTTTAAACGCAGTGAGTTGCTACGATCTGGAATGCCCTGCCTGAAAGGGAAGGTGGAAGCAGATTCAGTCGTAACTTTCCGAAGGGAAATATTTGAACAGGAAAAGATTTACAGGGCTATGGGGAAAGAGCAGGGGGAGTGGGACTAATTGGATAGCTCTTTCAGACAGCCGGCACAGGCAGGATGGGCCGAATAACATCCTTCTTTGACTGTATGATCCTGTGAAAAGCCCTAAATTTGCTAGGTAGCAGATAAAAAAGATACGGGTGTGAAATAACAGGTAAAGATGCAGGAGCCAAAGTTGACTGGAGGGTTAGTTCAATGAGGGAGGGGGGGGGGGGGGGGAGTGGCGGAATTCCGGTCGGAGGTTTCCTTCGGGAGAAGGCCTCCGATCCGAAAATCTTTTATGAAAGTACCTGGTGGTCACGGAGGAATGTAGGATTCCTGTCAGGCCTCCATTCACTGTGCAGCGTATGGGAACATGTCCTCCAGGTACATATTCGTAATCTGGGATCACGTGGGCCTGGACCACCAATGAACATGGAGTATTCTCATTGATAATAATGATGAGTTCCGTTTGTACGAGCTCCCATTACTAATGATCAATGAGAAGAGCCGCCAAAACAAGCAGCACAACACAATAAATGTTTTTAAAACACATCTCACATGTTTAAAATTAATTGAAATTGAATGTTTTAGAAAAAAAAAATATTTTTTGAAATTATTTTTAATAAAAATAAACTTACCTTAATGGATAGGTTCTTTAATATAAAAATTATTGATTAAATTTAATTTTTCTATGCTTTAAAACTCTTACGCTGGTCATCATCATCATCATCATTGGCAGTCCCCCAAAATCGAGGAAGACTTGCTTCCACTCTAAGAGTTCTCAGGTGACTGAACAGTCCAATACAGGAATTACAGTCTCTGTCACAGGTGGGACAGACAGTGGTTGAAGGAAAGGGTGGGTGGGGAGTCTGGTTTGCCGCACGCTCCTTCCGCTGCCTGCGCTTGTTTTCTGCATGCTCTCGGCGACGAGACTCGAGATGCTCAGCGCCCTCCCGGATGCTCTTCCTCCACTCAGGGCGGTCTTTGGCCAGAGACTCCCAGGTGTTGTGGGGATGTTGCACTTTGTCAAGGAGGCTTTGAGGGTGTCCTTGAAACCCACCTGGGGCTCGCTTGCTGTGTAGGAATTCCGAATAGTAAACGTAAACTACTTTTATCAGGCATAAGAGTTTGAAGGACATTCGCTGGGCAAGAGTTGGGCAAATAGCCCAATCTCACCCGCTAAGATGTCCTTCTCCCGGGGATGCATGCGATCTGCCAAAAGACATTTTGACAAGATTGCAAAACCTGGTTCTCGGTACATGCGCATTGCGCCCCGACAACCGGCTTTTGCGAGGCCTCTTCGGGACCGTGCACACATTGTACACACCCGGAGAGGCCACAATTTCCGGCCCAATGTGTAAACTGTCAGGGAAAAGACTTCAAACGTGTCAGCGGATTTTAAAAGTTGGTGTCACAGGCACAGGAGCTGGACGGAACGGGGTCGACAGATCCGATTTTCTTCCCCGATTTTCTCTTATCTTTTCCTGGACTGACAAGTTTTGCTGTCCCGAGTTACATGGTATTGGGAGCAATGCCCAGTGTACTCACGGTATTCCCCGACTAACTTCGGAACGCTGCCCCTGTTTGGAGTGACGTACACCACAATCCCAGGATTCCGCTTGGCAAAATCTACCACGCCTTCTTCAATGAACTCTCTGGGGAGACCAAGGAACATCGCAGAGATATTTTAGACATATGTACTTCATATCCCAGCGCTTTTGCAGTTCCCAGATATTTAATACATCCATCAGCCCCCCCACCCCCACCATCTTAAACATTCATTCCCTCCACCACCGGCGCCCTCTGGCTGCAGTGAGTACCATCTACAAGGTGCATTGCAGCAATTCCCAAGGCTTCTTCGGCAGCACCTCCCAAGCCCGCAACCTCTACCACCGATTAGGGACAAGGGCAGCAGGTGCATGGGAACACCATCACCTGCAAGTTCCCCTCCAAGTCCCAATGAACATATATGGTCGTTCCTTCATTGTCACTGGGTCAAAATCGTAACACCACACGGATTGCAGCGGTTCAAGGCGGCGGCTCACCACCACCTTCTCGAGGGCAATTAGGGACGGGCAATAAACGCTGGACTTGCCAGCGACACACACATTCCCCAAATGAATTTATACAACACTCGCAGATTACATTCGCACTACACTGCATCGTCAGTACAAACTGTACAATTACTGCCGTTATGGTGTAGAACGCAGGGTGAATCCAGAACCCGGGTCCAACCCGAAAGTGGAACAAAGTAGAGCTGGACTTACTGGAGAAGGGAGCCTCGCTGCAGAGTCACTCCATACCTCGACAATCCATTTTCCCTCCAAGTGCCAGCCATGGCTCAGTGGGCAGCACACTCGCCTCTGAGTCAGAAGGTTGTGGGTTCAAGGAGCACACAAATCTAGGCTGACATTCCAGTGCAGTGCTGAGGGAGCGCTGCACTGTTGGAGTTGCTGTCTTTCGGTTAAACTGAGGCCCCTTCTACTCTCTCAGGCAGACGTAAAAGATCCCATGGCACTATTTCGAAGAAGAGCAGGGAAGTTATCCCTGGTGTCCTGGCCAATATTTATCACTCAATCAGCATAACAAAAACAGATTATCTGGGCCGTTGTCACATTACTGTTTGTGGGAGCTTTCTGTGCGTAAATTGGCTGCCGCGTTTCCCACATTACAACAGTGACTACACTCCAAAAGTACTTCATTGGCTGTAAAGCGCTTTGAGACGTCCGGTGGTCATGAAAGGTGTTATATATAAATCATGGGCACTGCAAGTAAAAACAATCAGCGTTTGAAATTTTGGATGTTTATAGCAGGAAGGCCTGATCCTGTTGTTTTTCTGGGCCTCATGGGTGCAGACAATAGAACCCCTGGGGATACACATAAAACTTAAATCTTTGAATTGCATAGATCTCAATTGGCAGATACCAGCTGATCTTGGTGCTGTGATTTAGGATTTACCCAGTGAGGCAACAGTGCTTAGAAACCGCCCTTTCCAAACCTCCAGGCCCACGAAATGTAAATAGGGCCAAGCAGCAAATAACAACTTGCATTTATATAGCACCTTTAAGGTAGTAAAACGCCCCAAGGTGCTTCACAGGAACGTAAATAGGCAGAACTGGATAGCGAGCCACAAAGGAGATATCAGGACATGTGACCAAATGCTTGACTCAAATCTACCTCTTTGACCAAGATTTTGGTCATCTGTCCTAATTTCTCCTTGTGTGGCTCGGTGTCAAATTTTGTTTCGTAACATTCCTGTGAAACGACCTGGGATGTTAAAGGCACTGTATAAATATAAGTTGCAGAAATGTCGTAGTGAATGGAGGGCCAAAGGCTCAACAGTTGGGAATTTGAAAGTGCAGTTGTGAGTGACTTGGGGAAGGGGAGGGTGCAATATATTTGCTTCATGGATTCTTTGCTTAAGAATTCACAGCAACACGTTGCTATTAAGAACTAGTTAGTTTAATAACAAAGGTTTAACAATCACACTACACATTACCAGTTCATCCACTGGGCTCACAACTGCATACCTCATTGTGGATGTCCTAGACCCAAATGGCTGGGTTTTATTGAGTCCTGTGAAAATCATGTGACTGGCTAAGCTTCTCTCAATGCAGCAGCTCTACAAACCTGTGAGCATACTCTATTCTCCATACATTACGGGGGGGGGGGGGGGGAAGGAGAGTGTTTTTTCATGGGGCGGACACAGATAAGGACCACAAATAGGACTGAGTTTCCTCGGTTCCTTGGGTCTGATTGCTTGGGCTGGTGTTTTCACTTTGGTTATCCTTGAATCACAGGTCCGAAACGGTCATTTCTCTGGACAGATCAGGCGTTATATAAATGTAAGTTGTTATTGTAAGTGCACTGCCTCCTGGGATCCTGACTCAAACCCACGCTCAATGCCCAGTCGGTGTGGAGTTAACTGATGTCATGCTGGGGTGTGGGGTAAGGATACTATAATTGGCCGAAGCATCCCTGGGAGGGTGAGGGTGGGGGTGGGGGTGGGGGGCGGTTGTGGGGTGGAGATAATAAAATAAAATTAAAGCATTAATAGCACAGAAACAGGCCATTCGGCCAAACAGGTCCATGTCGGTGTGTATGCTCCACACGAGCCACCTCCCACCCTACTTCATCTCACCCCATCAGCATATCCTTCTATTCCCTTCTCCATCATGTTTATCTGGCTTCCCCTTGAATGTATTGAGGCTATTTCACTTCGATCACTCCCTGTTGTAGCGAGTTCCACATTCCAACACTCTCTGGGTAAAGAGGTCCCTCCTGAATTCCCTATTGGATTTATTAGTGACTATCTGATATTTATGGCCCCTAGTTCTGGACTTCCCCACAAGTGGAAACAACATCTCTATGTCTACCCTAACCAACCCTTTCATAATCTTGACCATCAGCTCATCCCTCAGTCTTCTTTTTGAGAGACAAGTACCCCGGCTGTTTCTAGAGAGGTATAGATTTCACTCTAAATTGAGGCTGGGTTCCCAGTCCTGATCACTATTCAAACTCCTGCTGAAAAAGACAGATTTGGTTGGAGAGTGCTCAGACATTGAGTCTCTCACCCCTCTTTGAGAGAGATGGCAGTGGTAGGCAATAGAACACACCACTCTTGGCTTCCAAAGTGAATGTCAAGCACCCCCAGCTCAAGTACTGTATGTAGAAACCTCAACGCTAGAACGGACTGTAGACCCATCGCCTCCATCGGCTGTTTCCGATGCTGCGTTTCTCTTCAGCTGCGTGTTCAAATTTGTTCGACATGATTCTGAAAGGACCACTCGGCTCCAGACCTCCTTACAGCCTTGGTCCAAACATGGACGAATATACTAAGGAAGCATATACTTGCCATTGACAGAGTGCAATGAAGGTTCAGCAGACTGATTCCTGGGCTTGTCCTATGAGGAGAGATTGATTAAACTTGGCCCACATTCTCTAGAGTTTAGATGAATGAGAGGTGATCGCATTGAAACATACAAAATTCTTACAGGGCTTGACAGGGTAGATGCAGGGAGGATGTTTCCCCAGGCTGGGGAGTCTAGAACCAGGGGTCACAGTCTCAGCATATGGGGTCGGCCATTTAGGACTGAGATGAGGAGAAACCTCTTCACTCAGAGGGTGGTGATTCTCTGGGATTCTCTACCCCAGAGGGTTATAGAGGCTCAGTCTTTGCTTATATTCAAGACAGAGATAGAATGATTTTTGCAAGGGAATCAAGGGATATGGGGATAGAGCAGGAAAGTGGAGTCGAGGTAGAAGATCAGCCATGATCTTATTGAATGGCGGAGCAGGCTCGAGGGGCCGAATGGCCTTCTCTTGCTCTTAATTCTCATGTTCTTATGGACAAAAGAGCTGAATTCCAAGTGAGAGTGACTGCCCTTGATATCAAGGCAGCATTTGACCGAGTGTGGCATCGAGGAGCCCTGGTAAAACTAAAGTCAATGGGAATCAGGGGAAAACTCTCCACTGGCTGGCACAAAAGAAAATGGTTGTAGTTGTTGGAGGTCAATCATCCCAGCACCAGGATATCACTGCAGGAGTTCTGCAGGGCAGTGTCCTAGGTCCAACCATCTTCAGCTGCTTCATCAATGACCTTCCCTTCATCATAAGTGGGGATGTTCACTGATGATTGCAGAGTGTACAATTGCATCTGCAACTCCTCAGATAATGAACCAGTCCATGCCCGCATGCAGCAAGACCTGGACAACATTGAGGTTTGGGCTGATAAGTGGCAAGTTACATTCACGCCACACAAGTGTCAGACAATGACCATCTCTAACAAGCGAGAGTCTAACCACATCCCCTTGATATTCAATGGCATTACCATCGCCGAATCCCCCACCATGAAACATTCTGCCGGTCACCATTGACCAGAAGCTTAACTGGACCAGCTACATAAATACAATGGCTACAAGAGGAGGTCAGAGGCTGGGTATTCTGCGGCAAGTGTCTCACCTCCTGACTCCCCAAAGCCTTTCCACCATCCACAAGGCACAAGTCAGGAGTGTGATGGAATACTCTCCACTTGCCTGCATGAGTGCAGCTCCAACATTCAAGAAGCTCGATATCATCAAGGGCAAAGCAGCCCGCATGATCGACACCCCATCCACCACCTTCAACATTCACTCCCTCCACCACCAGCGCACCGTGGCTGCAGTGTGTACTGTCTACAAGATGCACTGCAGCAAGTCGCCAAGGCTTATTCGACAGCACCTCCCAAACCTGCGACCTCTACCACCTAGAAGGATGAGGGCAGCAGGTGCATGGGAACACCACCATCTCCACGTTCCCCTCCAAAATTACACACCATCCTGACTTCGAAATATTATTACCCGTTCCTTCTTCGTCGCTGGGTCCAAATCCAGGAACTCCCTCCCTGACAGCACTGTGAGAGTTCTTTCCCCACACAGACTGCAGCGGATCAAGAAGGCGTCTCACCACCACCTTCTCGAGGGCAATTAGGGATGGGCAATAAATACTGGGCTTGCCAGCGACGCTCACATCCCGTGAACGAATAAAAAAAAAAAATCTAAATTACAGCAAGGTAATCTATTCCAGGAACCAACCACATTTTCTAAGTAACCTATCCTTAAATCCCATCTTAATCGACCTCTTAGAAACATAGAAAATAGGTGCAGGAGTAGGCCATTCGGCCCTTCGAGCCTGCACCGCCATTCAATGGCTGATCATGCAACTTCAGTACCCCTTTCCTGCTTTCTCTCCATACCCCTTGATCCCTTTAGCTGTAAGGGCCATATCTAACTCCCTCTTGAATACATCCAATGAACTGGCATCAACAACTCTCTGCTGCAGGGAATTCCACAGGTTATTCCACCCCTTATCCTTAGACTGTGACCCTTGGTTCTGGACTTCCCCAACATTGGGAACATTCTTCCTGCATCTAACCTGTCCAATCTCATCAGAATTTTATATGTTTCGATGAGATCCCATCTCATTCTTCTAAATTCCAGTGAATATAAGCCGAGTCGATCCAGTCTTTCTTCATATGTTAGTCCTGCCATCCCAGGAATCAGTCATAGAAACATAGAAAATAGGTGCAGGGCCATTCGGCCCTTCGAGCCTGCTCCACCATTCAATAAGATCATGGCATATCATTCACCTCGGTACCCCTTTCCTGCTTTCTCTCCATACCCCTTTCTCCCTTTAGCTGTAAGGGCCATATCTAACTCCCTCTTGAATACATCCAATGAACTGGCATCAACAACTCTCTGCGGCAGGGAATTCCACAGGTTAACAACTCTGAGTGAAGAAGTTTCTCCTCATCTCAGTCCTAAATGGCCTGCCCCTTATCCTAAGGTTGTGTCACCTGGTTCTGGACTTCCCCAACATCGGGAACATTCTTCCCGCATCTAACCTCTCCCGTCCATTCAGAATCTTAATATGTTTCTATAAGATCCCCTCTCATCCTTCTGAACTCCAGTGTATAAAGGCCCAGTTGATCCAGTCTCTCCTCATACATCAATCCAGCCATCCCTGGAATCAGTCTGGTGAACCTTTGCTGCACTTCCTCAATAGCAAGAATGTCCTTCCTCAGATTAGGAGACCAAAACTGAATACAATATACCAGGTGAGGCCTCACCAAGGCCCTGTACAACTGTAGCAACACCTCCCTGCCCCTGTACTCAAATCCCCTCGCTATGAAGGCCAACATGCCATTTGCTTTCTTAACCGCCTGCTGTACCTGCATGCTAACCTTCAATGACTGATGTACCATGACACCCAGGTCTCATTGCACCTCCCCTTTTCCTAATTTGTCACCATTCAGATAATAGTCTGTCTCTCTGTTTTTACCACCAAAGTGGATAACCTCACATTTATCCACATTATACTTCATCTGCCATGCATTTGCCCACTCACCTAACCTATCCAAGTCACTCTGCAGCCTCATAGCATCCTCCTCGCAGCTCACACTGCCACCCAACTTAGTGTCATCCGCAAATTTGGAGATACTACATTTAATTCCCTCGTCTAAATCATTAATGTACAATGTAAACAGCTGGGGCCCCAGCACAGAACCTTGCGGTACCCCACTAGTTACTGCCTGCCATTCTGAAAAGTCCCCATTTACTCCTGCTCTTTGCTTCCTGTCTGACAACCAGTTCTCAATCCATGTCAGCACACTACCCCCAATCCCATGTGCTTTAACTTTGCACATTAATCTCTTGTGTGGGATCTTGTCGAAAGCCTTCTGAAAGTCCAAATATAGCACATCAACTGGTTCTCCCTTGTCCACTCTACTGGAAGCATTCTCAAAAAATTCCAGAAGATTTGTCAAGCATGATTTCCCTTTCACAAATCCATGCTGACTTGGACCTATCATGTCACCTCTTTCCAAATGCGCTGCTATGACATCCTTAATAATTGATTCCATCATTTTACCCACTACCGATGTCAGGCTAACCGGTCTATAATTCCCTGTTTTCTCTCTCCCTCCTTTTTTAAAAAGTGGTGTTACATTGGCTACCCTCCACTCCATAGGAACTGATCCAGAGTCTATGGAATGTTGGAAAATGACTGTCAATGCATCCGTTATTTCCAAGGCCACCTCCTTAAGTACTCTGGGATGCAGACCATCAGGCCCTGGGGATTTATCGGCCTTCAATCCCATCAATTTCCTCAACACAATTTCCCAACTAATAAGGATTTCCCTCAGTTCCTCCTTGTTTCTAGACCATCTGACCCCTTTTATATCCAGGTTGTTTGTGACCTCCTTAGTGAATACCGAACCAAAGTACTTGTTCAATTGGTCTGCCATTTCTTTGTTCCCCGTTATGACTTCCCCTGATTCTGACTGCAGGGGACCTAAGTTTGTCTTTACTAACCTTTTTCTCTTTACATATCCATCGAACCTTTTGCAGTCCGCCTTAATGTTCCTCGCAAGCTTCCTCTCGTACTCTATTTTCCCTGCCCTAATCAAACCCTTTGTCCTCCTCTGCTGAGTTCTAAATTTCTCCCAGTCCCCAGGTTCACTGCTATTTCTGGCCAATTTGTATGCCACTTCCTTGGCTTTAATACTATCCCTGATTTCCCTTGATAGCCACGGTTGAGCCACCTTCCCTTTTTTATTTTTACGCCAGACAGGGATGTACAATTGTTGTAGTTCATCCATGCGGTCTCTAAATGTTTGCCATTGCCCATCCATAGTCAACCCCTTAAGTATCATTCGCCAATCTATCCTAGCCAATTCACGCCTCATACCTTCAAAGTTACCCTTCTTTAAGTTCTGGACCATGGTCTCTGAATGAACTGTTTCATTCTCCATCCTAATGCAGAATTCCACCATATTATGGTCACTCTTCCCCAAGGGGCCTCGCACAACGAGATTGCTAATTAATCCTCTCTCATTACACAACACCCAGTCTAAGATGGCCTCCTCCCTCGTTGGTTTCTCGACATATTGGTCTAGAAAACCATCCCTTTTGCACTCCAGGAAATCCTCCTCCACCGTATTGCTTCCAGTTTGGTTAGCCCAATCAATATGCATATTAAAGTCCCCCATGATAACTGCTGCACCTTTATTGCATCCACCCTTAATTTCCTGTTTGATGCCCTCCCCAACATCACTACTACTGTTTGGAGGTCTGTACACAACTGCCACTAACGTTTTTTGCCCTTACTTACTGATAAAGAAATCGAAAAACTACTTACCAATCACCAGTCTTGTGAACCTTCGCTGCACTCCCTCAATAGCAAGAATGTCCTTCCTCAGATTAGGTGACCAAAACTGTACACAATATTCAAGGTGTGACCTCACCAAGGCCCTGTACAGCTACAGCAAGACCTCCCTGCTCCTATAGTCAAATCCTCTCACTATGAAGGCCAACATGTTATTTGTCTTCTTCACCACCCCATGTACCTGTATGCCAACTTTCAATGACTGATGAACCATGACACCCTAGTCTCGTTGCATCTCCCCTTTTCCTAATCTGTCACCATTCAGATAATATTCTGCCTTCCTGTTTTTGCCACCAAAGTGGATAACCTCACATTTATCTACATTATACCGCATCTGCCATGCATTTGCCCACTCACCTAACCTGTCCAAGTCACCCTGCAGCCTCTTAGCATCCTCTTCACAGCTCACACTGCCACCCAGCTTAATGTCATCTGCAAACTTGGAGATATTACATTCAATTCCTTCGTCTAAATCATTTATATTGTAAATAGCTGGGGTCCCAGCACTGAACCTTGCGGTACCCCACTAGTCACTGTCTGCCATTCTGAAAAGGACCCATTTATTCCTATTTTTTTGCTTCCTGTCTGCCAACCAGTTCTCTATCCACGTCAATACATTACCCCCAATACCATGTGCTTTGATTTTTCACACTAATCTCTTATGTGGAACCTTGTCAAAAGCCTTTTGAAAGTCCAAATACACCACATCCACTGGTTCTCCCTTGTCCACTCTACCAGTTACATCCTCAAAAAATTCTAGAAGATTTGTCAAGCATGATTTCCCTTTCATAAATCCATGCTGACTTGGACCGATCATGTCACTGCTTTCCAAATGTGTTGCTATTACAACTTTAATAATGGATTCCAACATTTTCCCCACTACCGATGTCAGGCTAAACAATCTGTAATTCCCTGTTTTCCCTCTCCCTTCTTTTTTAAAAAGTGGGATTACATTAGCTACCCTCCAGTCCATAGGAATTGATCCCGAGTCAATGGACTGTTGGAAAATGATCACCAATGCATCCACTATTTCTAGGGCCACTTCCTTAAGTACTCTGGGATGCAGACTATCAGGCCCCGTGGATTTATCGGCCTTCAATCCCATCAATTTCCCTGATACAATTTCCTGCCTAATAAGGATATCCTTGAGTTCCTCCTTCTTGCTAGACCCTCGGTCCCCTAGTATTTCTGGAAGGTTATTTGTGTCTTCCTTCATGAAGACAGAACCAAAGCATTTGTTCAATTGGTCTGCCATTTCTTTGTTCCCCATTATAAATTCACCTGATTCTGACTGCAAGGGACCTACATTTGTCTTCACGAATCGTTTTCTCTTCACATATCTACAGAAGCTTTTGCAGTCAGTTTTTATGTTCCCTGCAAGCTTACTCTCATACTATATTTCCCCCCTCCTAATTAAACCCTTTGTCCTCCTCTGCTGAATTCTAAATTACTCCCAGTCCTCAGGTTTGCTGCTTTTTCTGGCCAATTTATATGCCTCTTCCTTGGATTTAACTCTATCCCTAACTTCCCTTGTTAGCCACGACTGAGCCACCTTCCCCGTTTTATTTTTACGCCAGACAGGGATGTACAATTGTTGAAGTTCATCCATGTGATCTTTAAATGTCTGCCATTGCCTATCCACCGTTAACCCTTTGAGTGTCATTCGCCAGTCTATCGTAGCCAATTCACGTCTCATACCATCGAAGTTACCTTTCTTTAAGTTCAGGACCCTAGTCTCTGAATTAACGGTGTCACTCTCCATCTTAATGAAGAATTCTACCATATTATGGTCACTCTTCCCCAAGGGGCCTCGCACAAGATTGCTAATTAATCCCCTCTCATTACACAACACCCAGTCTAGGATGGCCAGCTCTCTAGTTGGTTCCTCGACATATTGGTCTAGAAAACCATCCCTTATACACTCCAGGAAATCCTCCTCCAGCGTATTGTTACCAGTTAGGTTAGCCCAATCCACATGTAGATTAAAGTCACACATGATAATTGCTGTACCTTTATTGCACGCATCCCTAATTTCCTGTTTGATGCCCAACCTCACTACTACTATTTGTTGGTCTGTACACAACTCCCACGAGTGTTTTCTGCCCTTAGGTGTTCCGCAGCTCTACCCATACAGATTCCACATCATCCAAGCTAATGTCCTTCCTTACTATTGCGTTAATCTCCTCTTTCATCAGTATCGCTACCCCACTTCCTTTTTCTTTCTGTCTATCCTTCCTGAACTTTGAATACCCCTGGTTGTTGAGTTCCCAGCCTTGGTCACCCTGGAGCCATGTCTCCGTAATCCCAATTACATCATATCCGTTAACTGCTATCTGCGCAGTTAATTCATCTACCTTATTACGAATGCTCCTCGCATTGAAACTCAGAGCCTTCAGGCTTGTTTTTTTAACACTCTTTGTCCTTTTATAATTATGTTGTAATGTGGCCCTTCTTGATTTTTGCACTTGATTTCTCCGCCCTCCACTTTTTCCTTATCTCCTTTCTACCTTTTGCTTCTGCCCCCATTTTACTTCCCTCTGTCTCCCTGCATAGATTCCCATCCCTCTGCCATATTAGTTTAAATCCTCCCCAACAGCATGAGCAAACACTCCCCCTAGGACATCGGTTCCGGGCCTGCCCAGGTGCAGACCGTCCGATTTGTACTGGTCCACCTCCCTCAGAACTGATTTCATGTCCCAGGAATTTGAATCCCTCCCTCTTGCACCATTCGTCAAGCCAGCATTCATCTTAACTATCCTGCTATTTCTACTCTGACTAGCACGTGGCATTGGTAGCAATCCTGAAATTACTACCTTTGAGGTCCTACTTTTTAATTTAACTCCTAGCTCCCTAAATTCAGCTTCTAGGACCTCATCCCGTTTTTTACCTATATCGTTGGTATCTATATGCACCACGACAACTGGCTGTTCACCCTCCCCCTCCAGAATGCTCTGCAGCCGCTCTGAGACATCCTCGACCCTTGCACCAGGGAGACAACATACTATCCTGGAGTCTCGATTGCGGTCGCAGAAACGCTTATCTATTCCCCTTACAATAGAATCCCCTACCACTATAGCTCTCCCACTCTTTTTCCTGCCCTCCTGTGCAGCAGAGCCACCCATGGTGCCATGAGCTTGGCTGCTGCTGCCTTCCCCTGATGAGCCATCTCCCCCAACAGTATCTAAAGTGGTATATCTGTTTTGGAAGGAGATGACTGCAGGGGACTCCTGCACTATCTTCCTACTCCTGCTCACCCATTCCCTATCTGCCTTTACCTGCGGTGTGACCAACTCACTAAACATGCTATTCACAACAGCCCCAACATCGTGGAGGCTCCAGAGTGAATCCATGCGCAGCTCCAGTGCCGCAATGCGGTCTGACAGGAGCTGCAGCTGGATACACTTCTCGCACACATTGTAGTCAGTCCCTGATTTCCCACATTGCACAGGAGGAGCATGACACGGGTCTTGGCTCTCCTGCCATGACTTAACCCTTAAAATTAACTTAATTTGGCAACAATGCCAAAGGTTTCTTACTGATACGAGAAAGAAAAAGAAAAACTCTCATTTCCTCGTTCTGTTTTCTCTTTCCGACACAAAGAGCTTTGACTAATCCTCTATATCTGAGCCGCCTTAATCTAAATATCCCAAACACATCCCTCCCTCTCACCCAATCTCATTCCCAATGAAAAAAGTTCCAGATCACGGAGTCTATGTTGTATTCTCTACATCCCCACCACCCCCTATGATCTTAGTAACTCTTCTGTGTACCTTTTCCAGCTCAGGAGGGTGGAATGGAGGGAGCAATTAGAATCACAGAATCATCATCATAATCATCATCAGCAGTCCCTCGGGGTCGAGGATGACTTCCTTCCACTCTAATGATTAGTCGGGTGATTGATGAACTAATTTTAAACGGTGGAAGATGCCTGTATGTGAATTCTTTTAACATGGGGTGGCCGTTGACACCAGCCACCACACAGGCTTGACGGAGCGAGGTCTTGGTCCAGTGGCAAGGGGGTCCAAGACGACTGGAGACCAGGCTCCGCCACATGTGCCAATACATACTCCTACTGCCCTTTTCTTCCTCCTTCCCACAGGACCTCTCGCTACGTGGAATTCATAGTACGCAATGTGAGCCTCACCACCTCACAGCCTCGCTGTTGGCCAGTGTTGCGCCAAATCACAGAATAGTGCAGCACAGAAGGAGGCCATTCGGCCCATCGAGTCCGCGTCGGCTCTTTCGAAGAGCAATCCAGTCATTCCCACTCCCCCGTTTGATCTCCACATCCCTGCAATTTTTTTCTCCTTCAAAAATCACTGGCAAAAGATCTAGCGGAGAGATGAGGAGAATATTTTTCACTCGAAGTGAGTTGTCGGGATCTGGAGAGCTCTGCCTGAAAAGGTGGTGAAAGCTGATCCCATCATTTTAAAACAAAGTAGGACAGGTACTTGAGGATGAGGAATTTACAGGGTTACGGACAAAACGTGGGGATGTGGGGCTAACCATGACTGCTCCATCAAAGAGCAAGCACAGGCACAACAGCCAATTGAAAAATAAAAAATTGCATTTATATAGTGCCTTTCACAACCAGCGGACGTCCCAAAGCGCTTTGCGGCCAATGAAGTACTTTTAAAGTGTACTCACTGTTGTAATGTAGGAAACGTGGCAGCCAATTTGCACACAGCAAGTTCCCACAAACAGCAATGTGATAATAGCCAGATTTTGTTTTTGTTATGTTTATTGTGGAATAAATATTGGCCAAGACACCAGGGAGAACTCTGTTATTCTTCGAAATAGTGCCATGGGATCTTTTACATCCACCTGAGAGGGCAGACGGTTTAATGTCTCGCCCAAAAGACGCCACCTCCGACCGTGCAGTGCCCCCTCAACACTACACTGGAGCGTCAATATAGTTGGAGTGGGACTTGAACCCACAACCTTCTGACTCAGAGGCGAGAGAGTGCTGCCCACTGACCTTTTGTGCTGTAAGTTTCTGTGACCTGTAACTTTTTATCCAATTCCCTTTTGAATGTGAACTTTGCAGAGCATGTTTCCCAGGTCACATTCCCTTGAATAGGTCAGGCTGGGCTGTTGTGCAGTGCTTGGAGGAGGAGTGGGGGGGGAGAGTTGGCACTAACCTGACCCCTCTGCTGCTGGGGGCATCTTTACTGAAGACGATGCTGAGTCTCTTCAGCTGGCAGACGTACCTGCCCACTCCATTCTGCAAGACACTCTGCAAGAACCGGCTGGCCGTCCCCCGCGCCGTCATGTCTCACAAAGCCAGCACAGTGCTACCGGAAGCAATTTATTTGTGCACCACTCAAAACCCCACCGAATAGCAATTTCTCTCCTCTTTCCTTAGAGTGCACGGTTTTGCATTGCAAACAAACGAAAATTCTTTATTTAAAAAATATATAAAACCGTGCATTGCAAAAATGCAAAATGAAGGAAAAAAAATTGTGGTCAATGGTGCAAAAAAATAATAGAGAAAAAGGCGCGGTTTTCGCCTGAGACTGCATATGACAGCCAGCCACCCCCACCCAATGCGAGAGTTAGCACCCGCCAGGGTTCCAAATCCTCGGGCCAGCGTTCCATTCCCAGGGACAGGGTTCCAAATCCCCGGGTCAGCATTCCATTCCCAGGGACAGGGTTCCATTCCCAGGCTGCACGCGCCGCCGGACGACGTTGCGTTGCACAGGGTTGCAGCTACACATGTGAAGCGAGCAGCTCGGGGAGTCCTGTGAGCGCAGCGCGGGGCAGTCTGCAGGTAAACAACGGGCTCCATTCCATCAGCAGTGATGCCCGGGCGGATGCATGAGTGCGTGTGCTAAGTAAGCGTTGCATGTTTCAGTTAGCAGCTAAAGGGCGGCCCACTGACATTAACAAATAACGCCTCGGTTTGCAACGTTATGACCACTAGCAAGCCTCCCCTTTCCAAACCGACCCACATCCCGTAATGCTAATATGATCGGTTTTAATTGTGCATGCATGAAATAATGTAATGCATTTACTATTCATCCTTAAAATAATTCATCAAGAATGGTGCAAATGTTTGGTTTTCTTATGAATAACGCGTGCATAAGGGTGATCCATTGAATTGAATTCGCAACTTGCGTCCTGAGCGCGAAAGTTTATGCAACTCTGTAACTTGATGCAGAATCCGGCACGGTTGCAAAACAGCCTTAAGCGAAAAGCTGTGCTAAAAGTTTATGAATGCGCGAGAATCTCCTGGAATATGACACAGAATACAAGGTCCTCCTATATGGAAATAGTTCATGGAAAGTACATTTTTGGTACGTTATTCCAGCAAGTCTCCTTTGTCACTTTTAGTATAGATGAAACTAAGAGTCTTATTGTACACATTTAGTCACCAATCACTTGTATCCACAAATATTCTCCCTTTCCAGCGTATCCTGGGATAGTAGGGTTGATGTTTGCATTTCTACCAAGCTACTTAGCAATTTAGAGTAGGAACTTTGGCTTGCCAACTTCCAAACCCGAGGATAGAGCAGGTGTGTCCAGCCCTTTGATCTTCATAGGTGGCCTAAGCTTAAATCCACGTTTCTGTCAATTTTCATATATCTCAAATTTGGATTTTGGAGTTCTGATTTGACATTTGCCAAACAAAGAGGCAACACATCAGCCATGATCTCATTGAATGGCAGTACAGGCTCAAGGGGCAAAACGGCCTACTCCTGTTCCTCATCAATCATAGGCAGTCCCTCAAAATCGAGGAAAGCTTGCTTCCGCTCTAAAGTGAGTTCTCAGGTGACTCTACAGACCAATATAGGAATTACAGTCTCTGTCACAGATGGGACAGACAATGGTTGAAGGAAAACATAGAAGCATAGAAAATAGGTGCAGGAGCAGGCCATTCGGCCCTTCGAGCCTGCACCACCATTCAATAAGATCATGGCTGATCATTCCCTCAGAACCCCTTTCCTAATTTCTCTCCATACCCCTTGATCTCCTTAGCCGTAAGGGCCATATCTAACTCCCTCTTGAATATACCCAATGAACTGGCATCAACAACTCTCTGCGGCAGGGAATTCCATAGGTTAACAACTCTCTGAGTGAAGAAGTTTCTCCTCATCTCAGTCCTAAATGGCATGCCCCTTATCCTAAGATTGTGTCCCCTGGTTCTGGACATCCCCAACATCGGGAACATTTTTCCCGCATCTAACCTGTCCAGTCCCGTCAGAATCTTATACGTTTCTATGAGATCCCCTCTCATCCTTCTAAACTCCAGTGAACAAAGGCCCAGTTGATCCAGTCTCTCCTCATATGACAGCCCAGCCATCCCTGGAATTAATCTGGTGAACCTTTGCTGCACTCCCTCAATAGCAAGAACGTCCTTCCTCAGATTAGGAGACCAAAACTGAACACAATATTCCAGGTGAGGACTCACTAAGACACTGTACAACTGCAGTAAGACCTCCCTGCTCCTATACTCAAATCCCCTAGCTATGAAGGCCAACATACCATTTGCCCTCTTTACCGCCTGCTGTACCTGCATGCCCACTTTCAGTGACTGATGAACCATGATACCCAGGTCTCGTTGCACCTCCCCTTTTCCTTGTCTGCCGCCATTCAGAAAATATTCTGCCTTTGTGTTTTTGCCCCCAAAATGGATAACCTCACATTTATCCACATTATACTGCATCTGCCATGCATTTGCCCACTCACCTAACTTGTCCAAGTCACCCTGCAGCCTCTTAGCGTCCTCCTCACAGCTCACACCGCCACCTAGTTTAGTGTCATCCGCAAACTTGGAGATATTACACTCAATTCCTTCATCTAAATCGTTAATGTATATTGTAAAGAGCTGGGGTCCCAGCACTGAGCCCTGCAGCACTCCACTAGTCACTGCCTGCCATTCTGAAAAGGACCCGCTTATCCCGACTCTCTGCTTCCTGTCTGCCAACCAGTTCTCTATCCACGTCAGTACATTACCCCCAATACCATGTGCTTTGATTTTACACCAATCTCTTGTGCGGGACCTTGTCAAAAACCTTTTGAAAGTCCAAATACACCACATCCACTGGTTCTCCCTTGTCCACTCTACTAGTTACATCCTCAAAAAATTCCAGAAGATTCGTCAAGCATGATTTCCCTTTCATAAATCCATGCTGACTTGGTCCAATCCTGTCACTGCTTTCCAAATGCGCTGCTATTTCATTCTTAATGATTGATTCCAACATTTTCCCCACTACTGATGTCAGGCTAACCGGTCTATAATTATCCGTTTTCTCTCCTTTTTTAAAAAGTGGTGTTACATTAGCTACCCTCCAGTCCATAGGAACTAATCCAGAGTCAATAGACTGTTGGAAAATGATCACCAATGCATCAACTATTTCTAGGGCCACTTCCTTAACTACTCTGGGATGTAGACTATCCGGCCCTGGGGATTTATCGGCCTTCAATCCCATCAATTTCCCTAACACAATTTCCCGCCTGATAAGGATATTCTTCAGTTCCTCCTTCTCACTAGACCTACTGTCCCCTAGTACATTCGGAAAGCTATTTGTGTCTTCGTTTGTGAAGACAGAAGCAAAGTATTTGTTCAGTTGGTCTGCCATTTCTTTGTTCCCCATTATTAATTCACCTGAGTCCAACTGCAAGGGACCTACGTTTGTCTTCACTGATCTTTTTCTCTTCACATATCTATAGAAGCTTTTGCAGTCAGTTTTTATGTTCCCTGCAAACTTCCTCTCATACTCTATTTTCCCCCTCTTTATTAAACCCTTAGTCTTCCTCTGTTGAATTCTAAATTTCTCCCAGTCCTCAGGTTTGTTGCTTTTTCTAGCCAAATTATATGCCTCTTCCTTGGTTTTAACACTATCCTTAATTTCCCTTGTTAGCCATGGTTGAGCCACCTTCCCCATTTTATTTTTACTCCAGACAGGGATGTACAATTGCTGAAGTTCATCCATGTGATCTTTAAATGTTTGCCATTGCCTATCCACCGTCAACCCTTTAAGTATCCTTTGCCAGTCTATTCTAGCCAATTCACGCCTCACCGTTGAAGTTACCTTTGCTTAAGTTCAGGACCCTAGTTTCCGAATTAACTGTGTCACTCTCCATCTTAATAAAGAATTCTACCATATTATGGTCACTCTTCCCCAAGGGGCCTCGCACAACAACATTCCTAATTAGTCCCTTCTCATTACACATCACCCAGTCTAGGATGGCCAGCCCTCTAGTTGGTTCCTCGACATATTGGTCAAGAAAACCATCCCTAATACACTCCAGGAAATCCTCCTCCACCACATTACTACCAGATTGGTTAGCCCAATCAATATGTAGATTAAAGTCGCACATGATAACTGTTGTACCTTTATTGCACACATCCCTATTTCTTGTTTGATGCTGTCCCCAACCTCACTAAGGGTGGGTGGGGAGTCTGGTTTGCCACACGCTCCTTCTGCTGCCTGCGCTTGTTATCTGCATGCTCTCGGCGAGGAGACTTGAGGTGCTCAGTGCCCGCCCAGACGCTTTTCCTCCACTTAGGGCGGTCTTGGGCCAGGGATTCCCAGGTGTCGGTGGGGATGTTGCACTTTATCAAGGAGGCTTTCAGGGTGAAAGATTTCCTGTTCCTAACGCTAAACTAAGCTGCCACCACTAGGCTCGCAAACCTCAAAAACGGGACTCGCCAGCGATTTGAGAAATCTCGAGGCAGAGAGGATCGAGCGGCCTGAGCTTCGAGGGCTAGGTGGGCAGGGCTCAGTTTGAACAAAAGTGGGACAGAGGATGACCAAATTGAGAAGTGATGGTTAGGCAATACCATGCTTGGCTTTTTGAGAGCCTGTAAGTTGTGCGAGGATGGGAGAGGCTGGGCGATGTACGTAGTGTCGGATTTTTGAGGTTCTGAGAAAGAATGAGTTGGAAGTGGGAAATAGTGCAGTAAGACGTTATGTCTGCACACTGTGGATGCAGGGAGAGAACATACCATTTGTACATATTAACCCTCTGGGGCGTTGCATAAAGAAAGACTTGCATTTCTATAGCGCCTTTCACAACAATCAGATGTCCCAAATCGCTTTACAGACAATGAAGTACTTTTGGAGTTTGTCATCCTCGACTCCGAGGCACTGCCTAAGAAGAGACTGTTGTAATGTGCGCTCAAGGCTGATGTGTTGCCTCCTTGTTTTTTAAATGCCAAATCAGAACTCCAAAATCCGAATTTGAGAGAGATGAAAATTTGTGCAATTGTGGTTTTAAGTGCCAACAGTTTGTTTGATAACGCTCCCGTGAAGCGCCTCGAGATGTTTTTGTACTATGTTAAAGGCGCTATATAAATGCCAGCGCCGAGCCTGTGGCCAACATCTCGCCTAGGCAACTAGGCCTATATAGCAGAGCCTGGTCTCCAGTTGTCTTGGACCCCCTTGCCACTGGATCAAGACCTTGCTCAGCTAAGCCCGTGTGGTAGCTGGTGTGCAACGACCATCCCACGTTAAAAGAACTCACGCACAGGCATCTTCCACTGCTCCTGACTATCTGTCCCACCTGTGACAGTCTGTGGCTCTCGTATTGGACTGTTCAGCCACCAAATAACTCACTTTAAGAGTGGAAGCAAGTCTTCCTTGATTCCGATGGACTGCCTATGATGATGATATAAATGCAATTTCTTGCTGATATTCTCATAACTTATCTTTTTTTTCCTCCCCCCCTCACTCCACAGAGAGCATGCTTTGCTTGTTCCGCTGCGGCTGCAGAACGGTTAATGGGATCCTGTGGGGACCGGCCTTCCCTCGGAGATGTTACAGCACCGCGGACTTCTCACGCAAGCAGTGGGCCGCACCACCAGGGCTGCCGAGCCCTCGAAAGGAAAGGCCCCGCAGGATGTGGCTGAACGGCGCGGCACGGTCGGCCCCCCTGAGCACCACGCCTTCGTCCCACTTCCGCACGACGGGGAATTTGAAAAGCAAGAGCTTGAAAGCCGACGTGGCCACCGCCTTCTCGCCGGTGACGGTGACGGAGATCCGCCAGTACCTCCGCTCCAAGGGCGTCCCCTTCCACGACGGCTACAGCTGCCTGCACGTGCCGAGCCTGTTTGTGGGCAAGGTGTTCGAGTCGGGGAAGGTGGAGAGGGATGCCCTCACGCTGTTTGTGGACAAGACCACCGGCCAGTTTCTGTGCAAGGAGACGCTGCTGGAGGGGAGCTGGGAGGACTTCCAGGACTGCCTGGAGGTGATGGAGAGGGAAGGCCGGGACAACCTGGGACCGGACGTGGTGCTGAAGGTGCCGGAGAGCGACTGGGAGCTGAGTGAGCAGGAGATGGACCTGAAGGAGGTGCAGCGGATCTGGAGCAAAGCCACGGACTTTGCGGAGGTGGAGGAAGAGGAGGTCCAGCTGGTCAAGGCCATGTTCGGGATCGCCAAGGTTTCCAATCAGACTCTGAAGAAGCTGAGTGTGAGGTACTTCAAACCCACCAAAAGCCTGGCGTTCCCCTGGTTCAGCTGGAGGGACGGGGGTCTGAAAGGGTTGAAGCTGCTGTCAGCCGAGCAAGATGGCCGCCGGGTCAACTACGTGGAATCCACCCTGCCGAGGCCCGGCAACTACCACAACCTCTTCGGCCTCCACATCCTGACGCGGAAGGACACGGCGCTCGTTCTGACCAGCAAGGAGACCGACTGCCTGGCGGTGGCCCATGCCACGGGGCTGCCCTGCCTGTCCCTGCCCCGGGGGGTGAGCTGCCTGCCCCCTGGCCTCCTCCCCTACCTGGAGCAGTTCAGGAAGATCGTCCTATGGCTGGGCAGCGACCTCCTCTCCTGGGAGGCCTCCAAGATCTTCGCCCGCAAGCTCAACGTCAAGCGCTGCTCCCTGGTGCGGCCGGGCGACCAGCAGCCCTGCCCCCAGGAGGCGCTGGCCTCAGGACTCAACCTGGGCAAGATCGTCAAGGGCGCCATCCCTGCCAGCCACAAGTCCATCATCTGCTTCCGCCAGCTGCGGGAAGACGTATTTGGGGAGCTGGCCAACGCAGAGCAGGTCTCCGGCATCAAATGGAAGCGGTTTCCAGATCTCAACAAACTCCTCAAGGGGCACCGGAAAGGGGAGCTCACCATTTTCACAGGTAGTTCCCCGAGCGTCCTGTAATTGCGCCACAAATCCTCTCTGCAGTGCCTCCGGTGGCAAACAGCGGCAACTGCACGTTTCCGCTTGGCAACGAGCTGCGAGATTTAGACGCCACCTTTTCTCAACCTCCGCATGTCCCAAAGCGCCTCACAGCCAATTAAGCACTTTTACAGCATAGTCACGGTTATAACGTCGGGATGCACGGCAGCCAATTTGCGCACAGCACCCTCTCGTAAACGGGCTTGGATTTATAGAGCGCCTTTCACGACCACCGGACGTCTCAAAGTGCGTCTCAAAGCCAAAGTGACTACTTTTAGAGTGTAGTCACTGTTGTAATGTTGGAAATGCAGCAGCCAATTAGCGGACAAGCAAGCTCCCACAAACAGGAATTTGATAATGACCAGATAATCTTTTTTTGTGATGATTGAGGGATAAATATTGGCCAGGACACATGGGATAACACCCCTGCTCTTCTTCGAAATAGTGCCATGGGATCTTTTACGTCCACCTGAGAGAGCAGACATCTAATCATGTTTCATCTAATTTCATCAAACCTAATCATAATCGGTTTAACATCACATCTGAAAGGCAGCACCTCCACCAGTGCAGCACTCAGCATTGTGCAGAGTGTGATAATGATCAGATAATATGTTTTAGTGATGTTGGTTGAGGGATAAATATTGGCCCAGGACACCAGAGATAACTCCCCTGCTCTCCTTTGAATGGGGCCATGAGATCTTTGACTGAGAGGGCAGACGGGGCCACGGTTTAACGTCCCATCCAAAAGACGGCACCTCTGACAGTGCAACGCTCCCTCAGCATGTATTATCCCTCAGATAATGACCAGAAAATCTGTTCTAGGTGTTGGTTGAAGGATAACTATTGGCCAGGATACCAGGGATAACTGCCCTGTTCTTTTTCAAATAGACCTTTTATGTCCACTTGAGCGAGAGCAGACGGGGCCTCGGTTTAGCGTCTCCTCCGAAAGACGGCACTCCCTCAACACTGCACTGGAGTGTCCGCCTATATTTTTTTGGAGAGGGGCGAGGGTGCTGCCCACTGAGCCACAGCTGACACAGTCGGCGGCTGATCCCGGACTCTGTAGCCAAGCCCTGAATTGGGACGTTGCTGCGAGGCAGTGGGGTCCGGTAACCCGCGGCAACCTGCCGGGCCCCGGTGTTGATGGGGGGTCTTGTCATCAACGTCCGTCTTTTCTCTCTCGCCAACAGGTCCGACAGGCAGCGGGAAGACAACCTTCATTAGCGAGTGCGCTCTGGACCTCTGCACCCAAGGGGTGAACACCTTGTGGGGAAGCTTTGAGATCAACAACGTGCGGATGGCCAAGATCATGCTGACCCAGTTCGCAATGCAGCGCCTGGATGAACAGCTGGAGAAGTACGATGAGTGGGCAGACAAGTTCGAGAACCTGCCGCTCTACTTCATGACGTTTCACGGGCAGCACAGCATCAAGTAAAGTACTCGGCGGTGACCGATAAACAACAACTTGCATTTATATAGCGCCTCTGACGTAATAAAACGTCCCAGGGCGCTTCACAGGAGTGCTATCAAACAAAAATTTGACACCGAGCCATGTAAGGAGATGTTAGGACAGGTGGGCAAAAGCTTGCTCAAAGAGGTAGAAAGAAAGACTTGTATTTATATAGCGTCTTTAACGTAGTGAAACGTCCCAAGGCACTTCACAGGAGTATCATGAGACAAAAAAATTAATTTGACACCGAGCCAGAGAAGGAAGAACTTAGCGCAGGTGACCAAAAGCTTGATCAAAGAGGTAGGTTTTAAGAAACGTTTTAAAGGAGGAAAGAGAGACGGAGAGGTTTCGGGAGGGAATTCCAGATTTAAGGCCCAGGCAACTGAAGGCATGGCCGCCAATGGTGGAGTGACGAATATGGAGGATGCCCAAGAGGCCAGAATTCGAGACGCACAGAGTACTCGGTAGTCCCCTTTGAAAGTTACCATTGAATCTGCTTCCACCGCCCTTTCAGGCAGTGCATTCCAGCGCTGTGTAAAAATAAAATTCTTCTGATCTCCTCTCTGGTTCTTTTGCCAATTATCTTCAATCTATGTCCTCTGGTTACCGAGATCCCTGCCGGTGGAAACAGTTTCTCCTTATTTACTCTCTCAGAACCCCTAATTATTTTGAACTCCTCTATTAAACCTCCCCTTGGCCTTCTGTGCTGTAAGGAGGACCACCCCAGTTTGTCCCGTCTCTCCGCCTGTGTCTACGGTGAGAGAAGGGAACAAGGGCTCTGATGGAAAGGCAGGTAGGTGGGGTTGAGAACAGGTAAAAGGACGACTGGAGTTGGGCCGACTGGAGTTTTCATCATCTGTGTCTCTTAAGCAGAGTTGCTTTTTTCCAGATGTCGATGGGTGTGAATTTAACCGGGTCTCTCTCTCTCTCGTGCAGGTCCGTTATCGACACGATGCAGCACGCGGTTTACATGTACGACATTAGCCACATTGTTATAGACAACTTGCAGTTCATGATGGGACAGGAGCATCTCTCCGTCGACAAGTAATTGTACCTCTCTTCAACTAAAATGATGGCCAAATTGCGATCGCAATATCTTACCTATTCTGTGACAATTCCGATTCGATATCGCCGCCATCCCTACGTCGCACGTGATTTCCCCAGGTTGTATATTTCGCGTGTTCCGTCTGTGTCTCCTAAAATCGGTGTAAACTCTCGTCGATCGATTTCCCTGGGTCTCCCCGACTCCACAGGCCCCCTTTGCAAAATGTACTGCCTCAGTCGTTCATTCGCTACGCAGGTCCAATCCCGGGCTGAAGCCAGTTCCTCCGGGAGGCTCCTATGGAAAGGCTTGCAGGACCTAAACATAAGACATAGGAGCAGGAGTAGGCCAAACGGCCCCTCGAGCCTGCTCCGCCATTCAATAAGATCATGGCTGATCTTCGACCTCAACTCCACCTGCTCGCACTTTCCCCATATCACTTGATTCCCTTAATATCCAAAAACCTAGTGATCTCTGTCTTGAATATACTCAAAGACTGAACCTCCACAGCCCTCTGGGGCAGAGAATTCCAAAGATTCACCACCTTCTGAGTGAAGAGGTTTCTCCTCATCTCAGTCCTAAATGGCCGACCCCTTATCCTGAGACTGTGACCCCTGGTTCTAGACCCCCCCCAGCCCGGGGTTACATCCTCCCTGCATCTACCCTGTCAAGCCCTGCAAGAATTTTGTAGGTTACAATGAGATCACCTCTCATTCTTCTAAACTTTAGGGAATATAAAGAAAGACTTGCATTTATATAGTGCCTTTCATGACCACCGGATGTCTCAAAGCGCTTTACAGCCATTGAAGTACTTTTGAAGTGTAGTCACTGTTGGTACTATTTTTAATATAGGCCTGGTCTACTCAATCTCTCCTCATAGGACAATCCCCTGTAGGGGGTGGGGTCAGTTTGCCTTCCCTGACCCAGAGCGGTTGCAAGTTGCTTCCGCTCCCTGGTTCTCAAGCCTGGATTTATTCATCGCGGTGTGATAAAGTACAGCAGACACATTTCTTTGTACAAAACAGTTAATGGTTTTTATTCAAGAAGAATGAATACACCTCTACAGTCCCCCCGTGACACTCTACACACTTGAGTGTCATGCTAGGTGAGCAGAATTCCTGTCTCCCGAGAGTCAACCTTCCCCTGTAATTTACCTCGCTAAACCCAAATGTACATTCCCCTTTGAAATGTATTACTGTTTACAGGTAAATTCAGTCATAAGTTACATTGCAGCAATAGAGGGGGTCCAATGCCCCTCCATTACTCCAGTTTCACAAAAAATACACAGTAAAACACACATAGTTAAAATCTTTTAACACTTGACCTCTGCGTTTTCTTTACAGCAGGTGGAATCTAAATCAGACCTCACCGGGTGACTGAGAATTTTCTGCAGTGTCCTATCATATTTTGTGTTTTCCTCCTTGATACAACCCTTAAGTTCAGCTAGGGCTTGTCCACCACTATCTCTCCCGTGAGTCCCTCACAGCCGAAGGCTGCTGGCTGGGGGTCCCTGTCCGTAGAACGGTTCACTGCTCCCAATGGTAGCGGGATGGAGAATGACCCAGCCTGTTTGTTTCCTGTGAGACCCACTAGACTATATGGGACCCCGTTAGATAGAGGTGAGGCCGCTGGGTTATCTGCGTATACAATGGTGCTTGAGGCTCCAGTATCTCGCAGATATGTCCCCGTCACCTTCTCCACCTCCATCTTAGTGCACGGTCCCTTGTGTGCATTGTATTCTGGGGGATACAGGTACACAGGCGGTGCCGGTTCTAGTCATGGGTCGAGATTTGGCGGGGCGGATGGGGTTTCCCTCCCGATGGCCGTAGCTACCTTCCCTGGGCCGTCCAATATGGATCGGAGCGTGGCCAAGAACTCCTCGAAGGAAGAGGGAGAGTTCAGCGCTCTGGGTCCGGCCTTATGGGCAGGTGCTGGGGGTTCTTTAGCTATGCTATCCTTCCAAGGGATCCCTAGGATCGAACCACCCGTTTGCCACCAGGCTCCGGAACCCGTGGGCCCTCTCATCCTGGGTCAAGTGATCCCGGTTGAGGGTCCCACTGCAGGCGCTCTCGAAGACGGGCCATAGCCTGTCTGTGAAAGCTTGTAGGGTTTCCCCTGCCTGTTGCATTGTCTTCTCCACTCTGGAGAAGGGACTCCCATCGTTGAGGCCCATAGCCTCCAGGATTTTCTCCTGGATGGCCGCTGATGTACTTTGCACCCCCACCCCCTTGGTATTTGTGGAGAGAGACTGGTACAATCTACTGTCCAGGGAGAATAGGAGCATTTTTGCCATTCCGGAGTCGTCGCACCCTTCGATGCCTGCCGCTTGGTCTACTTCCAGAATGTGAACCGAAGGGTCCCCTTTATGGGTGAGCTTGTCCAGGTGGGCTACCATGGTTCTAAGCTGCTGGGTGCTGTGGGGGACCACAAAGTTACTTTTGAGGGGCCCTGCTGCCCCACCGAGAGTGGGCACCCCGTACGTCTGCTGCCGAACCGGGCACATCGATCCCGGTCCCGGTCCCGGCCCTTGTCGTACAGGTGTCGCTCCCACCTCTCCCTGCTGCCAAGCCGAGTCACAACCCAATGCCACAGGTGGTGGTGCACCGTTCCTATCTGCCCCACAAACTGTTCGCCCCTCCTGCTGCCAAACACGGCTAAGCCCCAGGGCCACAGGTACTGGGTGAATGTCCCTCCCCGTTTCCCCCCTCCTGCTGCCAGACCGGGCTAAGCCCCGGGGCCACAGGTACTGGGTGAATGTCCCTCCCCGTTTCCCCCCTCCTGCTGCCAGACCGGGCTAAGCCCCGGGGCCACAGGTACTGGGTGAGTGGTTTCCCCCTGCTCTTCCAGGTCTGCCCGAACCGTACTTGGGTTTATTAGGCAGAACATGCCTTTGGCCTTGGAAAGAGCAAGGTTAAGACTCTCAATTTGCTTTTGGCAGGGACCATGGTCTCCACTCTCGAACCCTCTGCTGCTTGCTACCTTATAAGCAGCCTGTACATCCCTTAACTTCTCCTCCTGCTCTTTAATTATCCTGGTGAGGCGGGTGTTTTCCTCCCGCAACACCAGTTCTTGACCCTTCGCTTCGGTGACCTGGCACTGAAGATAATCCTGGCGGTTTCTATGTGTTTCCACTAACTGTAGTTTCCCTTGCTTTGGCTTGCCTAACTCCTCAAATAATCTCTCCCCCATGATAGCTCTGGCACTCGAGTGTTCCTCGGACTCCCTGAGGTCTGCCTCCAGTGACTCGACTTTCTTGTCCAATTGCTGGACCTGTCACTGTCGGCAGACTAACCATATTGCTTTCTCCACAGAGCGCTTATGGTCCTTACTCTCAGTCCATTTGGCTGCAGCGTCCACAGGAAGCTCAGCGTGCAATAGGTTCAGTACCCATTTCTTTGTTATATTGACTTTCTTGAATATGTAAGAGGAAATCCTCTCTTCCATTTTGCTTCTTTCCTCAAAAACAGTGTCTACTGCATCACACCCTTTTGACCAAGCTTCTGGCTGGCTCACCATTCTGTAGGGGGTGGTGTCAGTGGGGTCAGCTTGCCTTCCTGACCCAGAGCGGTTGCAAGTCACTCCCACTCCCTGGTTCTCGAGCCTGGATTTATTAATCAGGGTGTGATAAAGTACAGCAGACAACTGTTTTGTACAAAGAAATATATGGTTTTTATTCAAGAAGAATGAATACACCTTTTATTAAAACTGAGAAAACTTATCACTTTATAAAGGAGAGAAAACTTATAACCCTAATGGGGAATCCTTTACTCAAACACAAGAGAATACACAGCAATATATTCCCACCTCCCAATTCCCCTATCTAACTAGGTTAGGCTCTGGGGCTTCAGGCACACCATGCTCACCAATCCTTCCTTGACAATCGGTAATGGGTCACAGTTTCGGGGTGCGTTGGATTTGGTCGATTCTGCTAGCCGTACCCCAAACGTTGGAGAAGACTTCTTGCTGCGTGTTCCTCAGTTGGGTGGTGTCCGCTGATGCGGTAGGGCACGTATTGGATCTATGGGGTAAATACCCACTTTCTTCCTTCAGCAGTAGGTTTTAAAATTCTTTTAGGTAATGTTTTACCTGTTGGTAGCTCAGGGATAGCTTGTAGAGTGGAAACAGCTTGCGAATCTTCGTCGAGTTGACTTTGGTTTGGAAATCGTTGGTCGCGGTGGCTCAATATTACCAATTTGGTTGCTGGTAATATCTTGGCGGTTGCTTCGTGAACCTTTTGCTGCCGCGGACTGCTTGGTGTCTGGTCGTTTGCGATGCTGTCTTGGTTGATGTTCTGAAGAACCAGGTTAAGGAAGCTGGTGTGCTGGTCTTGAAGTCTGCCAGGTCTGAAGCATACGAAGCTGGTGTAGAAGCCAAGTGCAGTCCTGGCTGTAAAAACAGGCCTTAATTATACTTTGAGAGACTTCCTTATCTGTCCCCAAATCAACCTTGGTTCTTTGTTTAAGTTTTGCAGCCCAGCTAACTGAAACTTGATTAAGTTTTAATCTGGCGTTGATAGACTTTTCTGAGTTGATGAGCTCTTGTCCATTGTGATAGCGCTGTTTTTTTTGCTTCCGGAAGTCTGGCCTGAGCCAGATATTTCTATGCCTGTTGAAAAGGTGTTGGAATATGTATGTGACAATTGGGTCCTCTGGGTGGGGTGATAATGTTTCTTCCGTGGTCGATTGTTTAAATGCTAATGTTTTCTAGGGGCAGGTTTCGGTGGTAAGCAGTTCCCAGACAATTTGATTAGCTCCAATGTCCAAACTGGCCTTTTAGAGATTGACCCCACCCCTTTTCTTGCAGATCTTGCACCTTTTAAAAATCCCAAACTTGGTTAAAACTCGTAGATTTCTCCCATAAGCATTTTAGGATCCCAAACTTTTTAGTAGATAGTTCCAAATTAAATTTCCTTTCCAATGAGTCCAAACACTGGGGGTTTCTCCCATGAATTTTGCAACTCTACACCCCCAATCCCAGGAATCAGTCTGATGAACCTTCGTTACACTCAATCAATGTCAAGTATATCCTTCCTTAGGTAAGGTGACCAAAATTATGCACAATACTCCAGGTGTGGTCTCACCAAGGCCCTCGAGCCTGCTCCGTCATTCAATGAGATCATGGCTGATCTACCTTAACTCCACTTTCCTGCACTATCCCCATGTCCCTTAATTCCCTTAATATGCAAAAATCTATCGATCTCTGTCTTGAATATACTCAACGACTGAGCCTCCACAGCCCTCTGGGGCAGAGACCTGACTTAATTCACTGTTGTTCTTTCTGTCCTCCCCAGGTGAGAACTCAAGAAGACGTAGTCTGACTGAGATCAGGAGCAGCTGCTGGTTCCTGAAGTTGCAAAATGGCATCTAGCTGCTCTGTACCGTTACTGCAATTATATAGGCCCTGGTGAGACCACACCTGGAGTACTGTGCACAATTTTGGTCCCCTTACCTAAGGAAGGATATATTTACCATTGAGCGAGTGCTACGAAGGTTCACCAAACTGGTTCCTGGGATGGGGGGGATTGTCCTATGAGGAGGATTTAGAAGAATGAGAGGTGATCTCATTGAAACATACAATATTCTTACAGGGCTTGACAGGGCAGATGCAGGGAGGATATTTCCCTCTGGCTGGGAAGTCTTTAACCAGGAGTCACAGTCTCAGAATAAAGGGTCGGCCATTTAGGACTGAGATGAGTAGAAACTTCTTCACTCAAAGGGTGGTGAATCTTTGGAATTCTCTACCCCAGAGGGCTGTGGGGGCTTTGAGTATATTCAAGGCTGAGATAGATAGATTTTTGGATATTAAGGGAATGAAGGGATATGGGGATAGTGCAGTAAAGTGGGGTTGAGGTCGATGATCAGCCATGACCTCATTGAATGGCATAGCAGGCTCGAGGGGTCGAATGGCCTACTCCTGCTCCTAGTTCTTATGTATGTAACCGCCGTAACACCGCGACCTCCAAATCTTGGCATCCTTAACTTTATTTTCTTCTATTCGCCCCTCCTTCCCGCCCTGCCACCCCCACCCCCCCCCCCTTTTTTTAACCAGGATTAGGTTGTTCAGTCCCTCTGGTTGTTCCCCCATTCAATTAGATCATGACTGATCAGTACCTCAACTCCAGTTACCCACCTTAGTTCCATATCCCTGACCTAACAAAAATTTATCTCTCTCGGTCTTGAATCTTTCAATTGACACCCCATGCTGACAGCTTTCGAGGGGAGAGAGTGTTCCAGATTTCCACTACCCTCTGTGTGAACAAGTGCTTCCTGACATCACCCCTGAACGGCCTGGCTCTAATTTTAAGGTTATGCCCCCTTTGTTCTGGACTTCTCCCCACCAGAGGAAATAGATACTCATTTAGTGGAGCAGGCAGGGAAGTGGAGCTGAGTCCATGATCAGATCAGCCATGATCGTATTAAATGGCGGGGCAGGCTCGAGGGGCCGTATGACCTACTCCTGCTCCTATTTCTTACATTCTTATACTTGGGGGGGGGGGGGGGGGGGGGTGCAAACTGATTGGACAAGTGAAGGTTTTGGGTGGTTTTTTTTCGTTCTAATTTATAAAACTAGAAATGTTTCCTCCTGCCTCAGGTTTTCTGCACAGGATTATGTTGTTGGAACGTTTCGGAAGTTTGCTACGGAAAATAGTTGCCACGTGACTCTCGTCATTCATCCCAGGAAGGAGGGGGATGATAAGGAACTGCAGACAGCTTCCATCTTTGGGACAGCCAAGGCAAGTCCGGCATCTTAAAACTTTTATTTTTTACAAAGGAAAGACAGGCTAAGGTCAATGAGTCTTGCTGGAGACCACTTGTGGCTTTCCTCACCCCTGTCCTGTTACCTTCAGAAAACTTGCCACTCCGTGTTTCCATAAACTTGAGGTGATCCAAAACTCTGACCCCCCCCCCCCCCCCCCCAGTGCCCTGTATCCTAACTCGCACCATGCCCTGTTTACCCATCACCCCATTGCTTGCTGACCTACATTGACTCCCAACGCCTCGATTTCAAAATTCTCATCCCTGTGTTCAAATCCCTCCATGACCTCGCCCCTCCCTATCTCTGTAACCTCCTCCAGCCCCACAACACCCCTCGAGATCTCTGCGCTCCTCCAACTCTGGCCTTTTTATCCATCGCCCAATTCCTTCACCTCACCTTTGGAGGCCCTGCCTTCAGTTGCCTGGACCCCGAGCTTCCGTCCCGCTGCTGCCGATCGCCACAAGCGCGTCATAAAAGCGCGCACCGCCGCTATCTCGCACCGCCATTTTATTCCGACCCAAATTCAACAAAGAAAATCGATGTTCGGCTGTGCTTTCTCTGTCGGTACACCTTGTCTCCCCTCTCCAGGCTATTGTGCCCCCGGGTTCGGCCGGGCCACCAACAGGGGTGCCAGGCCACTGGCCCGGCCGAAACTTTCCCTGGTGGTCCGAAGTTAAAAAATGGCCGGATTCGCTCCCCTTTTGACGGCGGGGAGAGAGCGCGGTGACGCACACACGCGCGCGCAGTGACGTCACCACCGCTAGCAGCGGAGTCCTGGTCCCGCCCCGACTTCTGCCCCTTAGCCTCACTTACCGCCGCATTTCCGCCCCCTTTATGACCGGCTTCCGGTCCGACGTTAAAAAAAAAATTCACGGAGAGTCCTGAAAATGGATTGGGAGGTCCGCACCCCCACGCTCCCGGCGGTAAAAACAGGTAAGAAATCACCGGAGCGCCAGCTTTATGGCGTGACTGAATTTCGGCCCCCTTGTATAGATTGTGCTATCACCCGCTATGTCCGGTTGGGCATTCCATGCAATATTCCCTTTAAGGTGCACAGCCATACGGCACTCCACGGGTCCCGCGCAGCCAGTCAACAGGCTTTTAAATTGAAACAAAACGCGCATGCGCAGACTTTTGAACGGGCCGTTAAAGGTGCCACCTGACGCAAAAGAAATTACAGGGGACGTTGATTACATGTCCTAACAACACAAAAAAAACCAGTCCTCCTCATCTCCCCCCTTCGTTTTTCTGGTAATCTTAAATTGATGCCCTCTGGTTATCAGATCACCGACCAGTAGAAAATAGTTCACCCCCCGCACCCCCTGCCCATTTACTTCATCAGAAACCCGCCCGAATTCCGAAGCATTTCCGTTCACTCGGAGTTAATATTATTGTGATTGTCGCTGTCTCCGACTTTTCATAGAATCATAGAAACTTACAACACAGAAGGAGGCCATTCGACCCATCATGTCCACGCCGGTCGACAAAGAGCTATCCAGCCTAATCCCACTTTCCACCCCTGTAGGTTACGGCTCTTCAAGTGCACATCCAAGTACTTTTAAAATGTGGTGAGGTTTTCTGCCTCTACCACCCGTTCAGGCAGTGAGTTCCAGACCCCCACCACCCTCTGGGTGAAAAACGTTCTCCTCAAATCCCCTCTAATCCTTCTACCAATTACTTTAAATCTATGCCCCCTGGTTATTGACCCCTCTGCTGAGGGAAATAGGTCCTTCCTATCAACTCTATCTAGGCCCCTCAATTAAATCTCCCCTCAGCCTCCTCAATTCCAAGGAAAACAACCCCAAACCTATCCAATTTTAATCCCCTTTGGAGCTGAATATTGTTCTTCCTTTTTTGTTGAGTATTTACTGCTTGGGAATATTCATGGAATGTGCCATTGGGGGCGGGAGTGTGGGGAGGGGGCAAGAGACAGGAGATGCTGAACCCATTGCTCACATTGCGTTGCTTCCCTCGCCAGGCCAGCCAGGAAGCCGACAACGTGCTCATTCTGCAAGACAAGAAGCTGGTGTCGGGCCAGGGCCGCCGCTATCTGCAGGTGACCAAGAACCGCTTTGATGGGGACCTGGGCATCTTTCCGCTGGAGTTCAAGAAGGCCTCCCTCACCTTCTCCGCCGTCAAGGGCAAGGTCAAGCTGCGCAAGGTGAAGGAGGAGGAGGAGGAGGAGGACAGCGCCCCCAGGCACTCTGGGAAATCGGCCGGCGTCAAGGAGAGAAAGTGAGGCCCGGCAGAGGAGACCTTTTTGACCGGGCCGGGGAAAGAAATGGCGGCCAGGGGACCCCGGGGCCGGGGGGGGGGAAGAATCACGAGAATCGCCGCCATTGGTCTCCTGCCACGGATGCTTGGGGTTTCCTGCAATTAACGCTCCCGATAACTGAGCGGGACACTGAAATCGGCTCCACATTGTGCTGGTGGGTTCTCATCAGCCGTCCAAAACGGCCCGGCTGTGAACTAGGATCTCTCACTTTCTGTTTACTCTTGCGCAGTAACCATCAAACACTGGGCACTTACTCTCGCCCTGTGGGGGTAATGCTTTGGGATGTTGGGGAGGGGGTTGCGGGAAACACTGACAGAACTTTTAAATCAAATCACTTACAGGGCAGCTATCACTGTTCTGTCTTCAACGTAACATCTGTGGGGTCCGTCTTGTAGACCTATCCAAACACTCCTCCCTAGATTTTCTCTCCTATCGACTTGAAGATGTTTTCTTCTTTCTAAGCTAAAGAAAGAAAGGACTTGCATTTCTATAGCGCCTTTCACAACCTCAGGACGTCCCAAAGTGCTTTACCGCCAATCGAGTACTTTTGAAGTGCAGTCACTGTTGTAATATTGGTTAACCCTTTACGCCAATTTGCAGCAATATGAGGGATAACTGGACCCAAAGTGCACAGTTAGTTAGCGTGTACCTTTGCCAACACCGACTGACAGAAAAAACAATGATAATGCTTGAAATTAAAGTGTTTTAAAAATTATTTATAAGAATTAGGAGCAGCAGTAGACCATTCGGCCCCTCGAGCCTACTCCACCATTCAATGAGATCATGACTGATCTACCTCAACTCCATTTTCCTGCACTGTCCCCTATGTTGTACTGCAGCCAAATTTTGGAACCTAACTACAAAACCAACTGACTGAGCCCAGCCTACCACCGGCCATCTAGCTTTACGATCCTAAATGCTGGCAAACTCCTCTTTCAGCAACAAAAGGATATTTGGAAGCAGAGGAACAAAAGGATATTTGGAAGCAGAGGAACGAAAAGTACTGCGGATGCTGGAAGTCTGAAATGAAAGCAGAAAATGGTGGAAATCGCTCAACAGGACAGGTAGCGTCTGTGGAGAGAGAAACAGAGTTAATGTTTCTGGTCGGTGGTCCTTCAGAACTGGAACGTGTAAAAAATCATCGACCTGAGACCTTAACTCTTTCTATCTCCACAGATGCTGCCTGACCCGCTGAGTGTTTCCAGCATTTTCTGATTTTATTACAAAACTTAGGCCATTTCTAGCAGTGCCCCCTTGTGTTAGTGTGTATCTGTGTGTGTGTGGGTGCCTGTGTGCATGTATGTAGATGCCTCAAATCACTGGAGAAATACCACCAGCGCTGCCTCCGCAAGATCCTGCAAATCCCCTGGGAGGACAGACGCACCAACGTCAGTGTTCTCCACCAGCTCCGTTGGGCTGGCCACGTTGTCCGCATGCCCGACACGAGTCTCCCAAAACAAGCGCTCTACGCGGCAAGCGAGCCCCAGGTGGGCAGAGGAAACGTTTCAAGGACACCCTCAAAGCCTCCTTGAAAAAATGCAACATCCCCACCAACACCTGGGAGACCCTGGCCAAAGACCACCCTAAGTGGAGGAAGAGCATTCAGGAGGGTGCTGAGCACCTCGAGTCTCGTCGCCGAGAGCATGCAGAAAACAAGCGCAGGCAGCAGAAGAGGTGTGTGGCAAACCAGTCCCACCCACCCTTTCCTCCAACCACTGTCTGCCGCACCTGTGACAGACTGTAATTCCCGTATTGGAAGGTACAGCCACTTTTAGAGTGGAAGCAGGTCTTCCTCGATTTTGAGGGACTGCTTATGATGATGTGTATGTATGTGTATGCATTTGTGTATGCGTGTGTATATGTATAATGTGTGTATGTATAATGTGTGTGTGCATGTCAGTCTGATGGTTCAAACTTCCATAAACTACCTCCGCATTTTACCAAGGCACAACTTTGTTTTTTTTTGAGCTTGGAGATGTTTTATTTACGAGAAATTATCACAAAATAAATTCCGTCCCGTTAACCCATCCAGAGGCTCCTGTAGCAGACTGACAGGTGGACATTGTTAGCCACTGTCGCAGTGGATTCAGCGCTAACTAAAACTGCCGACCACTGGCATCGACGCCTTGAATTCTGCTTCCTGATCCCACCCTGTGGCAAGCAGCAGACCCCTGTCGCTGTTGCAGCTCCAAGCTGTGCCGGTGTGCTTTACCCTGAATGCTGGTGACCGTGGATCTGACCTGCAGCTTTGGACAGAGGGGTGATTGCTCCGACCTTATTCTGAATTATGCATCGATTCATATTTAATACTGTTCAAAAAAAAACTGAATCATGTTTTATTTCGCAAGTTAAAGAGTATACAATGTGCTGCTATGTGTTGGAACTTATTGTACAAACACTGGATTACGTGTCTGTTAGAAATGATGTGTATGCAAGTCTGTTAGAGTTTTTTTATTATTTGACTATCTGATGTATTTCTGATGTCACTCTTTTTGTTATAAAATGGAACAAAATCCACAGGTCTCCTGACTTTTCAGACTCTAAGGTTGGACTTTCGGTTCTGCTCGTTGCGGGGCGGTAAAGTTTGCGCCCGGGTATAGTTTGTGCTTCAAGTCAGCAAAATTCGCCAGCCAGGCCCTGAGTGTAGGGCACAGCGTTAAGGGAGGCGTTGTACACCTCTCTCAGGATGCTAGGCCGGCTGAGCATGGGAAAATCCCGAGCTAAACAGCCTGTCCGGGAGCGCTCTAAGAGAGGCCTGGGGAGAAATAAAACCACCAAAAGCATTCCTAATACACAGCCCATGCCACCACAACAAAAAATAAAAGAAAAAAACAATCACACGTCTCTTGAGGTGGGGATTACTTACTTCACTGTGGCCGGTATATGTTGGATTGCCCGTTTTCACAGGCGGTCCCAGCAGGAGGCGCTGCAGGTCGGGCGGGAGTCCAAAAGCGAGTTGGTGTCACAACCAGGGGCGCTGCACACCGGCTCAACGCTTCCGGGCGGTACTGCCCTGCAAAACTGGCCCCGAAAACCCCGGCGGGGTGTTGGAAGCTGGTCGCCCGTATGGAAGAGCTCATTGCCATGCTTCCGGGACAAAAACACACGCGCACATCACCGGAAAATCATCCCCTTTGAAATGGAAGCAATTGGCCATAAATCCAAAATGGGTGCCATCGATGTTCCCTGTGAGCTGCGCCGTGTTTTGCGTGGCCATGTTTTAGTGCGTGCTCCCTTTACATTTCGGTATTTACTGTGGTCCCTTTACATGAGCGGTATTTACTGTGGAAAAGCCGGTGAGTGGTCTGCACAGTAGTGGGAACATTGGGTGCCGATGAGTCCAATCAGGAATTCAGGAAAAACCTTTACGCAGAGAGTGATGAGAATGTGGAACTCGCTGACCAGGGAGTGGTTGAGGCGTATGGCATAGATGGATTTAAGGGGAGGTTGGATAAGCATATGAGGGAGAAAAGAATAGAAGGTTATGCTAATTGGGTGAGATGAAGGAGGGTGGGGTGAGGCGCGTGTGGAGCATAAACACCAACACGGACTGGTTGGGCCGAATGGCCTGTTTCTGTGCTGTATATTCTATGTAATACACTTCCTCATCACTAGGTGGTGCTAAATCTCTGCATCAGGTTTTTTCAATTGAGAAACACAAGGTTAAGAGACAAGGCAAGAACCAGCAAGGTTGAAAAGAGTTTTTAAACTAAAAATAGCAAGATAAATCAGGAAGTAAGGGACTAAGTGAAGCCAAACTTGGGTTAAACGCCTGAAGATTTGAGTAGGAATGAAAGAGTGATGGGGAGAAATAGTGTTTGAAAGATTTGAGGCCTGGAGACAGAATGGAAGACCAGCTGATGAAACTCTTTTGAGTTTACCTGCAAAACATAAAAACATTAAACGGTGCCACCCGACCTGGGTGACACTCCAGACATTTACAAGGCCCTTTTTTTCCCCCCTTTTTTGTTTTTTTTGTGTTTTTTCTTTTTTTTTTTTTGTTTTTTTTGGGCACTAAAATCACAATTTTTCCCCAGTGCCCCCTATAAAAGGGAAGGGGACACTAAAAGTACCGGCAATTAAAACAAATTAACTTTAAAACGTAAAATCAAATTAAAATTTGGTTGCCGGGCGTGATGATGCACTCCAGTCCCTCCGGTGCCCACCTCTCGCGGAAGGACGCGAGCGTACCGGTGGACACCGCGTGCTCCATCTCCAAGGACACCCTGGACTGGATGTAAGAGCGGAAGAGAGGCAGGCAGTCAGGTTGAACGACCCCCTCGACCGCCCGCTGCCTGGACCGGCTGATGGCACCCTTGGCCGTGCCCAGGAGCAGTCCTACGAGGAGGCCTTCGGACCTACCCGCTCCCCTCCGCACAGGGTGCCCAAAGATCAGGAGAGTGGGACTGAAGTGCAGCCAGAATTTCAGGAGCAGCCCCTTCAAATAGTGGAACAGGGGCTGCAACCTCGTGCATTCAATAAAAACATGGAACACGGACTCCTCCAGACCGCAGAAATTGCAGGCGGCCTGGGAGTCCGTGAACCGGCTTAAAAATTTGTTGCACGGCACTGCTCCGTGCACCACCCTCCAGGCCAAGTCCCCGATGAATAGTGGGAGGACCCCTGCGTAGAGTGCCTGACCAGCTGATGAATAGGAGAGGAAAATTGACAGGTGTGCAGATCATGTATTGATAAAATAGAGATAAGACAGGAAGGCTGTGACGGAGGGGGAGTTAGAGGCTCGAGTTGAGAGTCGGATTGCTTATTAGACAAGATGTGTGCTGTCCAGGACTGGGGGAGAGCGGTTGGGGTAATCACCGCAGATAAAGGAGCAATATTCCAGCCTGGGATAGATGTTCTTACAACAACAACTTGCATTTGTATATGCAGGTTTGTAACGTAGAACAATATCCCAATGTGCGTCTCGGAGAGCTGCTGAGGGAGAAGTGTGCGAGTTAACAGCTTCTTGATGGGAATTTTGCCGAGGGAAGTGTTTTGAGGCAATGATGGTGATCAATGACAAACATGGGTGGGGAAGTCAACAGTTGAGAGGTGGTTGTTGCAATTGTAAAATACATAATAGATTTAAAAATTTGAAAGGACACAAAAGATCTTTTCTCCCGTTGGAGGGTAATGAGGAAAGAAAGACTTGCATTTATATAGCACCTTTCATGACCACCGGATGTCTCAAAGCACTTTACAGCCAATGTAGTACTTATGGAGTGTAGTCATTGTTGTAATGTAGGAAACGCAGCAGCCAATTTGCGCACAGCAAGCTCCCACAAACAGCAATGTGATAATGACCAGATAATCTGTTTTTTTTGTTATGTTGATTGAGGCATAAATATTGCCGCCAGGACATCCCTGCTCTTCGAAATAGTGCCGTGGGATCTTTTACTTCCACTTGAGAGGCAGCAGACGAGGCCTCGGTTTAACGTCTCGTCCGAAAGATGGCATCTCCGACAGTGCGGCGTTCCCTCAGCACTGCACTGGGAGTGTCAGCCGAGATTATTGTGCTCAAGTCTCTGGAGCTCAACATAATTCAGCCATTGCCCTGCAGGAGGACTGGGGGCTGTGAACAATCGGGACTCATCAAAGGCAGTTGCTGCATACTCAATGGAATCATCAACAATAACTTCCATTAATATATATTTATTTATAATAAACGCAGTGCCTATTTACAGTAAACACTGTACCTATATTAAAGAAAAAGGAGTAGCTGTTTATTATAAGCACAGCGGCCTAAAAATTCATTTGCCCTCAACAACGGGCAAGGGGATTGCAATGTGCTAGCAACCTACGCCCATTTGTGGGTCTGCTCATTTCCGTGAATGTGCTGCTGAGCAGCTGAAGGTTCGGCGGGGAGATCCCAAGCTCATGCAAGGCGAACACCAATTGAAGCTAGCCTGCACTGCGTAAAGGCAGTCTGCACCTCTTAAAAGGGAGGTGCATTCTGCCTGCAGTAGATCACTCAACTGATTGAGGAAGACGGCGCAAAAAACCATATTAATGACGGCACAACAGGGGAGCGAGCGTGCGCCAAGGTTTTCCAGTGCGGCACTGGAGGCCTTGGTGCAAGAGGTCAATAGGAGGAGAGAGGTCCTCTTTCCACAGGGGAGTGCAAGAGGCCATCCAGGCAACAGACCAAAGTGCAGTGGGAGCAGATAGCCACTGTGGTGAATGCCAGTAATGCAGTGCCGCACTGGACTTGGAGGACTTGGGCGCGGTGCAGGAAGAAGTTTAACGACCTCACACGAATGGTCAAGGCCAGTGAATTCATCTTCAAATGTCATATCCCACAAACTGCAACACCAGCCTCACACACTGCTCAATGCACCACACTCACTTACCAGTAACTCTATCAATCACAACTCATGCCTCACATTCACATGCTCCATCTTACCCTCACACTTGCCACTGTTGCAAGCCTCACACCCACATCCCACAGCTTGCACACACTGTCAGCTATTGAACCATGACAGGCACATGATCCCAACACATTGCACTGACACTGACATACTTACTTCGGTTGCGCCAGCGAGACCAAGTCTCGGCTTTGGTTAATGATTTGAGCCGAACCGACCTGCCCCCCGCCCCCGCGGGCTGAACTCGGGCAGGTCTGCCGATTTCCCGACTCCTTTCGGGGCCTAATCGCGTCGCGCGAGCCGCCTGGCGCGATCGGGGACCATGCCCCGGCCTCTGCCAGGTTCCCGAAAAATCGAGCATTGTGGAGCCGAGTTTCTAGCCCTGAAACTCTTTCTACCCATCATTCTCTCCTTCCTCCTCCAATCTTCAGGCTTTTAATCCACGTTTGGTTTCATCTAATCCCTTACTTCCTGATTTATCTTGATATTTTTAGCTTAAAAACTCTTCTCAATCTTGCTGATTCCTGCAATATGGGCCCCGATCCTTGGGCTTCTCAATTGAAAAAAAAACCCTTATATTCAAGTGATGATACATAGACCTAGCACCATTAGCAAAGAGGAACTGTATTACAGAGTATTTTCAGCACAGAAACAGGCCATTCGGCCCAACATGTCCGTGTCGGTGTTTATGCTCCACACGAGCCTCCTCCCATCCTACTTCTTCTAGCCCTATCTTCTTCATAATCTTATCTACATTATCTTCGATTGCTTTGCTTTTGAGATGTTGCTTGAGTATAGCCTGTTTGCCAAGACATTGGGACAACTCCGGGCTGTACTTCAAATAGCGGCATGGGATTTTTACCATCCATTTACCTAGGCTGACAGGATCTGATTGATGTAGCATCAGCCAGTTTCTTTCAGATTTAGTATTTATGTTTATTTCCTCCTCCAGCACAACAACCGCTCCGAGATATCTGCGCTCCTCCGTTTGTGCATCCTCGATTTTAATCGCCTATTGGCGGCCGTGCCTTTAGCTGCCTGGGCCCTAAGCTCTGGAATTCCCTCCCTAAACCTCTTGGCCTCTCTAACTCTCTAACTCTCTCTCCTCCTTTAAGACACCCCTTAAAACTTACCTCATTGACCAAGCTTTTGGTCACCTGTAGCATAGTGGCAATGTTACTGGACTAGTAATCCAGAAGCTCGGAACATGGGCTCTTAACATCCTTCTCTGTGTCTGTGTTTGCAGTAAAAAAAAGGACTACGTGACCATCCGATAATCATCTCTTTTCTAACACCAAGCAAAAATGCTTTTCAGACTGAAAATAGGCAAGCTTGGATCGTTGGAAAGACAATCAAGGCCATATAAACTGCACCTTATTACCACACAATTCCTAAACCTCTCTGCCTCTCTACCTCTCTTTCCTCCTTTAAGACACTCCTTAAAACCTACCTCTCTGACCAAGCTTTTGGTCACCTGTCCTAATATCTCGTCATGTGGCTTGATGCCAAATTATGTTTGATAACGCTCCTGTGAAATGCCTTGGAATATTTTACTATGTTAAAGGGGCTGTAGAAATGCAAGTTGTTGCTATTTATATTTATGACAGGAATACACGGTTTTACCGCCCTGCTTCTCAGCGAGAAGACTACAGTTTGAAGAGTGGCATCATCGCAGCCATGAGCATCTGTAAACATTCTGACAATGAATCTTCCAACTCTCCGTAGAACCTTTAAAACCAGCACAAACATTGTTTGCATTTGCGACAGACAGTGTCTCGTCAGTAAAACAACATGCCAATTTGAGAGAGGTATGCACCTTCACCACTTGTGTCTGCTGTTGTCTCAGCTGTGCCTCAGTGGGTAGTACTCTTGCCTCTGAGTCAGAAGTTTGTGTGTTCGAGTCCCATTCCAGGAACTTGAGCACAAAAAATCTAGGCTGACACTCCAGTGCAGTGCTGAAGGAGTGCTGCTCTGGCGGAGGTGCCGTCTTTCGGATGAGACGTTAAACCGAGGCCTCGCCTGCTCTCTCAGGTGGACGTAAAAGATCCCATGGCATTATTTCGAAGAAGAGCAGGGGAGTTATCCCTGGTGTCCTGGCCAATATTTATCCCTCAACCAACATCACTTAAAACAGATTATCTGGTCATTATCACACTACTGTTTGTGGGAGCTTGCTGTGTGCAAATTGGCTGATGTGTTTCCTACATTACAACAGTGACTGCACTTCAAAAAGTGTTTCAGTGGTCGTGAAAGGCGCTGTATAAATGCACATTTTTTTTTGGAGAGGCATTCAGTCACGGGAAATTGCTGTTGGTTCGAGGTCAGCGGGAGGTGTAGTCCAAGTGAACTTAGTTATCCTTTGCCTTCGCGCAGGGCGTGAAGGTTCATTTAATTGTAAAGGAAGTGCGGACTGGAACACGGGTAAGGCATGAGTGTCAACACCTGGGGCCACGATCACATGAAGCCCCTTGAGCCCTGTCACTCCAGCCTTGAATGCCCACGTAACTTAGTCCTAGTAATTATCATGAAATCATCATCATCATATCATCATGGACAATCCCTCGAAACGAGGATGACTCGCCGAAAACGGATGAGTTCACAGGTGTTCATACTCTATTTATTTGGTACAGCTCACTGGACGGACATTAGGACCCTATGGAAGCTATTCACAGTTGCTGTATTCATTCTGGTTCATGCCGGTTTGAGACTCTATTTTGGGTTGTAAAAAAATACAGTTAAGTTAAGTTACAATATTCCTGGCTCAGTTTGTCAGTTATTTACACATATACAACACAATCCAATTAGTCCCACTCCCTGCTCTTTCCCCACAGCCCTGTAAATTTCTTCTTAGATGGTGTGCCAATCAAACGGGCTGTTTTGTCCTGGATGGTGTCGAGCTTCTTGATTGTTGTTGGAGCTCCGCTCATCCAGGAAAGTGGAGAGTATTGCATCACACTCCTGACTTGTGCTTTGTCCGGACTGGGGGTCAAACAGGGCTGCGTCATCGCTCCAACCCTCTTCTCAATCTTCCTCGCTGCCATGCTCTACCTCACAATCAAAAAGCTCCCCGCTGGAGTGGAACTAAACTACAGAACCAGTGGGAAGCTGTTTAACCTACGCCGCCTCCAGGCCAGGTCCAAGATCACCCCAACCTCTGCCATTGAGCTGCAGTATGCGGATGACGCCTGCGTCTGCGCACATTCTGGGGCTGAACACCAGGATATAGTCAATGTATTCACTGAGGCATATGAAAGCATGGGCCTTACGCTTAACATCCGAATGACAAAGGTCCTCCACCAGCCTGTCCCCGCCGCACATCACTGCCCTCCAATCATCAAGATTCACGGCTCGGCCCTCGACAACATGGATCATTTCCCATATCTCGGGAGCCTCATATAAACAAAGGCAGACATTGATGCGGAGATTCAACATCGCCTCCAGTGTGCCAGTGCAGCCTTTGACCATCTGAGGAAAAGAATGTTTGAAGATCAGGCCCTCAAATCTACCACCAAACTCATGGTCTACAGGGCTGTAGTAATACCCGCCCTCCTATATGGATCTGAGGCATGGACGATGTATAGAAGGCATAGATGTAATGATGTCTCCGCAAGATCCTGCAAATCCCCTGGGAGGACAGGCGCACCAACAACAGTGTCCTCGTCCAGGCTAACATCCCCAGTATTGAAGCACTGACCACACTCGATCAGCTTCGCTGGGCAGGCCACATGGTTCGCATGCCAGATACAAGATTCCCTAAGCAAATGCTTTATGCGGAGCTCCTTCATAGTAAACGAGCCACAGGTGGGCAGCGGAAATGTTATAAGGACACTCTCAAAGCCTCCCTGGTAAAGTGTGACATTACCACTGACACCTAGGAGACCCTGGCCGAAGATCGCCCAAGGTGGAGAAAGTCCATCCGGGAGGGCGTGGAGCTCTTCGAGTCTCAACGCAAAGAGCGTGAAGAGGTCAAGCGCAGCAGCGGAAGGAGCGCGCGACAAACCAGCCCCACCCACCCCTTCCCTCGACGAATGTCTGTCCCACCTGTAACAGGGTCTGTGGCTCTCGTATCGGACCGTTCAGCCATCAAAGAACTCACTTTGGGAGTGGAAACAAGTCTTCCTCGATTCCGAGGGATTGCCCATGATGATGACACTCCTGACTTGTGCTTTGTAGATGGTGCAAAGGCTTTGGGGAGTCAGGAAGTGAGACACTCGCCGCAGAATCTGACCTGTTCTTGTTGCCACAGTTAAGTTTCTGGTCAATGGTGACCCCCAGGATGTTGATGATGGGGGATTCGGTGATGGTAATGCCGTTGAATGTCAAGGGATGGTGGTTAGACTCTCGCTTGTTGGAGATAACCATTGTCTGGCACTTGTGTGGCGCGAATGTTACTTGCCACTTATCAGCCCAAAACTGAATGTCGTCCAGGTCTTGTTGCATGTGGGCATGGACTGTTTCATTATCGGAGGAGTTGCGACTGGCACTGAACAATGTGCAGTCATCAGCAAACATCCCCACTTCTGACCTTATGATGGCGTGAAGGTCATTGAGGACGCAGCTGAAGATTATTGGGCCGAGGACACTGCCCTGAGGAACTCCTGCAGCGATGTCCTGGGGCTGGGAGTGCAATTCGTTGTTGAAAGCTGGACGAATTGCATAATCCTTTCTGTTAAGTTCAGAACAACTCCACGAGACTGTGTTGTAAGCTCAAACCATTGTGACCTTGGTCTCTTTAATATAACTCCAAAGTGAGGCGTGGTGGTCTGCCTTTTATACCTGCTTGCTCCAGGGTACACAGGTGACCCATAGGTCTCCCACAGGTGTGCCCTCTAGTGGCAAGTCTTACACACAGGTGAGGTTCACATACATAACATCACTTCCCCCAAAAGTCTTGAGTACAAGTTATTTACAGGTTGAGGCGATCTGGCGGTCTGCGTTCCCTGGTCGATCTCCTGAGTTGAAATCCTGGCATGGGTAATGTCATGTATCTTACATTATTATATATAACTGTATCCTAACATGCTATACATGACTGTAATAAGATATGACCTGTAACCACCAGCATATCTTACCACCAGGGGTGCACTTGCAAGAGACAGGTATATAAGGACAGGTCTCAGGCAAGTGCAGCATTCCAGAGCTGTGAAATAAAGGTGCAGGTCCAGAGTGACCTTGACTTCACTACATGCCTCGTGTGAATCTGTACTGAGGGGACAGGACTTTACAGTGGCGACGAGGATGAGATTACAGAATCCACAGAATGGCGAACAATGGATCAGATGAAAAGTACAATGCTGGAGACAATTGGGAGGACTTTATAGAAAGGTTCCAGCAAAGCTTTGTAACCAAAGACTGATTAGGAAACGACAAAGCAGACAAGAGAAGAGCCGATCTCTTGACCAACTGTGGCTCGAAAACATACGCTTTAATGAAGGATCTGTTGGCACCCAAGAAACCAGCAAGCAAGTCGTTTGAAGAATTGAGCACACTGGTAAGAGACCACCTGAAGCCAGCGAGCAGCCTACACATGGCCAGACACAGGTTCTACAACTACAGACGCTGTGTGGGCCAGAGCATACCCGACTTTGTGGCGGAACTTCGGAGGTTGGCTAGTTTATGTGAGTTCTCCGATGAACTGAGGAGAGAAATGCTGAGAGACTTTTTCATTGAAGGAATAGGCCATGCAGGCATATTCCAAAAGCTCATAGAGATCAAGAAACTGACCTTAGAGGCAGCAGCACTGGTTGCACAGACATTCTTGGTAGGGGAAGAAGAAACGAGGTTGATTTACCATGCAGGTACGACAACTAACGAAATATCAGAACAAGAAGTTCACAGCATTAAACAAGCTGCTACCCCCACACACAGACAAAACCGGGAGAACAGGCTCTCAACAGCAGGCAGTGGTGCCAGAAGCCATCAAGGGCCACAGGAACGGCCATTCACACTTCATCAACCCACAATGCGAGCAATCAACTACAAACTGAGAGAAGCTCAAGAGAGATCAGCCAGACGCAGCTCATTCTTTGCAAGCAGTCTGTGCTGAAGGTGTGGGGGTGGGAACTCGTCAAGGGGATGTTGATTTCAGCAGGCTGTTTCAAGGAACTGTGAATATACAGGGCATTTGGCCCGCATGTGCAAAAAAACGGCAGCTCGGCTGGTATACGAATCGGATGGGTCGGAAAGCGGACCAGGAGATGGTGGGGACAGTACCCGGGACACCGGTGTACAGCGGGTTAACACAATCAATGGCCGCTGCTCCTACAACAGGACGCCTCCTATAATGATGAGGGTCCTACTCAACGGGATACCTGTCAATATGGAGCTGGATACGGGAGCGAGTCAATCTCTCATGGGCGCTCAACAATTTGAACAACTGTGGCCGCATAAAAGAGACAGACCAAAACTCACAAGGGTCGACACCAAACTAAGGACCTATACCAATGAAATCGTACCAGTCCTCGGCAGTGCCATGCTCTCTGTCACACACAAAGGGACAGTGAACCAACTTCCCCTGTGGATTGTCCCCGGAGACCCCCCAGCACTGCTGGGGAGAAGCTGGCTGGCAAAACTAAACTGGAAATGGGATGATGTCCATGCCATGTCATTAGAGGAACAGACCTCCTGCTCAACAGTTATAAAGCGATTTGAACATCTCTTTCAGCCAGGTGTGGGCACTTTCAAAGGGGCCAAAGTCAAAATCTACATCACACAGGATGTTAGACCGGTCCATCACAAGGCCAGAGCTGTACCCTATGTGCTGAGGGAAAAGATTGAACACGAACTAGACAGGCTTCTGTGGGAAGGCATTATATCACCTGTGGAATTTAGCGACTGGGCAAGTCCCATCGTCCCAGTCATGAAGCCTGATGGATCCGTACGAATCTGTGGGGGCTACAAATCTACCATAAACAGAGTCTCCCTACATGACCAGTACCCGTTGCCCAGAGCGGAGGACTTATTTGCCACATTGGCTGGAGGTAAACTTTTCTCAAAACTAGACCTCACATCTGCGTACATGACGCAAGAATTGACCGAGGAATCCAAGCTACTCACCACCACACATCGAGGCCTTTTCATGTACAATCGATGCCCATTCGGCATCAGGCTGGCAGCTGCCATATTCCAGCGCAACATGGAGAGTCTGCTCAAGTCCATCCCAGGGACGGTTGTATTTCAAGATGACATACTTATCACGGGCAGGGACACCGACTCCCATCTCCGTAATTTGGAGGAAGTACTAAAGCGGTTGGATCGGGTAGGCCTACGAGTCAAGAAATCCAAGTGCCTGTTTCTCGCACCCGAGGTTGAACTTTTGGGCAGAAGGGATTGCCGCTGATGGAATCCGCCCAACAGAGTCCAAAACAGAAGCAATTCGCCTGGCACCCAGGCCCCAGAATGTCTCAGAACTGTGCGCCTTTCTCGGGCTACTCAATTACTTTGGGAACTTTATGCAGAACTTAAGCACGCTGCTGGAGCCTCTCCACGTGCTACTCAGGAAGGGGTGCCATTGGTTTTGGGGGGCCGCCCAGGAACGCGCCTTCAATAAGGCACGCAACCTTCTGTGTTCCAACAGAGTTTTGACTTTCTTTGATCCAGGTAAAAAGCTAGTTCCCACATGCGATGCGTCAGTGTATGGGGTCGGCTGCGTTTTGCAACATGTCAATAGTGCGGGCAAATTACAACCCATAGCTTATGCCTCCAGGTCACTTTCGCGGGCGGAGCGCGGGTATGGAATGGTAGAGAAGGAGGCACTCGCGTGCGTGTACGGTGTCAAAAAGATGCACCAATACCTTTTCAGGGCCAAGTTCGCATTAGAAACCGACCACAAGACCCTCACGTCCCTCCTATCCGAGAGCAAGGCAATAAATGCCAACGCCTCGGCGCGAATTCAATGGTGGGCACTCATGCTGGTGTCCTATGACTATACCATAAGGCACAGACCAGACACAGAGAACTGTGCCGACGTGCTCAGCAGGCTACCCCTGACGACCACGGAGGGGTCTGACGAACAGAACTGTGAGATAGTCATGGCAATCAATGCCTTTGAGTCCAGAGGTTTGCCCATGACGGCTCGCCAAATCAGAGCCTGGACGGCCAACGACCCCACGTTATCCTTAGTAAAAAGATGTGTCCTAACCGGTGACTGGGCAGAGGCTCGCTATGCCTGCCCCGAGGAATTAAAGCCCTTTCACAGGCGCATGCATGAGCTATCACTACAAGCAGACTGCCTGATGTGGGGCAGCCGAGTAGTCATGCCTCTGTGAGGCAGAGAGGCATTTGTCCGGGAGCTCCATCGCGAGCACCCGGGGATCGTTCTCATGAAGGCTATAGCCAGATCCCACGTCTGGTGGCCTGGTATTGACGCGGACTTGGAGCTCTGCGTCCGAAGGTGCACCAACTCAGCAATGCCCCCAGGGAGGCTCCCCTGAGCCCCTGGCCCTGGCCTACCAAACCGTGGTCGCGGGTGCACGTAGACTATGCGGGCCCATTCATGGGCAAAATGTTCCTCGTAGTTGTAGATGCATTTTCAAAGTGGATCAAATGCACCATTTTAAACCCGAGCACAACCTCCACCACTGTGGAGAGCCTCGCAACCATGTTTGCAACGCACAGAATCCCTGATATATTGGTCAATGACAATGGTCTGTGCTTCACCAGCACAGAATTCCAAGATTTTATAATTGACCACGGCATAAATCACGTCAAGACGGCACCGTTCAAGCCGGCCTCCAACGGCCAGGTGTAGAGAGCAGTGCAAATCATTAAACAAGGCATGCTTAAAATCCAAGGTCCCACGCTGCAGGGTCACCTGTCGCGACTGCTGCTGGCATACAGATCTCGTCCGCACTCATTGACTGGGATCCCCCCCACCGCGCAACTGTTAATGAAAAGGACTTTAAAAACAAGGCTCTCATTAATCCTCCCAGACATGCACAAAATCGTTGAGGCAAAGCGCCGTAAGCTGACTGAGTACCATGACAGAAATTCGAGGGGGAGATGGAATGAGATTGAGGACAAAGTGTTTGTATTAAACTATGGCGGGGTCCCAAATGGCTTGCAGGGACAGTAACGGGCAAGGAAGGAAACGGGCTACTGGAGTACAAATGGACAATGGCAAAACCTGCCGGAGGCATGTAGACCAAGTGAAAAGCAGATTTACCAACAACACTGCGGAACCAGAGGCAGACTACAATGTGGAACTCTCACCACACCTGGCGGACAGACAGAGGGAACAACCTGAGGAAAGGGCAATCCCAACAGACAGCCCAGGCAAGTCAACAACAATCACACCAATCGAAACAGACAGCCCAGGCAAGATACCAGCAACCACACCCAAAGAAAAACAGACACCAAGGCAAACAACTGAACCACAACTCAGACACTCCACGCAAGAGCGTAGACCACCTGAGAGACTGAACCTAGAAAGACAATAAGACCTTGGGGGAGGGTGATGTCATGTATCTTACATTATTATATATAACTGTATCCTAACATGCTATACATGACTGTAATAAGATATGACCTGTAACCACCAGCATACCTTACCACCAGGGGTGCACTTGCAAGAGACAGGTATATAAGGACAGGTCTCAGGCAAGTGCAGCATTCCAGAGCTGTGAAATAAAGGTGCAGGTCCAGAGTGACCTTGACTTCACTACATGCCTCGTGTGAATCTGTACTGAGGGGACAGGACTTTACAGGTGAGTTGGTCGGATCATCACTGCATGGCAGCTCGGCTGGTCTAATAGGACTGTCGGGCAAGGTGGGTTCATCCTCATGGTTGACAGTGAGGTCAATTGCTGGTTGGGTGTATGTTGGTGGATCATAGATGCTAGGGTCTTCTTCAAACTGTTCTTGGTGGTCCGTGAATCGCACTTTGGTCTGATCCAGGTACTTTCTGCCTGTTTGCCCATTCAACAATTTAACAACAAACACTTTATTCCCCTCCTTGGCTAAGACAGTGCCAGCAATCCACTTGGGACCGTGACCGTAATTTAGAACAAACACTGACTTCAATGTCACGCGAGGTCGCCGCGCGATCATGGTACATGTTATGACTGTGCCACCGGGTTTCTATGTGACCATTGAGGTCCAGGTAGACTAAGGAGAGCCTGGTTTTGAGTGCTCTCTTCATTAACAATTCTGCAGGGGGAACCCCGGTGAGTGAGTGGGGGCGCGTCCGGTAGCTGAGCAGGACCCTAGATAACCGGGTCTGCAAGGAGCCGTCCGTTACTCATCTCAAGCTTTGCTTGATTGTTTGGACTGCTCGTTCTGCTTGACCATTGGATGCGGGCTTAAATGGGGCAGACCTGACATGCTTGATGCCATTGCGGGTCATGAACTCGTTGAATTCCGAGCTGGTGAAACATGGTCCATTGTCACTGACAAGGATGTCGGGCAAACCATGGGTGGTGAACATGGTCCTGAAGCTTTCAATGGTGGCAGTGAACGTACATGATGACATTATTATACATTCAATCCATTTTGAGTAAGCGTCCACTGCTACTAGAAACATCTTCCCTCGAAAGGGGCCAGCGAAATCTACGTGGACCCTGGACCACGGTTTGGAGGGCCATGACCACAGGCTCAGGGGGGCCTCCATGGGTGCGTTGCTCAGCTCTGAGCAAGTGTCGCATTGGTGTATGCATGACTCTAATTCGGAGTCAATGCCGGGCCATCAGGCGTGCGATCTGGCGATAGCCTTCATCATGACTATGCCTGGGTGGGTACTGTGCATAAACGTTTCCCTGCACTTTTTGGGCAAAATCACGCGATTCCCCCGTAGGAGACAATCCAACTGGACTGACAGTTCGTCCTTGCGTCGGTGAAAAGGCTTAATTTCATCTTGCATTTCCCTGCGAAGCCCCGACCAGCTCCCATCTTTTTACTAGTGATAACAGGGGGTTTTGGCTAGTCCAGGTCCTGATCTGGCGAGCCGTGACAGGTGATCCCTCGCTTTCAAAAGCATCAATTACCAGAAGCAAGTCTGCGGGTTGTGCCATTTCCACCCCGGTGGTGGGCAATGGCAACCGACTGAGGCCGTCAGCGCAGTTCTCAGTGCCTGGTCTGTGGCGGATTACATAGTCATACACAGACAATGTTAGTGCCCATCTTTGGATGCAGGATGAAGCATTGGTGTTGATACCTTTGCTTTCTGAGAGCAGTGAAGTAAGCGGTTTGTGGTCGGTTTCGAGCTCGAACCAGAGACCAAATAGATATTGGTGCATTTTCTTAACCCCATATACACAAGCCAACGCTTCTTTCTCAACCATACTGTAGGCTCTTTCAGCCTTGGATAAACTTCTGGATGCATATGCAACCGGTTGCAGTTTGCCTAAAACATTGGCTTGCTGTAACACACAACCTACCTCGTACGACGACGCATCACATGCTAGTACTAAGCGTTTACATGGGTCATATAATACAAGTAACTTGTTAGAGCATAGCAGGTTTCTGGCCTTATTATAGGCTGTCTCTTGAGATTTACCCCAAACCCAGTCATCACCCTTGCGTAGCAACAAATGCAAAGGTTCCAGCAAAGTGCTCAACCCCGGTAGAAAGTTGCCAAAGTAATTGAGGAACGAACGCAGCTCTATCACATTCTGTGGTCTGGATGCATTCTTGATGGTCTCCATCTTGGAGTCCGTGGGTCTGATGCCGTTCGCCGCAATCTTTCTCCCCAGAAATTCTACCTCTGGCACTAGGAAAACACACTTGGAGCGTTTCAGCCTGAGTCCCATTCTATCCAGTTGCTTTAGAACCTCTTCCAGGTTGTGCAAGTGTTCGGTGGTGTTGCGACCAATGATCAGGATGTCGTCTTGGAACACCACGGTGCATGGGACCGATTGCAGCAGACTCTCCATGTTCCTCCAGAAGGTGGCCACTGCCGAGCAAATCCCAAAAGGGCATCTGTGGTACATGAACAGTCCTTTGTGCATGTTGATGCACTTCAACATCTTTGACGGTTCAGCCAGCTCCTGTATCATGTAAGCGGAGGTTAGGTCTAGCTTGGTGAATTACTTTCCCCCTGCTAGCATTGCGAATAAGTCCACTGTTTTGGGTAGCGGGTACTGGTCCTGTAACGAGACTCGGTTGATCTTCACATTGTAGTCCCTGCAGATTCTGACCGTCCCATCGCTCTTTAGTACTGGCACGATTAGACTGGCCCAGTCGTTGATCTCGACTGCCGATATGATTCCCTCTCTGAAGTCTGTCCAGCTCGATTTTGACTTTCTCTTGCATCATATATGGGACTGCTCGGGCCTTGTGATGAACGGACCGTGCTCCAGGAACAAGATGGATCTGCACTTTGGCGCCTGTGAAGTTGCCGATGCCTGGCTCAAATAACGCCGGGAATTTGTTTAGCACCTGGGCGCATGGGGTGTCATCCACCGAGGACAGTGCTTTGATGTCATCCCAGTTCCACCAGATCTTGCCTAGCCAGCTCCTGCCGAACAACGTTGGGCCATCGCCTGGTACAATCCATAGTGGTAACTCATGCACTCTTCCGTCGTACGATACTTTCACTGTCGCACTGCCGATAACAGGTATGAGTTCATTGGTGTAATTGCACAGCGTAGTGTGAATCGGGCTCAGTTTTGGCCTCTGTGCCTTGTTACTCCACAGTTTTTCAAAGCCTTCTGACTCATAATCGATTGACTCGCCCCCGTGTCCAATTCCATGGAGACTGGAATGCCGTTAAGTTTGACTTTTAACATTATTGGAGGGCTTTTGGTGGTGAAGGTGTGTACCCCATACACTTCCCCCTCATCCTCTGGTTGAGTTGCCTCTCCTGCTCGTTCGGCGTGATCCGTGTTGGATCGTTAGCTGTCTGCTGACTCTGCCATGTGCTGAGTCCGCGAGGTCGCTTGCACATTCGCTGGGGGTGTCCCATTGTTCCACAGCCCTTGCACACATAGTACTTGAATCGACATTGATGGGCTCTGTGACTGCCCCCGCAGCGCCAGCATGATGTTAATGGGTTCACATTAGCACTCCCCAACAGCCTCTGAGTCACCCTAGGCCTGGCCTCTGCGGTCATGTGGGCCCTACTATGTACAGTTCTGCTTGCTGAGGGCATTATTTTATGCACAGTACTTGCCAGTGAGCTTCGATTCTGTGAAGATATCTGTTTCGTGTTGTCGCTCGTGGATGAGAAGGCCTAGGCTATCGTGATGGCCTTGCTCAGATCTAAGGATTTGGCAGACAGCAGTTTGCGTAGGATGGCCTCGTGGCCAATTCCGAGCACAAAAAGTCCCGTAACATTTCCCCCAAAGATCCTGCAAATTCGCACGGTCCCGCGAGGCGTCTTAGGTCGGTGACATAGCTTGCCACGTTCTGGCCCTCGGAGTGATGGTGCATGTAAAAACGATACCTGGCCATTAAGATGTTCTCCTTTGGCTGGAGGTGTTCTCAAGCGACGCACACAGCTCTGTGTAAGTCTTGTCTGTTGGTTTGTCTGGGACCAGTAGATCTTTGAGGAGGCCATATACCGACAACCTGCATGCGGTGAGGGGAATCGCCCTACTCTTGGTCTCCGTCTCAGCCATGTCCAGCTCGTTGGCCACGAAGTACTGGTCAAGCCGCTCAACGAAGGCTTCCCAATCATCACCCTCAACAAATCACTCAAGAATACCAACGGCAGCCATTTCCGCGTGAAAGTTCATGATCTGTAACTCGTCGCCAGTTGTTAAATTCAGAATAACTCCACGAGACTGTGTTGTAAGCTCAAACCATTGTGACCTTGGTCTCTTTAATATAACTCCAAAGTGAGGCAGCAGCGTGGTGGATTGCCTTTTATACCTGCTTGCTCCAGGGTACACAGGTGACCCATAGGTCTCCCATAGGTGTGCCCCCTAGTGGCAAGTCTTACACACAGGTGAGGTTCACATACATTTCTAAGAGCCAGCACAGACGCGATGGACCAAATGGTCTTCTATGAGTTTATGGAAAATTACGCAGTTTGCCCAAGAGTGTAGAATGAGTCTGCAATGAAAAGCTAAAGTGGTCCTTCAGGATTCTGTTTAGGGGGAAGAAGAAGAGACAATCCCCTTGAAAGATCGATGGCACTGGGTAAGCAAAGGTGGCGGATGCAATCAGTGCTATTTTACTGGCAAGCGAGCCCAAGGTGGGCAAAGGAAATGTTTCAAGGACACCCTCAAAGCTCCTTGATAAAGTGCAATATCCTCACTTACACCTGGGAATCCCTGGCCTAAGTGGAGGATGTGCATCCGGGAGGGCACTGAGTACCTCGAGTCTCGGCGGCGAGAGCATGCAGAAGGCAAGCACAGGCAGCGGAAGGAGCATGCGGCAAACCTGTCCCATCCACCCTTTCCTTCAACCACTGTCTGCCCCACCTGTGGCAGAGACTGTAATTCCCGTATTGAACTGTTCAGTCACCTAAGAACTCATTTTTAGAGTGGAAGCAAGTCTTCCTCGATTTCGAGGGACTTCCTATGATGATGATGAGTGGCAGGCTGCATTGGAGAAGTCTTGTACCGGTTCTCAAATGGGTTTGTCTGGGTACCTGATGATGATGGTGAGGTCCTTCCCTCCATTGCTACCCTTTGTGTAGTGAACTGAGGGGAGTGGGACTAGCTGAGGTGCTCTTGCAGAGAGCCGACACAGGCTCAGCGGGCCGAATGGCCCCCTACTGCGCTGGAACCAGTCTATGATACTACGATTCAGCCCTGCCGTCTCTGGACAACTGCAGTACAGTACAGTGCAGTACAGCATTGCGTTTCAGTTTGCACTCACATAGTATGAGTATCGTGGGCCTTCGAACATTGCAAAACGGCAGCACTGTTTTTCGGTATTTTCTTTCTGCAACACTTCTAATTTTAACTCTGTAATGTTCCATCAGTTCCAGCACATCAGTCAGATCTATCGGCGCCAGTTTGATAGATGACACACTACAGCTGGGGCATGGAGCTCGCGCCGCAGAAAAATAGTTTGGGACAATAAATAAACGTAGTTAATAGGAAATGTAATCAACATTTCCTTGCTTAGCGGTTGCGCTGCAACGACAGAACCAGGAGACTTCTCACAGTCCGTGTTTGATGTGAGCATGCTGCTAATTAGCCCACGTAAGCTGTGCTTGAGGTAACAGGGGAAACCAGTCGACATCTAAAGGTCATAAATAATCTGTTACAGTATTGGCCTGGCCAGCATTTACAGATTGCAATGTTCATGTATCTTTGTTTAATGTTTCGATATGAATTATGACTTTGATTAAGGCAAATGTTAAGGGAAATGTGGTTCTCACGAAGATTAAATAGTACCTTAAATACAGAGTGGAATCTCAGTAGCATACTCTCTTGCTTTTATTGAATTCTCAAAAGGGTACACTCACACTTAGATTTTATGAAGCAGCTGTACAATTTGATTGCGGAGCTGGGTGGGGGGGGGGGGGGAAGAGGACATTGATACATTCTGTCTCCTCGGCATAAATGTGCTTGCTTTTGGATCTTTCGGATGAGACGTTAAACCGAGGCCCCCGTCTGCCCCCTCAGGTGGACATAAAAAATACCACGGCACTATTTTGAAGAAGAGCAGGGGAGTTATCCCCAGTGTCCTGGGGCCAATATTTATTCCTCAAGCAACATAACAAAAACAGATGATCTGGTCATTATCACATTGCTGTTTGTGGGAGCTTGCTGTGCGCAGGTTGGCTGCCATGTTTCCCACATTACAACAGTGACTACATTTCAAACAGTACTTCATTGGCTGTAAAGTGCTTGGAGACGTCCGGTGGTCGTGAAAAACGCTATACACACGCAAGTCTTTCTTCCTTTTTTAATGCAGCACAGTTTGGTCTCATTTGCCCGTCAACATCTAGAGGAGCAATTCCGCCAGAAAGTCCTACGCTCATAAGAATGGACAGAGATCCTTCGCAATGGGTCCCTATCCCATCTTCTGCCCTTCAAACACCAGAATACCCTCTGAATCTCAGACAGACAACTCTTCCCTCTTCTCTCCAGGAAGCGATTCACTGCAACAAATGATCATGTCTAATTTAATTCTTGGGAGGGAAATGAGCAGGGAAATTATCAAGCATATTTCTGGAAAGAGAGAGATAATCATTTGTTCAACACAGTTTCCTTGGGGGTACTCTCTCAAAACAACAACAACTTACCTTTATAGAGCGCCTTTAATGTAGCAAGACGTCCCAAGGCGCTTCACAAGATTGTTATCAATAAAAAACATTATTGACGTCGGGCCACAGAAGGAGATATCAGGACAGGTGACCAAAAGCTGGATCAGAGAGGTAGGTTTTAAGGAGCGTTACGATTAACATAGGATCTTCCATTTCATAATTAACACCAACAATATTTTGCATCTGACAATCCATCCGACGCTGTATTTGTTTCTTACTGTCTGCCTGCAGGACCTGTAGAACTGAGAGCATCAGCTCACTTCTCCTGCTCAGCCTGCTGTGCATCTGTAAAAGAACACAAGAGCCTGCAGTCAGCACAACTTATCGGAAACTGTGTCGAGACCTGGTTACCGTAAAATAGTGGCAAACACCGAGCTGAGCTACTACTGAACTCTTGGGACAACTCCACAGTCAGAGTCACAACAGCACGACATAGAAGACCTCGCACAGTGCACAGTGTCTCATCGCGTCCTCAGCACCTCCCAAAGTGCTTCACGGCCCATGAATGACTTTTGAAGTGTAAGCCCTTGTTGTTACCGAGGGAAATGTTACAACTGTACAGGGTATTGGTGAGGCCACACCTGGAGTATTACGCACAGTTTTGGTCTCCGTATTTAAGGAAGCATATACTTGCTTTGGAGGCTGTTCAGAGAAGGTTTACGAGGTTGATTCCGGAGATGAGAAGGTTGACTTATGAGGATAGGTTGAGTAGGTTGGGCCTATACTCATTGGAGTTCAGAAGAATGAGAGGTGGTCTTATTGAAACTTATAATGAGGGGGCTCAACAAGGTGGATGCAGAGAGGATATTTCCATTCATAGGGGAAACTAAAACTAGGGGACATGGTCTTAGAATAAGGGCCGCCTATTTAAAACAGAGATGAGGAGGAATTTCTTCTCTCAGAGGGTTGTAAATCTGTAGAATTCTCTGCCCAGAGAGCTGTGGAGGCTGGGTCATTGAATATATTTAAGGCTGAGATAGACAGATTTTTGAGCAATAAGGGACTCAAGGGTTATGGGGAGCAGGCAGGGAAGTGGAGTTGAGGCCAAGATCAGATCAGCCATGATCTTATTGAATGGCAGAGCAGGCTCGAGGGGCCAAATGCTGCTCCTATTTCTTATGTTCTTAAATGCAGCACCCAATTAGCACACAGTATTTTTAAAAATTCATTCACGGGATGTGGGTGTCACTGCTGGCAACACCGGCCTTTATTGCCCATCCCTAGTTGCCCTTGAGAAGGTGGTGGTGAGCCACCTTCTTCAATACAACTGAATGGCTTGCTAGGCCATTTCAGCCACACTGCTGTGGGTCTGGAGTCACGAATAGGCCAGACCGGGTAAGGCTGGTAGATTTCCTTCCCTAAAGGACATTAGTGAATCAGATGGGTTTTTAACGACAATCCGGTAGTTTCATGGTCACCATTACTGACATTGCTTTTTAATTCCAGATTAATTTAATTAACTGAATTTAAATTCCCCAGCTGCCATGGTGGGATTTGAACTCACGTCCCTTGATCATTAGTCCAGTAACATAACCATTAGGCTACTGTACCCTATATATAGTAGAGGGTTACCAACCCTCCTGGATTGCCCTGGAGTCTCCAGGAATTGTGAAGATTAATCTCTTGAACACTGCTGTGAGCAATCTAGGAGAAAACCATAGGGGCATTCAAAAAAAAAAGCCATGTTTTTTTTCTCATTTTCTTTGAATACTTTTGTTGTAAAAATATTAGAGATGGGAGGGGAAGAAAAGGCTGTTTGACTGAGCAGGCTCCTTGGAGGCAGCAGGTCATGTGATGAACCCTCCAGGAATACATCCAATCAGAGTTGGCAACCCGAACGCAGTAAGGTCCCACAAACAGCAGCGAGATGGGTTGCCAGCTTTATCGTTGTGTTGATAGCATTGCTTCAGATGAAGAAAGCTCTTTGAACAATTTAAGAAATAGGAGCAGGAGTAGGCCATTTGGTTCCTTGAGCCTGCTCCGCCATTCAACAAGATCATGGCTGATCCGATCATGGACTCAGCTCCACTTCCCTGCCCGCTCTCCATAACCCTTTACTCCCTTATTGCTCAAATATCTGTCTATGTTCGCCTTAAATATATTCAATGACCCAGCCTCCACAGCTCTCTGGGGCAGAGAATTCCACAGATTTACAACCCTCTGAGAGAAGAAATTCCTCCTCATCTCAGTTTTAAATGGGCAGCCCCTTATTCTGAGATAATGTCCCCTAGTTTTAGTTTTCCCTATGAGTGGAAATATCCTCTCTGCATCCACCTTGTTGAGCCCCCTCATTATCTTATATGTTGCGATAAGATCTTTTCTTTACTTTAGCTACTCACTTCCTTTTTATATACATGTAGAAGCTCTTGATGTCTGTTTTTATATTTCTTGCTAGTTTACTCTCATATGCTTTCTTCTCTGTCTTTATTTTTTTAGTCGTCCTTTGCTGGTTTCTAAAAATTTTCCAATACGCTGACCTTCCACTGTCCTTCGCAACATTGTATGCCTTTGTTTTTGATATGATACCATTTTTTATTTCCTTAGTTAGCCAGAGATGGTTCATCTTTCTTTTATCATCTTTTTTTCTCACTGGAATACATTTTTACTGAGAGTTATGAAATGTCTCCTTTAATGTTTGCCACTGTTTTTCTGCAGTCTTACCCTTTAATATATTTTCCCAGTCCACTTTAACCAACTCTGTCTTCATACCTTTGTAATTACCTTTATTTAAGTTCAGGATACTAGTTTGAGACCTAGCTTTCTCACCCTCAAACTGAATTTGAAATCCTACCATGCTATGATCACTCTTCGCAAGAGAATCCTTCACTACAAGATCATTAATTAATCCAGACTCGTTACACATTACCAGTTTGCTCCCTGGTTGGTTCCACAACGTATGGTTCCAAAAACCATCCCACATACACGCTATGAGCTCTTCGTCAAGGTTACCTTTGCCAATTTGATTTGTCCAATCAATATGAAGATTAAAATCCTCCATGATTATTGCAATACCTTTCTTACAAGCCTCCATTATTTCTTGATTTATACTCTGTGCTACAGAGTGGCTATTGTTTGGGGGCCTGTAGACCACTCCCACCAGTGGCTTTTTTCCATTATTATTTCTTATCTCCACCCAAACTGATTCTACATCTTGATCTTCAGAGTCAATATCATTTCTCATTACTGCACTGATTTCATCCTTTATTAACAGAGCTACCCCATCTCCTTTTCCTTTAGAAACATAGAAATTTACAGCGCAGAAGGAGGCCATTTTGGCCCATCATGTCCATGCCAGCTGACAAAGAGCCGCATGACCCTTGGTCAGCAGCCCTGAAGGTTACATATAAACCTATGAACAATGACGGAAAGGCAAAGAGCACCTAGCCCAACCAGTCCGCCTCACACAACTGCGACACCCCTTATACTGAAGCATTCTACACTCCACCCCAACTGGAGCCATGTGATCTCCTGGGAAAGACAAAAACCAGATTAAAAACCCAGGCCAATTTAGGGAGAAAAAATCTGGGAAAATTCCTCTCCGCCCCATCCAGGCGATCGAAACTAGTCCAGGAGATCACCCTCGTCGTATTCTATTCCCTGCGGTACTTACCATTATATCTGCGCTGTCCAACAAAAGGTCATCCAGTCTAATCCCAATTACCAACTCTAGGTCTGTAACCCTGCAGGTTACTGCACTTTAACAATCTCTTAAAAATGGTGAGGATTTTTGCATCCACCACTCTTCCAGGCAGCGAGTTCCAAATCCCCACAACCCTCTGCGTAAAGAAGCTCCCCCTCAAATCCCCTCTAAACCTTCCACCAACCACCTTAAAACTATGCCCCCTCGTAAGAGACCCCTCCACCAAAGGAAATAGACCATTACTATCCACTGTGTCCAGGCCCCTCAATATTTTGTACATCTCAATGAGATCTCCTCTCAACCTCCTCTGTTCCAATGAGAACAAATCCAATCTGTCCTCATAACTAAGATTCTCCATTCCAGGCAGCATCCTAATAAATCTCCTCTGCACCCTCTCTAGTGCAATCACGTCCTTCCTGTAATATGATTCTGCCTATCCTCACAAAATGGCAAATACCCCTGAATATTAAGTTCCCAGCCTTGGTCACTCTGCAACCACGTCTCTGTAATGGCAATCAGATCATACCCATTTATTTCTATTTGTGCCATCAACTCAATATTCAAAAAGGAGTTAGATGTAGTCCTTACTACTAGGGGGATCAAGGAGTATGGCGAGAAAGCAGGAATGGGGTACTGAAGTTGCATGTTCAGCCATGAACTCATTGAATGGCGGTGCAGGCTCGAAGGGCCGAATGGCCTACTCCTGCACCTATTTTCTATGTTTCTATGTTTCTATGTAAGGTCACCTCTCATTCTTCTGAACTCCAGTGAGTATAGGCCTAGCCTACTCAACCTATCTTCATAAATCAACCTCATCATCTCCAGAATCAACCTCGTGGATCTCATTCTATCAGAATATCAACCCTGCTGTCTTCCCATTATAACAGACGTGGATTTCTCGGATGATTCCACTAACCCCTGGCCCACAACCAGCCTTTGCTGACATCTTACTCCAGCTGTCGCTCACCCTTGTAAGAATAAAAGTGTTTATTAATGATAACACTGATTCTGTGTATGTATAAATGTTAAAAGTGTAGATTATATGGAAAGGTTGCAGTATTAAAACAAAAGGAAGTTCACAGGTTTCCAGCATGGCCTGTTTGTGTCAATTGGAAAGCAATTAACCTAATCAAGAGATGGCTGGGCCAGTCCAACAGCCACATGTGTGAGGAGAGCCAATAAGGAACTGCCCTGGAACCAAGATCCAATCCTGGGGCTTCCTGGGGAACAATGGACTTACGAGTATAAGAACTCAGCCAAATACTTTTTCACTCTCTCTCCTTCTCTCCTGGACACACGGTAAGACCTCTCGCTCAAAGACCAGCCGAGACAGCAAGTCGTGTGTTCAACCAGCCAGCCAGAGGAAACATAGAAACATAGAAACATAGAAATATAGAAAATAGGTGCAGGAGTAGGCCATTCGGCCCTTCGAGCCTACACCACCATTCAATAAGATCATGGCTGACCATTCCCTCAGTACCCCTCTCCCGCTTTCTCTCCATACCCCTTGATCCCTTTAGCCGTAAGGGCCATATCCAACTCCCTCTTGAATATATCCAATTAACTGGCATCAACAACTCTCTGCGGTAGGGAATTCCACAGGTTAACAACTCTCTGAGTGAAGAAGTTTCTCCTCATCTCAGTCCTAAATGGCCTACCATTTATCCTAAGAATGTGTCCCCTGGTTCTGGACTTCCCCAACATCGGGAACATTCTTCCCGCATCTAACCTGTCCAGTCCCATCAGAATCTTATACGTTTCTATGAGATCCCCTCTCATCCTTCTAAACTCCAGTGTATAAAGGCCCAGTTGATCCAATCTCTCCCCATATGTTAGTCCAGCCATCCCCGGAATCAGTCTGGTGAATCTTCGCTGCACTCCCTCAATAGCAAGAACGTCCTTCCTCAGATTAGTAGACCAAAACTGAACAAAATATTCCAGGTGAGGCCTCACTAAGGCCCTGTACAACTGCAGTAAGACCTCCCTGTTCCTATACTCAAATCCCTTAGCTATGAAGGCCAACATGCCATTTGCCTTCTTCACCGCCTGCTGTACCTGCATGTCAACTTTCAATGACTGATGTACCATGACACCCAGGTCTCGTTGCACCTCCCCTTTTCCTAATCTGCCGCCATTCAGATAATATTCTGCCTTCGTATTTTTGCCCCCAAAGTGGATAACCTCAAATTTATCCACATTATACTGCATCTGCCATGTATTTACCCACTCACCTAACCTGTCCAAGTCACCGTGCAGCCTCTTAGCGTCCTCCTCACAGCTCACACCGCCACCCAGTTTAGTGTCATCTGCAAACTTGGAGATATTACACTCAATTCCTTCATCTAAATCATTAATGTATATTGTAAAGAGCTGGGGTCCCAGCACTGAGCCCTGCGGCACCCCACTAGTCACTGCCTGCCATTCTGAAAAGAACCCGTTTATCCCGACTCTCTGCTTCCTGTCTGCCAACCAGTTCTCTATCCACATCAATACATTACCACCAATACCATGTGCTTTGATTTTGCACACCAATCTCTTGTGTGGGACCTTGTCAAAAACCTTTTGAAAGTCCAAATACACCACATCCACTGGTTCTCCCTTGTCCACTCTACTAGTTACATCCTCAAAGTGACGTATACCTTCTAAAAATCATTATTGTAACATTGTATCTGTTGTAACTAGATAGATCTGAAGAATAGCCGACGACTGCTGATAAATGTGCATGTGTGTTTGTTTTAATAAAATGTTCCGAATTGTTTAAAAAAAATCAATCTCACTGTCAATGTAATGCCAGAAATTTAGAAATCTTACACCCTCTGTGCAAAGAAATACTCCCTGCACCTGTTCTAAACGTCCTCTTTGTGATCCTATACCCGCGCCATTTAGTCTTGCTGTGTTCTTTGGTGACGGAAGTGACCTGTAAACTTCCTAGAGGGGAACGCTATGAGGTTGTTAGAAACATAGAAAATAGGTGCAGGAGTAGGCCATTCAGCCCTTCGAGTCTGCACCGCCATTCAATGAATTCATGATTGAACATGCAACTTCAGTACTCAATTCCTGCTTTCTCGACATACCCCTTGATCCCCCTAGTAGTAAGGACTACATCTAACTCCTTTTTGAATATATTTAATGAATTGGCCTCAACAACTTTCTGTGGTAGAGAATTCCACAGGTTCACTACTCTCTGGGTGAAGAAGTTTCTCCTCATCTCGGTCCTAAATGGCTTACCCCTTATCCTTAGACTGTGACCCCTGGTTCTGGTCTTCCCCAATATTGGGAACATTCTTCCTGCATCTAACCTGTCTAAACCCGTCAGAATTTTAAACGTTTCTATGAGATCCCCTCTCATTCTTCTGAACTCCAGTGAATACAAGCCCAGTTGATCCAGTCTTTCTTGATATGTCAGTCCCGCCATCCCAGGAATCAGACTGGTGAACCTCCGCTGCACTCCCTCAATAGCAAGAATGTCCTTCCTCAAGTTAGGAGACCAAAACTGTACACAATACTCCAGGTGTGGCCTCACCAAGGCCCTGTTCAACTGTAGTAACACCTCCCTGCCCCTGTACTCAAATCCCCTCACTATGAAGGCCAACATGCCATTTGCTTTCTTAACCGCCTGCTGTACCTGCATGCCAACCTTCAATGACTGATATATCATGACACCCAGGTCTCATTGCACCTCCCCTTTTCCTAATCTGTCACCATTCAGATAATAGTCTGTCTCTCTGTTTTTGCCACCAAAGTGGATAACCTCACATTTATCCACTTTATATTTCATCTGCCATGCATTTGCCCATGCACCTAACCTATCCAAGTCACTCTGCAGCCTCATAGCATCCCCCTTGCAGCTCATACTGCCACCCAACTTAGTGTCATCCGCAAATTTGGAGATACTACATTTAATCCCCTCGTCTAAATCATTAATGTACAATGTAAACAGCTGGGGCCCCAGCACAGAACCTTGCGGTACCCCACTAGTCACTGCCTGCCATTCTGAAAAGTACCCATTTACCCCTATTCTTTGCTTCCTGTCTGCCAACCAGTTCTCAATCCATGTCAGCACACTACCCCCAATCCCATGTGCTTTAACTTTGCACATTAATCTCTTGTGTGGGACCTTGTCGAAAGCCTTCTGAAAGTCCAAATACACCACATCAACTGGTTCTCCCATGTCCACTCTACTGGAAACATCCTCAAAAAATTCCAGAATATTTGTCAAGCATGATTTCCCTTTCACAAATGCATGCTGACTTGGACCTATCATATCGCCTCTTTCCAAATGCGCTGCTATGATATCCTTAATAATTGATTCCATCATTTTACCCACTACCGATGTCAGGCTAACCGGTCTATAATTCCCTGTTTTCTCTCTCCCTCCTTTTTTAAAAAGTGGTGTTCCATTGGCTACCCTCCACTCGATAGGAACTGATCCAGAGTCAATGGAATGTTGGAAAATGACTGTCAATGCATCCGCTATTTCCAAGGCCACCTCCTTAAGTACTCTGGGATGCAGACCATCATGCCCTGGGGATTTATCAGCCTTCAATCCCATCAATTTCCCCAACACAATTTCCCGACTAATAAGGATTTCACTCAGTTCCTCCTTCTTACTGGACCCTCTGACCCCTTTTATATCTGGAAGGTTGTTTGTGTCCTCCTTAGTGAATACCGAACCAAAGTACTTGTTCAATTGGTCTGCCATTTCTTTGTTCCCCATTTTGACTTCCCCTGATTCTGACTGCAGAGAGCGTACATTTGTCTTTACTAACCTTTTTCTCTTTACATATCTATAGAAGCTTTTGCAGTCCGTCTTAATGCAAGCTTCCTCGCATACTCTATTTTCCCTGCCCTAATCAAACCCTTTGTCCTCCTCTGCTGAGTTCTAAATTTCTCCCAGGGGTTCACTGTTATTTCTGGCCAATTTGTATGCCACTTCCTTGGCTTTAATACTATCCATGATTTCCCTCGAAATCCACGGTTGAGCCACCTTCCCTTTTTTATTTTTATGCCAGACAGGGATGTACAATTGTTGTTGTTCATCCATGCCGTCTCTAAATGTTTTGGGATGAATCAAGAGGCGAAATCCTGGTCCTAGCAGCCAGTGCTTTGAGGTTCTAGGAGAGGGTGCAGAGGAGATTTACTAGAATGGTGCCAGGGATGAGGGACTTCAGTTATGCGGAGGGACGAAAGAAGCTGGGATTGTTCGCCATAGAGCAGAGAAGGTTAAGGGGAGATTAAATAGGGTGGTTGAAGTTTGGAACTCTCTTCTGCAAACGTAGTGTAAATGGAGAAACTGTTTCCACTGGCAGGAGGGTCGGTAACCAGAGGACAGAGTTAAGATCATTGGCAAAAGAACCAGAGGGGAAATGTGGAGACATTATTTTTTTACTCAGCAAGTTGTGATCTGGAATGCAGTGCCTGAAAGTATGGTGGAAGCAGATTCAACAGTAACTTTCAAAAGGGAATTGGATAAATATTTGAAAATTAATATATTGCAGGGCCTCATGGGAAAGAGCAGGGGGAATGGGACTAATTGGAGAGCTCTTTCAAAGAGCCAGCACAGGCCTGATGGGCTAAATGGCCTCCTTCTGTGCTGTAAGATTCTGCAGCCCAGAAATTGGCCTCCTTGGCACCTCCCATTATCGCCTCTCGGGGGCGATAACGAGGCGCTAACCAAGCATGGCGGTAATATCAATTCCTGCCATATTCGGCGGGATGTTTGCGCTGGCAGTACGGTGTTGCGCCCTGATCTCCTTTGCCTGGAGGTCGTGACGTCATCACCGTGCGCATCGCCCCGGTAATGTCCCGGACCCGAACTTTGGTCCCATCCCCTGCAGCATCGCCAGGTGAAAACATCGGCAGCTGCAGGAGGCAATGATCGGGAGGCCGGGCGCTTTGGGGCGATGCTTAAATGTGAGGGGTGGCTGAGGTAAGTTCTTATCTTATTTTCTTAAGCATAAAGAAAGAACAAAAGATTTGCATTTATATAGTGCCTTTCATGACCACCTGATGTCCCAAAGTGCTGTACTTTTGGAGCATAGTCACTGTTGTAATGTGGAAAACACGGCAGTCAATTTGTGCACAGCAAACTCCCACAAACAGCATCATAGGCAGTACCTCAGAATCGAGGAAGACTTGCTTCCACTCCAAAAGTGAGTTCTCAGGTGACGGTACAGTCCAATACGGGAATTACAGTCTCTGTCACAGGTGGGACAGACAGTGGTCAAAGGAAAGGGTGGGTGGGGAGTCTGGTTTGCCGCATGCTCCGTCCGCTGCCTGTGCGTTCTTCTTCTGGTTTGCCTTTCCAGAAGAAGGTGTAACCTACTTTTTCCTTGAGCTGGCCTTCCCCTGCCCACTGGGTCTCGCTTAGGGCAGCAATGCCGACGTCAAAGCGTCTAAGTTCCTGGGCAATGATGGCGGTGCGGCATTCCGGTCTGTCGCTGTTGGACTTGTCTGTGAGGCTCCTGACGTTCCAGCTCCCGAACTTCATTTTGAAGGGTGGAAGATGCCTGTGCACGAGTTCTTTTAACGGTTAGCAAGATGGCGGATGGGATATCTGCTCCTTAGGGAACTCTCCCCGAACAAACCTTCCTCTGGCCATCTGTCTCCTTCAATCTCCCCGTCCCCCATCTGTTTAAGCCCCCCCGGCCCTAACAGTGGGTGCACTTCGACCCCCAAAGTATTTTCTTACCCCTAAAACCCGTACTGCAAGGGCCCACTGCCCATCCCCCAATCACGACTTACCTTCCAGATCGACCCCCCTGCTGCCAAGTCCCTCCAACTGGACTCTCGCTTCTCGCTCCCCATTGACCGACTCAGCTCCTCCAAAAAAGATGTACTTTCTCTCTCCCAGGTTCTTGACCAGCCTTCTTTGCCCATGATCGATCAGCTCAGCACTCTGCTTCAGTGCCTTGGGCTGATCGGGCTGGATCGCGGCTGGCACTGGGGAGAAGTTATTCAGTATTTATTCAGCGTGTAGCGGTGCGCAGATTACTTGAACGCTGGCTGCTCACACTCTCCGCCATAAACAGAGCCTCAAACGCAGAAATTGTTCACCTCCCTTCCTGACAAGGAAAGATTGCCTGTTGCAAGAACAGAAAAAGATCCCCCATCACCGATTCTAACAATATCAATTAACAGCATGTAGCAAAGTAACAGTGAAGTCTTCTGACCTCCAGTGCCAAAAGGTTTGTATCCAACAAATTATGCTCAAGCAGTTCTATTTCTCAATGCATGTGATAGTTGAACATTGCAATTATCATTGAATGATAGCAGAGTATTGAATATATTCAAGGCTGAGGTAGACAGATTCTTGAACTACAGGGGAGTCAAGCGTTATGGGGAACAGGCAGGAAAGTGGAGTTGAGGCCAAGATCAGATCAGCCATGATCATATTGAACGGCGGAGCAGGCTCGAGGGGCCAAATGGCCTACTCCTGCTCCTATTTCTTACGTTCTTATGTTCTTACAAGCACAAGGGCCGAATGGCCTCCTTCTGTGCTGTATCCTTCCATGATTAAATGAAGACTAATCTATGAGGATCTCTGGTCGACAAGATATATTTTTTTCATGAATAAAGCAACTGAATTAAACAAAAACCTTTATGACTGGCTCACAGCTGTCGCCCATGAACCATCGTGAGGTTTGTCCCCGCTAAATGCTCTCCTGCTCAGCACTCCGTACTACCTTTATTGTATCCCACTCAAGGGACTTCAACACAAAAATCTAGGCTGCCACTCCAGTGCAGCACTGAGGGAAGTGCTGTCAGAAGTGCTGTCTTTCAGATGAGATGTTAAACCTGTCTGCCCTCCCAGCTAGATGTAAAAGATCCCACGGCACTATTTCAAAGAAGAGCAGGGAGTTATCCCCGGTGTCAGCCCAATATTTATCCCTCAATCAACATCACAAAAACCAGATTATCTGGGTCATTATCACGTTGCTGTTTCTGGGAGCTTGCTGTGTGCAAATTGGCCGCCGTGTTTCCCACATTACAACAGTGACTACATTCCAAAAGTACTTCACTGGCTGTAAAGCGCTTCGAGTCATCCGGTGGTCGTGAAAGGCGCTATATAAATGCAACTATTTTCTTTTCCAATTCTTCAGTGGGGAAGGGGTTGGGAAACTCACTGCAGCCCATCGACGCTGGCATTTCAACCCCTTTCGAACTCATTAGGCCACGTTCCAAACTCCCTGGTCTGTCACCTAAAGGAGGAAAGAAAAGAAATCAGTGCACGTAAATGTCACAAGAATGTTAACAAGAACAGGAGAGGAATATGCAACGAGACGTGTTGTCACCATTTGTCAGACATTCTGCACTAATGGAGATTATTACCATATCAATGTTCCTTGCGTTAATGCAGTGTTCAACCAAGTAGCACTGTCAAGTGAGAATCTGTGATCTAATTTTTATTACCTATCTCTCCGAACGATCGCGATCTGCTCTGTGCACAGTGATAATGTCAGAGTGCCACAAGAGAACATGCTTTCCAAGGGACAGTGGGCCAATTACAGTTTCTTATTCCATATAGAAATACTTGATGATCAATCCCATCATTTTTAATGATGTTCCAGGGACGGGAGTACTGTGGAGGATTGCAATCTCCAACATGAACAGGTCTTTAGCTCAGGATCTCGGGTAACAGTCAGTAAGGCTTTGTTGGGTGTTGGGTCGGGGTTGCCAACCCTCCTGCATTGCCCTGAAGTCTCCAAGTATTAATGGTACCCTCCTCCTGATGAAATGCTCAGAACATAGTCTTATCATAGCCAACACCTTGTTTTTGTCAGAGAGACAAATACAAGACCTCTTGGCAACACCCTCGCTCCAGGCACTGGCATCTGCTCGATTACACATTGTCTGAGCGGGGGACGGCAAGGATGTCCGCATCGCTCGCGCCGTGACAGGCGCCGATGACTGCTGGACTGACCGCCGCCTAATCCGCTCTGTTATCTCCATCACCATGGCTTCAAAACGGCGTGAGGGCAACAGAAATGCTGCCGCAAAAAGATCAACGCCGAAGCACTCAAAGATCCTGCAAAGAAAGCCCTATTCAGCCAACGCCTCACAGCTAACCTGACAACTTACAATGAACCGGAGCTGCAGCGTGTCCATAGTGCCTGGTCTACCCTCAAGTCCACCATTATAGATTCATCTCCAGGACACTGCTGTGTGCAACACTGGGAGAGAAATCATAGGGGCATTAATTTTAAAAATAGTTTGCGTTTTTTTTTTCATTTTCTTTGAAGATTTTTTGTTTAGTCATTCTAAAAATAGCTGAGATGGGGAAGAAAGGTCCTTTGACTGACAGTCAAGATTCATCCAGAGAGTCTGTTCACTGTCCAATTGGCTCCAGAAGTCGTGGGCACTGGAAGGATGGACATGTCAGGTGACGAGTCCATTTGGTTAGCCCACCGTGACCCTGGATGCATGGGCAGGGTCAGGAGCGTGGAGCCAGTGATGGAGACTGACTCCAACTCACTGCACCTATGGCGGGGGGAGTGGGATGGAGGAACTTCAGCCCTTTAGTGTCTGTGTTGTGTTGTGAACACTGTGTCACCTTGCATTCCCATCTCAGCCATTAAACCCGCTTCTCTGGTGGCATTTTTGCTGTTTTGTTGATTTTGGCGAGTTATCATAGTGCTCACCCTTCTCACCTGTAATGTATTTGCTTTGTGGGTTCTTTGCTGAAGAATTCATAGCAACACGTTGCTATTAAGACCTTGTTGGTTTATTAGCAAAAAGTTTAACAATCACACTACACATTACCAGTACATCCACCAGGCTCATAACCACCTGCCTCATCGTGGATTCCCCGAACCCAACTGGCTGGGGTTTTATTGAGTCTTGTGAACATCACGTGACTGGCTAAGCCACTCACAACTCAACAGCTCATTCTGTGAGCATATTCACAAGTGCATACATTACGTCACCCTTCTTTGGTATAGAATTAATTTATTTTGAAAGAAATGGTCCCGATTTTAATTCCAGGGGGATTGACCTCTCAGGCCTGAGTTAAAATTACAGTTAGGACTCAATTATGTCATTAGGCCATAACATGCATATGTAAAGATGGACCCTGTTGGGTCCGGGCGCCTGTCCTTGCTGCCTGCTCAGGAGAGCAGGTTAAAATTGCAGATGTTGCAATCATGGCAGCTTTTGGACAGGTAAGAACCTGGGTAATTTTAACTGCCCGCCCGCCTGGTTTCTGCTGAGCTAAACTTATAAGAATATAAGAATTAGCAGCAGGAGTAGGCCGTACGGCCTCTCAAAACTACTCCAGCATTCAATAAGATCATGGCTGATCTTCGACCTCAACTCCACTTTCCCGCCCGATCCCCATATCCCTTGATTCCCCTAGAGTCCAAAAATCTATCTATCTCAGCCTTAAATATACTCATCGATTCAGCATCCACAGCCCTTTGGGGCAGAGAATTCCAAAGATTCATAACCCTCTGAGTGAAGAAATTCCTCCTCATCTCGGTCTTAAATCGCCCCCAACGTGTCTACATTTGGTAAATTGATTCACCAAAACAAACAGTGTGAAGTGTCTCTTTTCATTTTTAATCTACAGGCTAGAATTTCCCTAAAGCCCACCAGCGCCCGATTGCCGCCCAAAAAACCGCTAAGGCTGAAAAGATTATCGCCGGTGAAAACTTCTCGAAAAACATTTTTTAAATCCGCCCAGCGAAAAATATGGGCCTTGCACCCCAAATCTGGGCGAAAAGGTGCAATTTAGGCTAAATTGAGCGGTGCCTAAAGAAAATGGGCGATAAATTTAAAAATCTATAAAAATTTACCCCGAGGCTGCGGGTTTGGCCTAACACAAGAAAAAGAATAAAATTAATTTTTCAAAAAACCTAATTAAAAAAATCAAAAAAAATCAAAAAAAGTGTCCCAAGACACTTTAAAATTAAATCACCCCAACAGATTTTGAAAATAAATAGTAAAAAAACGATCACTTACCTTTTTCTTGCAGACCTACTTACCTACCGCCCAGCTCCGCTGATCCTCGTGAGCGGTTTAAAACATTTTTTTTTTATACTTACGTATGGGTCCCTGCTCAGCCAAAGATCGCGCCAGAGCGATCTGTGGACGGTGCCCGCCGGCGGTCGCTCCCCAGCGGGACTTCGAAACCACCGGCATGCCTCAAAATGGCCAATACCGCCCAGAAAGCGGGTGGTGAACCAGTGCAAATTCTAGCCCTAGATCTCTACGTACGTCATTCACTGCTGCCAGCAAATGGTGTCAAATTTATTAGCGTCAGTCAAGTACATTCTTGTCTCTGTCGAGATAGATTTGTGCAATTCCAACCAGCTGCTTATAGAGCATCTTAACTTCCCACAAGCAATAAGGCAGGACGCTCTGTATTGGAGTTTACGGCACAGCCACCTGACTGATAAACAGAGGCTTTTGTGGCCACATAAATGTCTAAAGTACCTCAGTGCTGTACACCACTCAACAACAACTTTCATCTATAGAGCACCTTTCACATAGGAAAACGATGCAAGGCACTTTCACAGAAGCGTAACCTTGCACTGTTATCAACCTTGTAATCTATGTGAAGCTTAATGTATGCAGCCTGGCAGGCAGTGTTACTGGACGGTTTGAGCCTGTAGTAACTTGAACTGGTTGTTCTGCAATAAAACCATTCTGTTGAAAGCCCTGTGATGAATCTCTGTCTGAGGACCTCCTAAACCTAAACAACTTCACAGTAAACAGTCGACCAACATAAGACGATGGGCTTTCCCCCCCCCCTATTTGTTATCGCATACCAAACCACTTGGCCAATGTTTCATTGAGATTAAAATAAAAGAGTCGGCGGGAGGAAGGGGGTGGGGGGGACAAAGAAAAGATGATCTAAATCTGTCCAGGGAGATATCACATTGATCAACAGTTATTTAAGAGGAAGATAGATAAATACCTGAGGGAGAAAGGAATAGAAGGTTATGCTGATGGGGTGAAATGAAGTCGAATGGAAGGAGGCTCGTGTGGAGCATAAACACCGGCATAGTCCGGTTGGGCTGAATGGCCTGTTTCTGTGCTGTACCTTCTATGTAATGTAATCCTATGTAGCGGTGAAATGACTATGTGGGAAAGCAGTCAATCGGAGCCCATTATGATGGCAGGTATTGAATACATTGCAATATGCAGCTTAATCTTGCGCAGCCCCAATTTTAATCGTCCACCATTGGCGGCTGTGCCTTCAGCTGCCTGGCCCCTAAGCTCTGGAATTCCTCACCTAAACCTCTCCACCTCTCCACCTCTCTCTCCTCCGTTAAGACGCTCCACAAAACCTCTCTCTTTGACCAAGCTTTTAGTCAACGGTCTCTAATATCTCCTTAAGTGGTTCGGTGTCAGATCTTGTTGGATAATGGCGCCTGTGAAGCACCTTGGGACATTTTACTGCGTTAGAAGCACCATATAAATGCACGTTGTTGTTGTTGTTTAATGGCTGAAAAGAAGCAGTATGTGTCTGGAGATCTTTAACTGAAGTTGGCTCAGAGACAATTGCTCTTTTCCAGTTTCTGCAAGGTGAAATAGGTTTCAGTTGACTGTCTCTGAAAATGTTGCACCAATAAAGGACATGAAATGCTCCCCTTTTTCTCCTGTTTGTATCACTCTCCTTTCTCCAGATAACACAAGCCACACCAAACCTACATTATTTAAGCCGTCCTTTGTATTTTACCGCATTTTAATTTTTGCACTGGAAAAGAGGCACCATTTCTATTTCACGCTCCACAGAGGTGAGGCCAGTTGTTAAATCTGGACTGTGTTTGTGTCAGTTCTGAACTGCGGCTTTGTTTTGACAAGCCCTGTGCTGTTCTGATCCACCGCTGCTGGACTGATTAAAGTTAGATTAGTTATCTGTCTCCCTGCATCAGCTGTGGCTCAGTGGGTAGCACATTCACCTCTGAGTTAGAAGGTTGTGGGCTTGATCCCACTCCAAGGACTTGAGCACATAAATCTAAGCTGACCTTCCAGTGCTGTGTTGAGGGAGTGCTGCACTGTCGGAGGTGCCGTCTTTCAGATGAGACGTTAAACTGAGGCCTTGTCTGCCCTCTCATCTGGACGTAAAAGATCCCACAATGCTATTTCGAAGAAGAGCAGGGGAGTTATCCCCGGTTTCCTGACCAATATTTATCCCTCGATCAACATAACAAAAACAGATTTTCTGGTCATTATCACATTGCTGCCTGTGGGAGCTTGCTGTGTGCAAATTGGCTGCCGTGTTTCCACATTACAACAGTGACTACACTCCAAAAGTACTTCATTGACTGCAAAGTGCTTTGAGACGCCCAGTGGCCGTGAAAGGCGCTATATAAATCATCTCTCTTTCCCTCTATGCAGACTGGCACCTTACTGTGATGTGACAGCCTCTATTTATTTTGGACCCAGAGAGGATGCACAGCAGTGGAATGGGAGTAGGCCATTCAGCCCCTCAAGCCTGCTCCGCCATTCCACGAGATCATGGGTTGATCTGTACTCAACTCCATTTACCCGCTTGGTTCCATATCTCTGGATACCTTTAACTAACAGAAATCTATCAAGCTCCAATTGGCCCCAGCAATCCAAAGCCTTGGGTGGGGGGGAAGAGAATCCCAGGTTTCCCCTACCTGTTTTGTGAAAATTTACTTCCTGATTTCCCTCCTGAAAGGCCTGGCTCTAATGTTAAGATGATGTCCCTTCGTTCTTGATTCCCCCCACCTGAGGAAATAATATCTCACTGTAGCTACCCTATCGAATCCTTTTAACATTGTACAGTCCTCGATCAGATCGCCCCTCAATCTTCTACACTCGAGGGAATACACAGCAAGCTTCTGCAACCTGTCCTCCTCATCTAATCTTCTGCGACCCGGTATGGGACGCCGCTCCTGAGGGGGCTCATGACAAATGCTTGGGTCCCATTGGGTAGCTTGCCCAAGGGGTTGCTCTTTGTGTGTAAAATTCCCAAATGGCAATTCGATCATGGTAGACATCACAGTCAAGCCTACTATCCACACTGGCACACTTTCCAGCAACAGCATCGGATGACAGGCAGGAGAACATAAGAACTGAAGTGGGGCTTTCGAGCTCTGCTGTAATGAAAGGGTTACGAATGGGTCTCAGGACTAAAAAGAGCTAAATAGGCTTTTGTAGTGGTCGGCTTTATAAGTTGCTTAATGGGCAGAAGAGATAACGCTAAGAATAACATGGGGAATGATCAACTGTTGCAAGCTGTGTAACCTGAGGACAATTACAATAGCCAAACTTTTGAACCACAAGAGGCCCAGAGGGGCAGTTAAACAAGGCAAGGGGTCAGAGGTGACACGTTGGAGAAACTCCACCTGGTATTAGACATAGGCCAATGATTGTGTGACGCGAAAGGGCATTAGTCAAGCAACAACTGTGCTCGCGGGCTTTGGGCCAATTAACCGGCATAGGGGGCCATGCATGAGGCTGACATACATCATTAAGTGTATAAACGGTTGCTTGGAACTTTGTATCATCGGAGAAGCCTGGTTACAGACAGAGAGAAAGCGGTCTCCCCACCGGTGCAAATAAAGACTACTGGAATCTTCGAACCCAGACCTGCTGTTGAGCGTTTATTTTAAATACTCCACTACAAGAACATAAGAATTAGGAGCAGGAGTAGGCCATTCGACCCCTCGAGCCTGCTCCGCCATTCAATGAGATAATGGCTGATCTTCTCCCTCAATTCCACTTTCCTGCACTGTCCCCATATCCCTTGATTCCCTTAGTATCCAAGGAGAAGGAACACTGGCTGGCTGTCCTCCCTCAGTGAGGTCACTATTAGCACCCCAGCTGAATGAGCATGGACTGTAAATTGAACCCACATCCTTCTGGCCTGTAAGGCTCAGTGATACGCTGCCCTTCGATAACTTATCGATTCTCATCCTTGAGTTCAAATCCCTCCACGGCCTCTCCCTCTCCTGATCTCCATAACCTCCTCCAGCCCCACAACCCTCTGAGAACTCTGCAGGGTGGAAATTGGTTATGGCCATTTTTGAGGTGGTGTCACCGCCTGAGTGCTGAATTTAGCGCCGGGCGTTAGGTGCAACCTCAAAGTCCGAAATTCGGTTTTTACACCCAAAGGTGAGAGAGCAGCGCTAAAATGTAGCATTGTACACTCATCCTCGGGCGGGAGCTGCCGCCATGCTCGGGGAAAAAAAACGGGAAGAAAAAAAACCAACTAAAACTTCTCCGATCCATACACACCTACACTTCCTCACTCTTAAAACAAATGAAAATACGCAGAAATAAATAAAGAGAAAAACTTACTTTCCTTTCTGGGCGATTCCGCTCGAGCACTGCTCTGTAACCACCACTTTTTTCAGGCTGTGCAGCCCCCTGTCGGTACGGCAGACGGACAAAGCAAATATCGCGACAGAGGTGTCAAAGAGGCGTTGTACGCTGGATGATGTCACCACGTGGGTGGCGTTAGCCAGTACAGCGTTGTCTATTGGCGCCTCTGCCAAAGAGCCGACTCGATTTCAGCCAGGGCATGGACACCGCTTAACGACGGTAACAGGCGGCGTCCACAACCCCAATTTCGATAGCTGCGTTCCTCTAATTCTGGCCTCTTGTGCATTCCCAACATGCTCCGTCCCACCGTCGGTGGCCGTGCCTTCACCTGTCCAGGCCCGCAAGCTCCGGAATTCCCTCCCTGAAACTCTCCGCCTCTCTCTCCTCCTTCAAGACGCTTCTTCAAACTGACCTCTTTGACCAAGCTTTTGGTCACCTGCCCTAATGTCTCCTTCTTTGGCTCGGTGTCAAATTTCTTTTCGATGTTACTATTATGTCCTGACTATACAGTATAAATGCACACGAGGCCCATACTTGAGAGAAGGTCACTCTATGACCAGTAACCTTTATTAGCCAGCACTTAAGTGATGAAGGTGGGCCTCGTGATGAAGGTGGGTGGAGCTTCCCCTTTTATACCTGAAAGTCCAGGTTAGGAGTGTCTCCCACAAGTTCACCACTTAGTGGTCAATGTTCTCACGGTGTACAACTTAGGTCAGTTTATACATGGGTTACAATGACAGTTGAATACATGACATCACCTCACCCCGGCCCCCCAAAGTCTTATTGGGATCACAGGTTAAGTCTCTCTGGTGGTTTACGCTCCCTTGTAGAGCGCCTGAGTTGGGGCTCCGGTTGTTGGCCGCTGGCCTGAGTGTCTGTTGTTTGTGGTGCCTCAGGCCTGTCCGGACTGCCCACAGTGACTGGGCTCTCCTCTGCTTGGTTCCGATGTTCGGTCACCTATGGAGGAGTGAACTCGACATCGTGTTCTTCCTCTGCTTCTTCTGTGGGGTTGCTGAACCTCCTTTTTGTTTGATCCACGTGTTTGCGACAGATTTGTCCATTGGTAAGTTTAACTACCAGAATCCTGTTCCCCTCTTTGGCAATCACAGTGCCTGTGAGCCATTTAGGCCCTGCAGCGTAGTTGAGGACAAAGACAGAGTCATTGACATCAATACATCGCGCCCTCGCATTCCCGTCATGGTAGTCACATTGTGACTGGCGCCTGCTCTCAACAATTTCTTTCATGGTGGGGTGTATAAGGGATAACCTGGTTTTAAGCGTCCTTTTCATTAGCAGCTCTGAGGGTGGAACCCCTGTGAGCGAGTGTGGTCGGGATCTATTGGCCAACAGAAGGCGTGGTAAGCGGCTTTGTAGGGAAACCCCTTAGATTCTGAGCATCCCCTGTTTGATTATCTGCACTGCTCATTCCGCCTGGCCATTTGAAGCCAGCTTGAACAGTGCCGTTCTGACATGGTTGATACATTTCCTGCCATGAAGTCCTGGAATGTAAAGCATGGGCCATTGTCGCTGACCAAGACGTCCAGTAGACCATGGGCGGCGAACATTGCCCGTAGACTTTCTACCGTGGCAGAGTGTTATGTAATGATGTGTATATCGTCCCAGTACCGTAAATGTAATGTAAGCACTATGCCACACCACAGAGGGCGCTGTGGTGGGAAACCTGGTAGTACCTGCAACAAGGGCTATATAAGGCTGCCCACCACACCTGAGAGGCACTCTGGAGCTGAACAATAAAGGACGAAGGTCACAGCAGTTAGATTTACACCAGACCGTGTGGAGTCAGTGATTTGTGTGCTACATACACCACATTGGCAACGAGGAAGCGGACGAACTCCACGCAACCATGGCCACTCTGGGCTCGCTAAAGGATTTTACCATGGGCAATGATTGGGAGGCCTTTACGGAAAGGCTCGAGTACTACTTCACAGCAAACGACCTGACGGAGGACACGGACGCAATGAGAGAGAAGCGTAAGGCGATATTATTCTCCAGTTGTGGAGATGAGGTTTACTGTCTCGTCAGGGATTTGCTGGCACCTGGGAGCACCAGGGACAAGTCATACGAGGAGTTGACTGAACTCATTCGTGACCAGTTGTAGCCGAAGGAGAGCATCCTCACGGCCAGATACAAATTTTACCATCACTGCAGACCCGAGGGCCAGGATGTCACCAAATATGCTGCGGACCTCAGGAGACTCGCGGCGCCGTGTGATTTTGGCGCACACCTTGACGAAGCTTTGTGGGACGTTTTCGTTATGGGGATTGGCCACGAGAGCCTCCTTCACAAGCTGCTAGCCACGGAACCCACAGTCACTCTGACAAAGGCCATCACCATCAGCCGGGCATATATGACCTCGACTTGCAGCACCAAGCAAATAATCCACACGGTCTCGAACCTGGCAGGCACTGTCCACAGGATAGCGCCCACCACGGACAAAACTGCAGAACGTGGCTCTGCCCGGGGCAGAGAGCACAGACTTCGGGATCCTGGAACTCAGGGTCCGCTGGGGGGGGCCAATCAAGTTGCACCATGCTGGCGTTGTGGAGGAAGCCATGGGGCTCACCAGTGCAGGTTTGCGGAGTACACATGCAATACCTGCCACACGAAAGGCCACCTTCAGCGTATGTGTAAAAGAAATCAGACTCACCGTGTGGCTGAGGAGATGGGGGATGATCCACTTTTCAGCGAGGAGCAGGCAGAGGATGGTGAGGTGTTTGGACTGCACACGTGTACTGACGATTCGCCCCCAGTGATAGGGGAAGTGGAGATCGGCGGAGTCCCTGTGGGTGTGGAGGTGGACACGGGCTCGGGTCCGTCGTTGATGAGTCGGAGAACTTTTGATAAACTGTGGATTGGCCCAGCTGCACGACCCAAGCTGGTCCTGGTCACGGCGAAGCTGCGTACCTACACCGGGGAACTAGTGCCTGTTCTTGGCAGAGCGATGGTGCAGGTATCCCACGGGGACGAGACGCACGGTTTACCTCTCTGGGTCGTTGCGGGCGATGGGCCGACACTCCTCGGCCAGAGTTGGATGGGGATGGTCCGTGGGAGCTGGGAGGACTTTACCACTCCACAGGCTGCTGCTCCCCAGGGTGCTGCCGTGCCCCGGGTCCCCAGAGAGCAGTGCCGACCGAGCTGGAGCTGCAGCCTCAATCCACCCACGGGCAAGTCCCAGGCCCGGACCTCACACAGAGATCCTGCAGCCTCAGCCCCCACAGGCAAGCCCCAGCCCCGGACCTCACACAGAAATCCTGCAGCCTCAGCCCCCACAGGCAAGCCCCAGCCCCGGACCTCACACAGAAATCCTGCAGCCTCAGCCCCCACAGGCAAGTCCCAGCCCCGGACCTCAAACAGAGATCCTGCAGCCTCAGCCCCCACAGTCAAGCAGCCCTGCACATAGGGGCCTAGTGGGGGGGGAGTGAGCCGGCGGGGTGCGAGGGATCCAGGACTGCCAGTGGTTCGGAAGAGCCCCGCCGAGGAAGCTGCTGTCGGGCGGGTCCCGCCGAGGAGCTGTTAGTGTCGGGCGGCGGCAGCAGCTGGAGGTCGGTGGCCACGGCGGCCACAGGAGAGGCGGCTACGGAGGCCGCGGGGGAGGCGGCAAGTGCGGCCGCTGGAGAGACCACGACGGCCGCAGGAGAGGCGGCAAGTCAGGTGGCAGCGGAGGGGAGCGGAGGCTGCGATGGCGGAGGGCATCCGGAGCGGCGGAGAAGAAGATGGCGGCGGCATCGTGTCGGAGCAGCAGAGCATCAAAGATGGCGGCGCCCAAGGAGAAGCCTCGTGGAATCCTCCTGCATCAAAGATGGCGCCTTAAAAAGGAAATTCACCCGGGAGTCTTAAAAGGGCTTTACCAAGAGGTGGTCCCCACAAAGGACTTCTGTAAGGCAGAGCGAGTCCAAAATGAGCTATGTTAATGTGAAATGGCGAATTTCTAATAAGAATTAATTTTTTAATGCTGAATGGCCACTGTATTTGTGTAAAATAATGGATGAAGTACAATTAATGATAACGGCTAACAAGGAAATCAAGGATCCGTTACCAGTCAATAACTAGTTAATGTACCAGATAATATGTACCATACTAACGCACTGTCTATGCCTACCTGCCTTTCGGTGGACAAGTGTGATGTTTTGTAATGATGTGTGTATCGTTGTCCTGCGTCCTGGTGGGGGGGGAAGGTGATGTTATGTAATGATGTGTGTATCGTCCCAGTACCTTAAATGTAATGTAAGTACTATGCCACACCACAGAGGGCGCTGTGGTGGGAAACCTGGTAGTACTGCAACAAGGGCTATATAAGGCTGACCACCACACCTGAGAGGCACTCTGGAGCTGAACAATAAAGGACGAAGGTCACAGCAGTTAGATTTACACCAGACCGTGTGGAGTCAGTGATTTGTGTGCTACATACACCACAGCAGAGGATGTGCTTGAATTTAAAATGTCACACTCGCTCCATTTGGAGTAGGCATCTACTACAACCAAAACATTTTTCCCATGAAAGGACCTGCGTAATCCACATGGATGCGTGACCATGGCTTGGTGGGCCAGGACCAGGGGCTAAGGGGGACTTCCTTGGGTGCATTGCCCAGCTGGCCACACGTGTTTCACCTGTGAACACAAAGTTCCAGGTCTGCATCTATCCCTGGCCACCAAACGTGTGACCTGACAATTGCCTTCATCATGACAATGCCCGGGTGCTCATTGTGGAGTTCTCGGATGAATGCCTCTCTGCCCATCTGGGGCATGACTACTCGGTTTCCCCATAGTAGGCAATCAGCCTGAATCGAGAGTTCATCCTTGCGCCTGTGAAATGGTTTAAATTCCTCAGGGCATTTACCGTACGTGGCTGTCCAGTCCCCATTCAGGACACATTTCTTGACTAAAGACAGTAGCGGGTCTCTATTTGTCGAGACTTTAATCTGACGGGCTGTCACGGGTGAGCCTTCGCTTTCGAAAGCTTCAACAGCCATGACCATCTCAGCAGCATGCTCGGTTGCCCCCTCGGTGGTGGCTAGTGGGAGCCTGCTGAGTGCATCGGCGCAGTTTTCAGTGCCCGGTCTGTGCCAAATTGTATAGTCATAGGCGGCTAATGTGAGTGCCCAACTCTGTATGCGGGCCCATGCATTTGCATTTATGGCCTTGTTGTCGGCCAAAAGGGACGTTAGGGGTTTGTGATCTGTCTCCAGCTCAAACTTCCTGCCAAACAGGTACTGGTGCATTTTTTTTTACAGCATATACAGATGCTAACGCTTCCTTTTCTACCATCCCGTAGCCCCGTTCTGCCTGGGACAGACTTCTGGAGGCATAAGCTACCGGCTGTAACTGACTCTTGGCATTAACATGCTGCAACACATACCCGACCCCATAGGACGATGCATCTCACGTTAAAACAAGTTTCTTACATGGGTCATATAGCGTTAACAGATTGTTGGAGCATAACAAATTTCGTGCTCTATCAAAAGCCCTTTCCGGGCTGTCCCCCCAGACCCATTCACGACCCTTGCATAGGAGCACGTGTAGCGGCTCTAACAGCATGCTCAATTTGGGAAGAAAGTTACCAAAATAGTTCAAGAGCCCCCGGAACGAATGCAGCTCCGTCGTGTTACGGGGTCTGGGTGCTCTCTGGATCGCTTCTGTTTTGGACGCAGCAGGTCTGATCCCGTCTGCTGCTACCCTCCTCCCCAGGAATTCTACCTCTGGAGCTAGGAAGACGCACTTCGCTTTTTTCAGTCGCAAGCCTACCTGGTCCAGTCTGCGTAGCACCTCCTCCAGGTTGCAGAGGTGTTCTTCAGTATCACAATCCGTGACGAGGATGTCGTCTTGAAAAACCACTGTCCTTGGAATCGACTTGAGGAGGCTTTCCATATTTCATTGAAAGATAGTGGCGGCCGAGTGAATTCCAAACAGACATCTGTTATACTCAAACAACCCCTTGTGTGTAGTGATGGTGGTCAGCTTCTTCGATTCACTTGCCAGCTCCTGGGTCATGTAAGCTGAGGTCAGGTCCAATTTTTTTAAAAGTTTGCCACCGGATAGCGTCGCAAGGAGGTCCTCCGCTCTCGGTAGCGGGTACTGGTCTTGGAATGACACCCGATTGATGGTGGCCTTGTAATCACCACATATCCTGACCGACCCATCCGCCTTGAGCACCGGCACAATCGGGTTCGCCCAGTCACTGAATTCGACTGGCGAGATGATGCCTTCCCTCAGCAGGCGGTCCATTTCACCTTCTATCTTTTCCCGCATCACGTACGGCACCACTCTGGCCTTGTGGTGTACTGGCCTGTCGTCCGAGTTTATGTGAATCACTACCTTGGTCCCCATGAAAGTGCCAATGTCCTTGGAATCGACTTGAGGAGGCTTTCCATATTTCATTTTCTTTTTCTTCTTATATTAGTCAGTAACTTTTAACATTGTTGTTGCCAATTTAAGTGTATCTAAGTGTTAATTCATGGCAGGAGAGCTCGGTCGGGTGTTATGCTCCTCCTGTACCATGTGGGAACTCAGGGACACTTCCGGTGTCCCTGACGACTACGTGTGCAGGAAGTGTATCCACCTCCGGCTCCTGACTGTCCGCGTTGCAGAGTTGGAGCTGAGGGTGGATTCACTCTGGAGCATCCACGATGCTGAGAATGACGTGAGTATCACGTGTAGCGAGTTGGTCTTACTGCAGGGAAAGGGTCCACAGCCAGATAGGGAATGGAAGACCAGCAGGAAGAGTAGTGCAAGAAAGGTAGTGCAGGGGTCCCCTGTGGTCATCCCCCTGCAAAACAGATACACTGCTTTGAGTACTGTTGAGGGGGATGACTCATCAGGGGAGGGCAGCAGTAGCCAAGTTCATGGCACCGTGGCTGGTTCTGTTGCACAGGAGGGCAGGAAAAAGAGTGGGAGAGCAATAGTGATAGGGGATTCAATGGTGAGGGGAATAGATAGACGTTTCTGCGGCCGCGACCGAGACTCCAGGATGGTATGTTGCCTCCCTGGTGCAAGGGTCAAGGATGTCTTGGAGCGGGTGCAGGACATTCTGAAATGGGAGGGAGAACAGCCAGTTGTCGTGGTGCACATTGGTAGCAACGACATAGGTAAAAAAAGGGATGAGGTCCTACGAAACGAATTTAAGGAGCTAGGAGCTAAATTAAAAAGTAGGACCTCAAAAGTAGTAATCTCGGGATTGCTACCAGTGCCACGTGATAGTCAGAGTAGGAATCGCAGGATAGTGCAGATGAATACGTGGCTTGAGCAGTGGTGCAGCAGGGAGGGATTCAAATTCCTGGGTCATTGGGACCGGTTCTGGGGGAGGTGGGACCAGTACAAACCGGACGGTCTGCACCTGGGCAGGACCGGAACCAATGTCCTAGGGGGAGTGTTTGCTAGTGCTGTTGGGGAGGATTTAAACTAATATGGCAGGGGGATGGGAACCAATGCAGGGAGACAGAGGGAAACAAAAAGGAGGCAAAAGCAAAAGACAGAAAGGAGATGAGGAAAAGTGGAGGGCGGAGAAACCCAAGGCAAAGAACAAAAAGGGCCACTGTACAGCAAAATTCTAAAAGGACAAAGGGTGTTAAAAAAACAAGCCTGAAGGCTTTGTGTCTTAATGCAAGGAGTATCCGCAATAAGGTGGATGAATTAACTGTGCAAATAGATGTTAACAAATATGATGTGATTGGGATTACGGAGACGTGGCTCCAGGATGATCAGTGCTGGGAACTCAACATTCAGGGGTATTCGACATTCAGGAAGGATAGAGTAAAGGGAAAAGGAGGTGGGGTAGCATTGTTGGTTAAAGAGGAGATTAATGCAATAGTTAGGAAAGACATTAGCTTGGATGATGTGGAATCTATATGGGTAGAGCTGCAGAACACCAAAGGGCAAAAATCGTTAGTAGGAGTTGTGTACAGACCTCCAAACAGTAATAGGGATGTTGGGGAGGGCATCAAACAGGAAATTAGGGGTGCATGCAATAAAGGTGTAGCAGTTATAATGGGTGACTTTAATATGCACATAGATTGGGCTAGCCAAACTGGAAGCAATACGGTGGAGGAGGATTTCCTGGAGTGCATAAGGGATGGTTTTCTAGACCAGTATGTTGAGGAACCAACTAGGGGGGAGGCCATCTTAGACTGGGTATTGTGTAATGAGAGAGGATTAATTAGCAATCTCATTGTGCGAGGCCCCTTGGGGCAGAGTGACCATAATATGGTGGAATTCTGCATTAGGATGGAGAATGAAACAGTAAATTCAGAGACCATGGTCCAGAACTTAAAGAAGGGTAACTTTGAAGGTATGAGGCGTGAATTGGCTAGGATAGATTGGCGAATGATACTTAGGGGGTTGACTGTGGATGGGCAATAGCAGACATTTAGAGACCGCATGGATGAATTACAACAATTGTACATTCCTGTCTGGCGTAAAAATAAAAAAGGGAAGGTGGCTCAACCGTGGCTATCTAGGGAAATCAGGGATAGTATTAAAGCCAAGGAAGTGGCATACAAATTGGCCAGAAATAGCAGCGAACCTGGGGACTGGGAGAAATTTAGAACTCAGCAGAGGAGGACAAAGGGTTTGATTAGGGCAGGGAAAATGGAGTACGAGAAGAAGCTTGCAGGGAACATTAAGGTGGATTGCAAAAGTTTCTATAGGTATGTAAAGAGAAAAAGGTTAGTAAAGACAAACGTAGGTCCCCTGCAGTCAGAATCAGGGGAAGTCATAACGGGGAACAAAGAAATGGCAGACCAATTGAACAAGTACTTTGGTTCGGTATTCACTAAGGAGGATACAAACAATCTTCCGGATATAAAAGGGGTCAGAGGGTCTAGTAAGGAGGGGGAACTGAGGGAAATCTTTATTAGTCGGGAAATTGTGTTGGGGAAATTGATGGGATTGAAGGCCGATAAATCCCCAGGGCCTGATGGACTGCATCCCAGAGTATTTAAGGAGGTGGCCTTGGAAATAGCGGATGCATTGACAGTCATTTTCCAACATTCCATTGACTCTGGATCAGTTCCTATGGAGTGGAGGGTAGCCAATGTAACCCCACTTTTTAAAAAAGGAGGGAGAGAGAAAACAGGGAATTATAGACCGGTCAGCCTGACCTCAGTAGTGGGTAAAATGATGGAATCAATTATTAAGGATGTCATAGCAGTGCATCTGGAAAATGGTGACATGATAGGTCCAAGTCAGCATGGATTTGTGAAAGGGAAATCATGCTTGACAAATCTTCTGGAATTTTTTGAGGATGTTTCCAGTAAAGTGGACAAAGGAGAACCAGTTGATGTGGTATATTTGGACTTTCAGAAGGCTTTCGACAAGTTCCCACACAAGAGATTAATGTGCAAAGTTAAAGCACATGGGATTGGGGGTAGTGTGCTGAAGTGGATTGAGAACTGGTTGTCAGACAGGAAGCAAAGAGTAGGAGTAAACGGGTACTTTTCAGAATGGCAGGCAGTGACTAGTGGGGTGCCGCAAGGTTCTGTGCTGGGGCCCCAGCTGTTTACATTGTACATTAATGATTTAGACGAGGGGATTAAATGCAGTATCTCCAAATTTGCGGATGACACTAAGTTGGGTGGCAGTGTGAGCTGCGAGGAGGATGCTATTAGGCTGCAGAGTGACTTGGATATGTTAGGTGAGTGGGCAAATGCATGGCAGATGAAGTATAATGTGGATAAATGTGAGGTTATCCACTTTGGTGGTAAAAACAGAGAGACAGACTATTATCTGAATGGTGACAGATTAGGAAAAGGGAAGGTGCAATGAGACCTGGGTGTCATGGTACATCAGTCATTGAAGGTTAGCATGCAGGTACAGCAGGCGGTTAAGAAAGCAAATGGCATGTTGGCCTTCATAGCGAGGGGATTTGAATACAGGGGCAGGGAGGTGTTGCTACAGTTGTACAGGGCCTTAGTGAGGCCACACCTGGAGTATTGTGTACAATTTTGGTCTCCTAACTTGAGGAAGGACATTCTTGCTATTGAGGGAGTGCAGCGAAGATTCACCAGACTGATTCCCGGGATGGCGGGACTGACCTATCAAGAAAGACTGGATCAACTGGGCTTGTATTCACTGGAGTTCAGAAGAATGAGAGGGGACCTCATAGAAACGTTTAAAATTCTGACGGGTTTAGACAGGTTAGATGCAGGAAGAATGTTCCCAATGTTGGGGAAGTCCAGAACCAGGGGTCACAGTCTGAGGATAAGGGGTAAGCCATTTAGGACCGAGATGAGGAGAAACTTCTTCACCCAGAGAGTGGTGAACCTGTGGAATTCTCTACCACAGAAAGTAGTTGAGGCCAATTCACTAAATATATTCAAAAGGGAGTTAGATGAAGTCCTTACTACTCGGGGGATCAAGGGTTATGGCGAGAAAGCAGGAAGGGGGTACTGAAGTTTCATGTTCAGCCATGAACTCATTGAATGGCTGTGCAGGCTAGAAGGGCTGAATGGCCTACTCCTGCACCTATTTTCTATGTTTCTATGTTTCTAATGCCGGGTTGAAATAATGAGTCAAATTTGTCCAGGATCTGTAAGCATGATATTCGCTCCACAGAAGAAATTGCATTGACATTGCCCTATTTCCAGTTCATGGCAGCCAGCCAACTCCTCCCCAGCAGTGCAGGACCGTCCCCCGGGACAATCCAGAGTGGCAATCTGTTCTCCGAATCTTTGTGGGTCACGACTGCCGTGGCGCTGCCTAGCACCGGAATGATCTCCTTTGTATATGTCCGGAGTTGTGCATCAATTGGCACTAATTTTGGCCTCCTGGCCTTGGACACCCACAACTTGTCGAACTGTTTGATACTCATCAGGGACTGGCTGGCCCCCGTGTCTAGCTCCATTGATACTGGGATGCCATTGAGGAGCACTTTCATCATTATCGGTGGCATCCTGGTGTATGAACAGTATATGTGCTCCACATGAACTCGCTGAATTCAGCTTCCAGCGATTTCACCCAGTGTCCATTTGGCCTCGTAGGGCTTACATCGGGCCCGTCCTCCTCGTACATCAACCTGGCTGCAGGCTTTCTGCATATACACGCCAAGTGACCGCTGACGTTGCAATTTCTGCAGGTATATTGCTGATACCTGCAAGCTCTGGCTGTGTGTTTGCCTCCACATCTCCAGCATGAGCCATTGTTGGAAACAAAAGGTCCATTACCAGTCGATCGTCTCTGACTGTCTCTGTAACTGTCCTTAAGCGCACCATTGACAGGTGTTGATGGCCCCATTACTGGCTGCATTGTCCCTTGCGATGGCATGAATCGCTGTTCAGCTAGCCATTGTCTCTTTTGAATTCCCCCTTTGGGTTCAACTACATGCTCGGGCATGTCCGATTGTCCCTGTCTGCCTGGAGAACTGTGTGCCGCGATAACAATGTTGACTCCCTGTCCATTTGCTGCATTTAAACCAAGATTTTTGTCAAACATCATTCTGGTCTCTTCCTCTCCTGATATAAATGTCTGGGCTATCAAAGCCGCCGTTTCTGGGGTCAAGTCTTTGGTCTCAATCAGTTTCCTGAAAACCCCAGCGTGCCCGATGCCCTCAATAAAAAAGTCTCGCAGCATCTCCGCTCTGCATGCATCTGTGAACTTACATAGACTCGCCAGTCGCCGGAGATCTGCCACGAAGTCTGGAATGCTTTGCCCTTCTCGCCGCCGGTGCATGTAAAACCGGTGGCTCGCCATGTGCATGCTGCTCGCCGGTTTAAAGTGTTCCCGATCAACTTACTGAGCTCTTCAAAAGTCTTGTCCGGCGGCTTCTCTGGCGCTAGAAGTTCCTTCATCAGGGAGTACGTCCTGGATCCACAAACCGTCAGGAGATGAGTCCTGCGTTTGTCGGCCGAATCCTGTCCCAGCCATTCCTTAGTGATGAAACTTTGCTGTAGTCTCTCAATATAATCGTCCCAATCATCACCAACACAGTACCTCTCGTCTGTGCTGCTAGTGGCCATGCTCGCGTGGTTTAAATCCCAGTTTCTCGTCGCCGATAATATGTCCTTACCAAACAGTATAAATGCACACGAGGCCCATACTTGAGAGAAGGTCACTCTGTGACCAGTAACCTTTATTAGCCAGCACTGAAGTGGTGAAGGTGGGTGGAGCTTCCCCTTTTATACCTGAAAGTCCAGGTGAGGAGTGTCTCCCACAAGTTCACCACCTAGTGATCAATGTTCTCACGGTGTACAACTTAGGTCAGTTTATACATGGGTTACAATGACAGTGAAGCGCCGTGTTGCTGCAAACAGGAACAAAACAGAGGAGTAAATCTGAGAAAGGGAGGGGGTTATACTCCGTGGAGTGCTGCGGGCGTTTAGGTCACACTTGTGCCCGGGCTGCAGAGTAATAGTTCCCAGCTGAGGCTCGCCTCGAATTATGGCTGCAGCCATGCAGACGGGAGGAATGGACGTGAGCAAGATATCAGCAACAAAGACAATATTGGGCTTTGGTTGTTCGGACGTTTCCAGCCCAAGCGCTTTTGTATATATTTTTTTGACATTATCTCAACAATTTGAATTTGGACATCGGCCAATTTTCCTCAATCATTTGGACCGTCCCCCTCCAAAGTCTCGCTTGGTCAAGAATTCCATAGACAAGGGATACAGGGGTTGGGGGAGGGCGGAGTCCGCTGTTCCACCACCAGTCCAAGCACGGTTGCGCTAGGTAATCATCGAGTGACATTTGTACCATGCTGTAGTAATTCTTTAATGAATAATAAAGCACAGATCCAGTGAATTGTAATTGTAGCTGACTTAATTGCACACTGCACACCAAGGGGCCAGGGTTCTTGCTTTTCTCAGGAGGAGTTAATTACTCTATTTAAGCCCTACTTAATGGCTGTCAATCAAATCGACGGCCCTCTTGACTTTATACCAGCTGATTTCATGCAACATAAATCTGATAACGGGAATGACAGGAATATGGCCAATCAAGGCTCCTCTGGACTGATGCTCATTTCACACCTCTCGAGCAGCTAATGGGCAGCTTAACGAGCATAAGGGATGAAACTGCTGTTAATCCAGCTGTGCAGCGCCCAAATCTGATCGGCTACCTCATGGCTGCACAAGACATTCGGAAAGCCTGCTTTACAGAGGTCAGCACTTGTGACCTCCTCCAGCCGTCCGTGACCTCTGCATTGCTCCAATTCTGGCCTCTTGCGCATCACCGCCACTTCTGTCGTCGCAACGTTGGCGGCCGTGCCTGCAGCTGCCTTGGCCCCAACACTGTGGAATCCTCTCCCTAAACCTCTCCCCCTCTCGCTCCTCCTTTAAGACTCTCCCTAAAACCTACCTTTTTGACTAAGCTTTTAGTCACCTGTAGCACAGTGGTAATGTTACCGGATTAATAATCCAGAAGCTTAAACTAATAATCCAGAGTCAAGATTTCAAATCCCACCATGGCAGCTGGGGAATTTAAATTCAGTTAAATAAATAAATCTGGAATCGAAAGCTAGTGTCAATAATAGTGACCAGGTAACTAAAGGATTGTAATAAAAACATATCTGGGTCACTAATGTCCTTTAAGAAGGAAATCTGCCTTCCTTACCCAGTCTGGCCTATATGTGACTCCAAACCCACAACAATGTGGTTGATTCTGAATAGCCTAGCAAGTCACTCAAATAAGGAGGTGGATAAATGCTGGCCTTGCCAGCGATGCCCACATCCCGTGAACAAATAAAAACAAAATCTCTTTTGGCTTGGTGTCAATTTCTTCTATCCAATAATGCTCCTGTGCAGCACTTCGGGGCGTTTTACTATGTTAAAAGCACTATATACAATGTCAGCCATGGCTCAGAAGGTAGCACCCTCGCCTCTCAGTCAGAAAGTTGTGGGTTCAAATCCCAATCCAGAGACCCGAGCATATAATCCAGGCTGACTCCAGTGCAGTGCTGAGGGAGCGCTGTATTATTGGAGGTGCCATTTTTCGGGTGCCATGTTAAACCGAGGCCTTGTCTGCTCTCTCACTTGGATGTAAAAGATCCCTCCGAGTGAAGAAATTCCTCCTCATCTCAGTCTTAAACGGCCGACCTGTTAACCTGAGACTATGCACCTGAGATAGGTCTAGACTCTCCAGCCCAGGGGAAACAACCTCTCTGTATCTAGCCAGTCCATCCCCCTCAGAATCCTACGTATTTCAATGAAATCACCTCTCATTTCTCTAAACTCCCAGCAGAGACAGAAAGTGGCTCCATGAGGTGACTTAAGTATAGCAGGTCATCTGACAGATTGGGTGCTGTAATGTATGCACCTGTGAGTATGCTCATAGGTTTGTAGAGCTGTTGGCCCCCAAAAAAATCACAAACCCCCCCCCCCCCCAAAAAAATACAAAAACATTTTTAAAAAACAAAAAAAAGGGCACGTGAAAAGTGTTTGGAGTGTCCCCCAGATCGGGGGGCACTTGATTTAATTTATTATGTTTTCCCCAAAAGAGCTGTAGAGCTGTTGGCCCCAAAAAAAATCACCAAAAAAAAAAATCCCCCCAAAAATACAAAACAACAACAAAAAAACACAAAAAAGGGTGTTGAAAAATGTTTGGAGTGTCCCCCAGATCGGGGGGTACTTGATTTAATGTTTACTTTTTCTCCCAAAAAGAGTTGTAGAGCTGTTGGCCCCCAGAAAAATCACAAAATCCCCCCCCAAAAAAAAAAACATTTATTAAAGAAAAGGGGCAGTTAAGTGTCTGGAGTGTCCCCCAGATTGGGGGGCACTTGATCTAACGTTTATTTTGTTCCCCATCCAAAAGAGTTGTAGAGCTGTTGGAGGCGTGGCCTAACCATTTGGAGCATGGAGCAGTGAGGGAAGGAGCTCCCTGCTGTAGCTCCTGCCTGAGGCCTGTGTGAACCCTGAGACCAGCCCAGGAAGAGGAGGAAGGGGCTTACTACACTTCCAATCATCCAGAGGGAGAGGAGGAGAGCAGAATTCAACAACTTTATTACTGCTGCAGAGAGTTGGAGAGAGGGGGAAAAAGAAGGAGGGAGAGTCAATATCTTCTACAGATGGGTGTATATTGGTGCACTCCCTAAAGACTTTGTTTTATTGGTGGGGGGAGGAAAGAAGACCTTCTCGAGGGCCGGAACATTGCGGGGGTGTGTGTGTGTGTGGAAGTGTGTGTGGTGGTCTTGCCCACAACTAGGCCCCACACACCACTGAAGCACCCCTCCCCCATTGCCTGGCCTGGGATAGCTGGAGCTACCTGGGTGAAGACTCGTTATTAGCCCAATTAACATCGTTGGGAGGGCTGTGCCTGGGTGGCTCCAGTTGCCCCAGGTGAAGACATCTTCTCCCCCCACCCGAAGACCATTCTTAAGACTTTGTCCTTTCACCATCTGGGGGGTGCACCCCAGCAACACCCACTCATCACTGTGAGGGGAGACCTGCCCTCACAGCTTCCCTCTTTCCCACCCCCTCTCTGTCCCTCTGTCTCTCTGTCTCTCCCCTCTCTCTCTGCGAGCCCCTTTCCTCCTTAATAAAAATTTAATAAGACAACTGAGCAGAGGGAGCAAGGCCCCTCCCCAATCATCAACTAGGGGAGAGGTGTGCCTCTTTAAGAGCTCCATCTGCTCAACATTTAACGAGGCCAATTAAGACCTTAAGGCCTGTGACTTTGGGGTGAGTGTGGCCCTTAAAGGGACCCCGTGATGGCATCCCCATCTACGCCGGTGGCAGGGCCAGCAAAGACTTATGCGCAGGCGGCGTCCGCAGCCACGGCGCCTCCTGCGCCTCCTGCTGCTCTGCCACCTTTTCAATTAATAACCAAAAAACACGGGGTCAAGAGCTACACTCACCCCACTATGACTATTGAGGAGTGCGTGCGGGCGATGGCTGGGGTAGTCGGCCCCTCGGCCATTGTCGCAGCCTTCAAAATGTCTGGGAAGGCTGTGTTCTTCCTGGGGTCAGAGCAGGCGGTGTCCCTGGCCCTCGAAAAGGGGCTCACGGTGGGCGGGACGTTCCTGCCGGTGGACCCTCTCGAGGCCACCGCGCAGAGGGTCATTCTTTCGAACGTCCCACCCTTTGTTCCCGCTGAGCTCCTCCTCCCTCACCGACATCAACTGGGGGAGGTAAGGTCGGGGATTAACCCGATACCACTCGGCCTCAGGGAGACCAGCCTGCGCCACGTATTCTCCTTCCGCCGCCAGCTTTTTGTCTGGCTGACGCGGGAGTAGATGACGGAGGGCAGCTTTAATGTGGTGCACGAGGGGACTGCCTACCGCGTCTTCTGGACGTCGGACGGCGTGCGGTGCCATGCCTGTAGGGAGGTGGGGCACGTTCGTAAGAACTGCACCGCCTACAAGGCCGCCAAACCACCTAAGGCGATCAAGGCTGGCGCCGCCGCCACCCCTCCCCATAGTAGCGTCCGCGTAGAGCCCTAGGTGCGCAGACATCGTCGGGGGCCTTTGTTTTCACGGCCTCCAGCGGGCAGTGAGGGAGAGCGTCCGGGTGGAAGGAAGGCGCGGAGGAAGACAAGACAACTCGAGGCGAGTCCTCTCAGTGCACCGGACAGCCCAATCACCGCGCTCGGCCCACCCCTGTCACCGGCGAGCGCGGGGTGCCATGAGCCCGTGCCCGAGCCCTCGACCAATACCGCAGAGGGGCTCGGGGGCGGGCAAGAAAAACAAAAGGGGGGAGTGGAGCAGGAGGCCTCGGCAGACATGGAGGTCTCCCTGCCTCCGCGCCCCCCCAGGAAAAAAAGGAGGCGCCGCTCCAATGAGGTGGAGGAAGAGCAACATCCCTCCGTGGAGGAGTCGGTGCCCGCCGCAAGTCCCGCGTCCCCCACCAGCGCCCCCAAACTGCGCCATAGGCGGGAGGAATCTGTCCCCGGGGAGGGCCAGACAGTCGAGGCTGCCCAGCATCTGCCTCCCAGGGATGGCGAGGAAGATCTGCCTGTCGTGGGGACGTGGGGCCGGCGGAGGAATGCGTTGCTGCCGGGTCAAGCGTTCCGGGGACTGAGGCGGGTGGGGCCCACAAAGGCCGAACCTGAGCTCGCCAGCCATTATCCAACTTCCCCCGGGACTTGCTCGATCCGGCAGACAAAGAATATTTAAACATTTTTTAATGAATCTGCACACGCTAGGCAGGGAGTTGGCGGCGGGGAGGGGGAAGAACACCAACCCTCGCCCCCAACTTTGGAGCTGGGGGACTTGGAGAACCTGGAGCATTTCTTCGACCAGGTCTCTCCATGTTCCCCGGTGCCTGGGGTGGAGGGGAAACTCCTTCCGCTGCCGCTTCCTGACCCAGCACCACAATTAAAAGAGCCCAGTGGGGACTCCTCTGCCGACGATCCTGGGGGTAGGAACGGGACAGAGCCAGGGCCGGATGGAGCGGCCGGGGCGTTTGCCGTACCTCGTGCGGTTGACGGACCGGCTGCTGGCGGCGACCTCCCGGAGGGGGACAGGGACTCGGTGGAGGACACGGGAGAAGATCTGGAGTCCATCGCCAGTGAGGCGGTGGATCTCCTCGTGCCCGCCGCTGAGTCCCCCCTCATTCCTGTAAAGGAATCGGGGACTTTATGGTCCAGAGCCAGGGTCGCCGCAACCGAGCCCATCTGGCCCTGGAAAAATGGTCTGAGCCGGCGCTGCTCATCAGGTCCGTCCGCGCCGCTGCTAAAACCATGGCCGCGGGCGGGCCCTTATCAAAGGCGCAAAGCCTTGAGCTGCACCGGCTCAAAACGTTCCTCGCTGGGTTGCTGAGGGAGTGGAGATCAACAAACGACTCCACTTCCCCCCCACAATAGGTTAAGTAGAGGTTGCACTATGCTTTTGCCATGAAGATAACCATAGCCAGCCTCAACATCAACGGCGGCAGAGAGGCACGCCGTAGATTTAACAATTTTTCGCTCCTGCGGGAGGGGAAATATGCGGTGTGCTTCCTGCAAGAAACCCACACCGTTCCGGGAGATGAAGCCACGTGGCTCCTGGAATGGCAAGGAGAGGTCCGCATGAGCCACCTCACCGCCATTTCTAGTGGGGTGGCCAGCTTGCTGGCCCCACATTTTCAGCCGGAGATCTTGGGGGTCAAGGAGCCCGTGCCAGGCCGCTTGTTGCACGTAACGGTTCGCCTGGGGGACGTGCCGCTCCATCTCGTGAACGTGTACGCCCCTCAGCCCGGCCCGCAGCATATGCGCTTCTTCGAAGAAGTGTCCGCTCTTCTTGCCTCCGTCGACGTCGGCGACTGCATTGTCCTTGGGGGGGATTTTAACTGCACCCTCAAGGCAAGGGACCGCTCCGGTGCCCCGCAGAGCATGATGGCGATCGAGAAGTTGAGGGACCTGGTCGGGTCCTTCGACTTGGTGGACGTCTGGCGAAATCTCCATCCCGACTCCAGCGCCTTTACTTGGGTGAGGCCTGGAGTAGGATGGTCCAGAATCAACCGCCTTTACGTGCCTCGGGCGTACGTTTCCTTACTCCCGGCGGCCTCCATACGGCCGGTGCCGTGTTCAGATGACCACCTGGTGTGGGCGGAGCTCGCTTCGCTCCGCGCGAGGACGGGGTCCGCGTACTGGCATTTTAACAACCAGCTGCTGGAGGACGAGCGGTTCCAGGACTCGTTCCGTCGTTTCTGGGCCGACTGGAGAAGGAAGCAGGGGGGCTTCCCCTCCTTGATGCTGTGGTGGGACATCTTCTGTCAAGAGTACGCGAAGGGGGTCGACCAAGAGGCGGGCGGCCAGGGTCGGATGCCTAGAAATAGAGGTGCTCGACCTGGAATCCCGTCTCGGTCAAGTCGTCGAGGACCCGGCCCTGCGGACGGTGTACGAAGCGAAGAAGGCCGCGCTGAAGGACCTGCAGTTCGTCGGGTCCCGAGGCGCGTTCGTGAGGTCGCGGATCCGGTTCCTGCGGGATCTGGACCGTGGCTCCCCCTTCTTCTACTCGCTGGGAAAAAGACAGGGGTGTCCGTAAGCAGCTCTTGACGCTGCTGGCCGACGACGGCTCTCTTATCTCGGATCCGGAGGGCGTCAACAACAGGGCCCGTGAATATTATGGGGCTCTGTTCTCTCCGGAGCCGTCCAGCGAGGAAGCACATAGAGTTTCGTGGGAGGACCTGCCGAAGGTCGGCCCGGAGGGCGCGGAAAATCTGGAAGCTCCGCTAAGTCTGACGGAGCTGACCGGAGCCCTCAACCGGCTCTCGAGGGGAAAAGCCCCGGGGCTGGATGGGCTGACCGTGGAGTTCCACAGGGCATTCTGGGACGTCCTGGGGGGCGACTACGCGCGGGTCCTGGGGGAAAGTCTGGCGACCGGGGAGATGCCCATCTCTTGGCGCAGGGCAGTCATTGTCCTGCTGCCTAAGAAGGGCAATCTCTGCCTACTTAAGAACTGGCGCCCGGTCTCCCTCCTCAGCACGGACTACCAAATCTTCGCCAGGGTGATGTCTGCTCGCCTTGGCGCCGTGCTGGACCACATGATCCAATCCGACCAGTCCTACACGGTCCCGGGCCGGACAATTCACGATAACATCCATCTGGTCCGGGACCTCATCCATCACTCCCAGGAGGCTGGTCTGTCGGTCGCCTTCCTATCCCTCGACCAAGAGAAGGCGTTCGACAGGGTGGATCATGATTATCTGTTCGAAACTCTGCGCGCTTTCGGGTTCGGGACGCATTTCGTCGCCCGGATCTGACTTTTGTACGCCGCCGCGGAGTGTCTGATTAAGGTTAACGGGTCCTTGACAGCGCCCCTTCGCTTTAGGAGAGGGGTGCGCCAGGGATGCCCCATGTCCGGCCAGTTATATGCCATCTGCGTGGAGGCTTTCCTGCGCCTCCTGCGGACGAGGTTGACGGGACTGGCTCTGCAAGGGCCGGGCGTGGAGGTCGTCCTCTCCGCTTACGCCGATGACGTGCTCCTAACAGTAGAGGATCCCGTTGACCTGCGGAGGATGCGTGAGTGCCAGGAGATTTACTCGGCCGCATCCTCCGCCAGGATCAACTGGGAGAAATGTTCCGGATTCCTGGTGGGTCAGTGGCGTGTGGACTCCCTGCTGGAGGAGCTCAGGCCTTTTGCCTGGAGCACGACCCATCTCCTCTATCTGGGAGTCTACCTTAGCCCAGACGAGGAAGCCTGGCCGGCGAACTGGCAAGAGCTGGAGGCCAAGGTCGCCGCTCGCCTAGGGCGCTGGACAGGACTGCTCCGAGTGCTGTCCTACAGGGGTCGAGCGCTAGTCATAAACCAGCTGGTGGCCGCTATGCTGTGGTACCGGCTGGTCACTTTGACCCCTCCCCCTGCGTTTGTCGCCAAGATACAGAAGAAGCTGGTGGACTTCTTCTGGAACAACAGGAAGCACTGGGTCACTGCCGCGGTCTTGAGTCTCTTGCTTAGGGAGGGCGGTCAGTCTTTGGTGTGCGTCAGCACCCAGCTCGCGACTTTCCGTCTTCAGAACCTGCAGAGATACCTTTACGTCGAGCCCCCTCCTAGGTGGCGTGCTCTGGCGACGTATTTCTTCCGCCAGCAGCACGGCCTCACCTATGACACGCAGCTCCTGTTTGTGAGCTTGGGGGGCGTCAGGACCGCCATCCAGGAGCTGCCTGTCTTTTACAAGGAACTCACCAGGGTCTGGAACAAAGTCTCCACCAAGCGCAGCTCTCCACCGGCTGGAGCGGCGGCTGTCCTGCAGGAGCCGCAGCTCGCGAATCCGTACCTCCATTACCGTGGGTTTAGGTGGCAGGCGGACGAGAGGGCTGTGGCTGGCGTGGTGACCAGGGTCAGGGACCTGCTCGATGGCGGAGGAGCGGGCTGGATGGCGCCAGACATGCCATCGAGTCGCTAAAAACAGCTCTGGGCCCTGACTCCGTTAGGTGTATCGAGGATGCTCAAACACGTGGGGAGATCACATCCGAACTGACCCCCGTCCGGACGGAATTCCTCATCGGTGGAACCTCCCTCGGGAGCCGGCGCCTCACAACTTGAGCCGCCTCAAAAATCAATGGAGGGAAAAACTGAACCGCTGATTCCTCATATTTAACAATACTTTCCACACCAGTTCTGCGCGGAGGGATTTCCTGTACGGGCTGCTCCTGCACACTCTCAACCTTGCCATCCTCGTCTGCCGTCCGGACATGCCATGGCACACCATCTTGTCGTCCGGAGGAGGCAGGGGTCCCCGATGGAGTGCGCCCTACGTGGGAGTCCTCCCACTATTTATCGGGGACTTGGCCTGGAGGGTGGTGCATGGAGCAGTCCCGTGCAATAAATTTTTAAGCCGGTTCACTGGCTCCCGGGCCGCCTGCAATTTCTGCGGTCTGGAAGAGTTCGTGTTCCATGTTTTTATGGAGTGTGCGAGGTTGCAGCCCCTGTTCCATTATTTAAAGGGGCTGCTCCTCAATTTCTGGTTGCACTTCAGTCCCACACTCCTGATATTTGGGCACCCTGTGCGGAGGGGAGCGGGTAGGTCCGAGGGCCTCCTCGTAGGACTGCTCCTTGGCACGGCCAAGGGTGCCATCAGCCGGTCCAGGCAGCGGGCGGTCGAGGGGGTTGTTCAACCTGACTGCCTGCCTCTCTTCCGCGCCTACATCCGGGCCAGGGTGTCCTTAGAGATAGAGCACGCGGTGTCCACCGGTACGCTCGCGGCCTTCCGCGAGAGGTGGGCGCCGGAGGGACTGGAGTGCATTGTCACCCCCGGCAACCAAATTTTAATTTGATTTTATATGTTTTAAAGTTTAATTTGTTTTAATTGCCGGGTTTTTTGTGTCCCCCTCCCCTTTTATAGAGGGCACTTGTAAATTATATGATTTTAATATCCCCCAAAAAAATCACAAAAGAAAAAGAATACAAAAAAAAAACAAAAGCAAAAAAAACAAAAAAAGAGGGCAGTTAAAAGTGTCTGGAGTGTCCCCCAGATCGGGGGCCACTTGATTTAATGTTTAATTTTGTTACCCTAAAAGAGTTGTCGAGCTGTTGGAGGCGTGGCCTAATCATTTGGAGCTGTGCTGCAGTGAGGGAAGGAGCTCCTGCTTTAGCTCCTGCCTGAAAGCTTGTAGAGAACCTTGAGAACAGCCCAGGAAGAGGAGGAAGGGGCCGACTACACATTAAATCATCCAGAAGGAGAGGAGGAGAACAGAATTCAACATTAATACTATTAGAGAGTTGGAGAGAGGGGGAAAAGAACCAGAACTGTGGAGCAACATCCAGGGCCCAAGTTTCCACACGAAAAAAAACGGGCGCCCCTCCGAACGGGGCGCCCATTATTCGCGCCTAAAACGGCGCCTAAAAAAAAATGCGCTATTCTCGAGTGCCCTGCAGCTCCTTGTCTGCCTGGCGCGGCGTGCAGGGGGGAGGAGCCTACACTCGCGCCGATTTTGTAAGTGGGAGGGGGCGGGTACTATTTAAATTAGTTTTTTCCTGCCGGCAACTCTGCGCGTGCGCGTTGGAGCGTTCGCGCACGCGCAGTGTGAAAAAAACATTGGCACTCGGCCATTTTCGTAGTTCTTTGTAGCTGTTTAATTTTTGAAATTTTTTTAATAAAAGCACATTGCCATCAGCACATCAGCACTTGCAGCATTCTCACTGTCTCCTTCCCTCCCACCCCCCACCCGGGAACGAACGGCTGTTTCCTTCCCCCCACCTCCCGCTCAGCGGCAACGAACGGCTTTCTCCCCCAACCCCCCTCCCGCACAGCGGCAACGAATGGCTTTCTCCCCCCACCCCCCTCCCGCACAGCGGCAACGAACGGCTGCAGCATTCTCCGTGGCTGAAGCACTTTCACACAGGTAGGAAGATGGTTTATTTAATCTTGTCTTTGCTTATAAATGTTTATTCAGGTTGGATTTATTTGTATAATATTTGTAGAAGTATAAATAAGGATTTATTGTAGAATTTAATGAGTTCCCTTCCCCCCCTCTCCCCCCCCCCCCACCTCGTTCTGGACGCCTAATTTGTAACCTGCGCCTGATTTTTTAATGTGTAGAACAGGTTTTTTCAGTTCTACAAAAATCTTCACTTGCTCCATTCTAACTTAGTTTGGAGTACGTTTTCACTGTGGAAACTTTGAAATCAGGCGTCAGTGGCCGGACACGCCCCCTTTTGAGGAAAAAATTCTGTTCCAAAGTAGAACTGTTCTACCTGACTAGAACTGCAGAAAAAAAAATGTGGAGAATTGCGATTTCTAAGATAGTCCGTTCTCCACCAGTTGCTCCTAAAAATCAGGCGCAAATCATGTGGAAACTTGGGCCCCCAGTGTGGAAGGAGGGAGAGCCACTCATATTCTACAGGTGGGTGTATTTTGGTGCACTCCCTAAAAAGACTTTGTTGTATCGGTGGTGGGAGAAAGAAAATTGAATCGGGAGCCGGAACATCGCGGGGAGTGTGTGTGTGTGGAGGTGTGTGTGGGGGTCTTGCTTACAACTAGGCCCCACACACCACTGAAGCACCCCTACCCCATTGCCTGGCCTGGGATAGCTGGAGCTACCTGGGTGAAGACCTGTTAACACCTTGTTTAACATAATTGGGAGTGCTGTGCCTGGGTGGTTCCAGCTATCCCGGGTGAAGAGATCTTCTCCCCCCACCCAAAGACCATCTAATAGGACTGTTCTGTTGCCATCCGGGGAGTGCACCCCAGCAAAACACCCACCCAGCACTGTGAGGGGAGACCTGCCCTCACAGCTTCCCTCTTTCCCACCCCCTCTCTCTCTCCCTCTCTCTCTCTGTCTCTCTGTCTCTCCCCTCTCTCTCTGAGAGCCCTTTTCCTCCTTAATTAAAAAAAAAAATTAATAAGACAACTGAGCAGAGGGAGCAAGGCCCCTCCCCAATCGTCAACTAGGGGAGAGGTGTGCCTCATTAAGAGCTCCCTCTGCTGATATATTAAACGAGGCCACTTTAAGACCATTAAGGCCTGTGACTTTGGGGTGGGTGTAGCCCTTAAAGGGACCCCGCGATGGCGTCTCCATCTACGCCGGTGGCAGGGCCAGCGAGGACGTATGCACAGGCGGCATCTGCATCCACGGCGCCTCCTGCGCCTCCTGCTGCCCTGCCACCGTTTAGACTAATACCAAAAAAAAACGGGGTCAAGAGCTACACTCACCCCACTATGAGCATCGAGGAGTGCGTGCGGGCGATGGCTGGGGTAGTCGACCCCTCGGCCATTGTCGCAGCCTCCAAGATGTTCGGGAAGGCTGTGTTCTTCCTGGGGTCGGAGCAGGCGGTGTCCCTGGCCCTGGAAAAGGGGCTCACGGTGGGCGGGACGTTCCTGCCGGTGGACCCTCTCGAGGCCACCGCGCAGAGGGTTATTCTTTCGAACGTCCCGCCCTTTGTTCCCGCTGAGCTCCTCCTCCCTCACCTGCACCAACTGGAGGAGGTAAGGTCGGGGATTAACCCGATACCGCTCGGCCCCAGGGAGACCAGCCTGCACCATGTGTTCTCGTTCCGCCGCCAGCTCTTTGTCCGGCTGGCGCGGGAGGAGACGTCAGAGGGCACTTTTAACGTGGTGCACGAGGGGACTACCTACCGCGTCTTCTGGATGTTGGACGGCGTGCGATGCCATGCCTGTAGGGAGGTGGGGCACGTTCGTAAGAACTGCCCCGCCTCCAAGGCCGCCAAACCACCTAAGACGGCCAAGGCTGGCGCCGCCACCACCCCTCCCCCAGTAGCGTCCGCGTACCGGGAGCCCTAGGTGCGCGGACATCGTTGGGGGCCTTTGTTTTCACGGCCTCCGGCGGAGGGGAGGGAGAGCGTCTGGGCGGAAGGAAGGAGCGGAGGAAGGCGAGGCACCTCGAGGCGGGTCCTCTCAGTGCGCCGGACAGCCCAATCACCACGCTCGGCCCATCCCAGTCACCGGCGAGCGCGGGGTGCCATAAGCCCGTGCCCAAGCCCTCGACCAATACCGCAGAGGGGCTCGGGCGTGGGCAAGAAAAACAAAAGGGGGGAGCGGAACGGGATGCCTCGGCAGACATGGAGGTCTCCCTGCCTCCGCGCCCCGCCAGACAAAAAAGGAGGCGGAAGAAGAGCAACATCCCTCCGCGGAGGAGTCGGTGCCCGCCGCGTCTCCCGCGTCCCCCACCAGCGCCCCCAAACCGCGCCGTAGGCGGGGGGAATCTGTCCCCGGGGAGGGTCAGACAGTCGAGGCTGCCCAGCCTCTGCCTCCCGGGGATAGCGAAGAAGATCTGCCTGTTGCGGGGGACATGGGGCCGGCGGAGGAATGCGTCGCCGCCAGGTCAAGCGTCCTGGGGACTGAGGTGGGCAGGGCCGAAAAGGCCGAACCTGAGCCCGCCCAGCCATTATCCAACTTCCCCCGGGATCTGTTTGATCCGGCAGAAACAGAAAATTTAAAAAATTTTAAAGAACCGACACGCGCTGGGCCGGGGGGTGGCGGCGGGGAGGGGAAAGAACACCAACCCTCGCCCCCGACTTTGGAGCTGGGGGAATTGGAGGACCTGGAGCATTTCTTCGACCAGGTCTCTCCATGTTCCCCGGTCCCTGGGACGGAGGAGGAACCCCTTCCGCTGCCGCTTCCTGACCCGGCACCACAGTTAAAAGAGCCCAGTGGGGACTCCTCTGCCAACAATCCTGGGGGTGGGATTGGGGCAGAGCTAGGGCCGGATGGTGCAGCCGGGCCGTTTGCCGTACCTCGTGCGGCCGACGGACTGGCTGCTGGCGGCGACCTCCCGGAGGGGGACGGGAACTCGGTGGAGGACGCGGGAGAAGATCTGGAGTCCATCGCCAGTGAGGCGGTGGATCTCCTCGTGCCCGCCACTGAGACCCCCTCATTCCTGTAAAGGAGCTCCGGGACTTTATGGTCCAGAGCCAGGGTCGCCGTAACCGAGCCCATCTGGCCCTGGAAAAATGGTCCGAGCCGGCGCTGCTCATCAAGTCCGTCCGCGCCGCTGCTAAAACCATGGCCGCGGGCGGGCCCTTATCAAAGGCGCAAAGCCTTGAGCTGCACCGGCTCAAAACTTCCTCGCTGGGCTGCTGAGGGAGTGGAGGTCAACAAACGACTCCACTTCCCCTCCACAATAGGTTAAGTAGAGGTTGCACTATGATTTTGTCATGAAAATAACCATAGCCAGCCTCAACATCAACGGCAGCAGAGAGGCACGCCGTAGATTTAACAATTTTTCGCTCCTGTGGGAGGGGAAGTATGTGGTGTGCTTCCTGCAAGAAACCTACACTGTTCCGGGAGACAAAGCCACGTGGCTCCTGGAATAGCAAGGAGAGGTCCGCATGAGCCACCTCACTGCCATTTCTTGTGGGGTGGCCATCTTGCTGGCCCAGCATTTTCAGCCGGAGATCTTGGGGGTTGAGGAGCCCGTGTCAGGCCGCTTGCTGCACGTCACGGTTCGCCTGGGGGACGTGCCGCTCCATCTCGTGAACATGTACGCCCCTCAGCCCGGCCCGCAGCAAACGCGGTTCTTCGAAGAAGTGTCCGCTCTTCTTGCCTCCGTCGACGTCGGCGACTGCATTGTCCTCGGGGGGGATTTTCACTGCACCCTCGAGGCGAGGGACCGCTCCGGTGCCCCGCAGAGCATGACGGCGATCGAGAAATTGAGGGACCTGGTCGGGTCCTTCGAGATGGTGGACGTCTGGCGAAATCTCCATCCTGACTCCAGCGCCTTTACTTGGGTGAGGCCTGGAAGAGGATGGTCCAGAATCGACCGCCTTTACGTGTCTCGGGCATACGTCTCCTGCATTCCGGCGGCCTCCACGTGGCCGGCGCCGTGTTCGGACCACCACCTGGTGTGGGCGGAGTTCGTTTCGCTCCGCGCGAGGATGGGGTCCGCGTACTGGCATTTTAACAACCTGCTGCTGGAGGACGTGCGGTTCCAGGATTCGTTCCATCGTTTCTGGGCTGACTGGAGAATGAAGCAGGGGGGCTTCCACTCCTTGAGGCTATGGTGGGATGTGGGCAAGGCTCACGTCCGTCTCTTCTGTCAAGAGTATGCGAGGGGGTCGACCAAGAGGCGGGCAGCCAGGGTCGGGCGCCTAGAAAAAGAGGTGCTCGACTTGGAGTCCCGTCTCGGTCAAGTCGTCGAGGACCCGGCCCTGCGGACAGTGTACGAAGCGAAGAAGGCCGCGCTGAAGGACCTGCAGTTCGTCGGGTCCCGAGGCGCGTTCGTGAGGTCGCGATCCGGTTCCTGCGGGATCTGGACCGCGGCTCCCCCTTCTTCTACTCGCTGGAAAAAAGACAGGGTGTCCGTAAGCAGCTCTTGACGCTGCTGGCCAACGACGTCTCTCGTCTTGGATCCGGAGGGCGTCAGCAACAGGGCCCGAGACTGTTACGGGGCTCTGTTCTCTCCAGAGCCGTCCAGCGAGGAAGCGCGTTGAGTTTTGTGGGAGGACCTGCCGAAAGCCGGCCCGGAGGGCGCGGAATATCTGGATGCTCCGCTAAGCCTGGCGGAGCTGACCGGCGCCCTCTATCGGCTCTCGAGGGGAAAAGACCCGGGGCTGGACGGGCTGACCGTGGAGTTCCACAGGGCATTCTGGGACGTCCTGGGGGCCGATTACGTGCGGGTCCTGGGGGAAAGTCTGGCGACCGGGGAGATGCCCATCTCTTGGCGCAGGGCAGTCATCGTCCTGCTGCCTAAGAAGGGCGATCTCCGCCTACTTAAGAACTTGCGCCCGGTCTCCCTCCTCAGCACAGACTACAAAATCTTCGCCAGGGTGATGTCTGCTCGCCTTGGTGCCGTGCTGGTCCACATGATCCACTCTGACCAGTCCTACATGGTCCCGGGCTGGACAATCCACGATAACATCCATCTGGTCCGAGACCTCATCCATCACTCCCAGGAGGCTGGTCTGTCGGTCGCCTTCCTATCCCTCGACCAAGAGAAGGCGTTTGACAAGGTGGATCACGATTATCTGTTCGGAACTCTGCACGCTTTCAGGTTTGGGACGCATTTCGTCGCCCGGGTCCGACTTTTGTACGCCGCCACGGAGTGTCTGATTAAGGTTAACGGGTCCTTGACAGCGCCCCTTCGCTTTAGGAGAGGGGTGCGCCAGGGATGCCCCATGTCCGGCCAGTTATATGCCATCTGCGTGGAGCCTTTCCTGCGCCTCCTGCGGATGAGGTTGACGGGACTGGCTCTGCAAGGGCCGGGCGTGGAGGTCGTCCTCTCGACTTACGCCAATGACGTGCTCCTCACGGTAGAGGATCCCGTTGACCTGCGGAGGATGCGTGAGTGCCAGGAGATTTGAGTCTCCCGCTTAGGGAGGGCGGTCAGTCGTTGGTGTGCGTCAGCACCCAGCTAGCGACTTTCTGTCTTCAGACCCTGCAGAGATACCTTTACGTCGAGCCCCCTCCTAGGTGGCGTGCGCTGGCGACGTATTTCTTCCGCCAGCAGCACAGCCTCACCTATGACACGCAGCTCCTGTTTGTGAGCTTGGGGGGCGTCAGGACCGCCGTCCAGGGGCTGCCCCCTGTCTTTTACAAGGAACTCACCAGGGTCTGGAACAAAGTCTCCACCAAGCGCAGCTCTCCACCGGCTGGAGTGGTGGCTGTCCTGCAGGAGCCGCTGCTCGGGAATCCGTACCTCCACGACCGTGGGTTTAGGTGGCAGGCGGACGAGATGGCTGTGGCTGGCGAGGTGACCAGGGTCAGGGACCTGCTCGATGGCGGAGGAGCGGGCTGGATGGTGCCAGACGTGCTGGCACGGAGCCTAAACTGGCCGATGTCATCGAGTCGCTAAAAACAGCTCTGGGCCCTGACTCCGTTAGGTGTGTCGAGGAGGCTCAAGCACGTGGGGAGATCCCGTCCGAACTGACCCCTGTCCGGACGGAATTCCTCATCGGCGCCAAACCCCGGAACCTCCCTCGGGAGCCGGCGCCTCACAACTTGAGCCGCCTCAGGGAAATCCCCTCCGTGCTTTTCAGTTCTGCATGGAGGGGTTTCCTGTACGGGCTGCTCCTATTCACTCTAAACCTTGCCATCCTCGTCTGCCGTCCAGACACGCCATGGTGCACCACCTTGCCGCCCAGAGGAGGCGGGGGTCCCCGATGGAGGGCACTCTACGCGGGAGTCCTCCCACTATTTATTGGGGACTTGGCCTGGAGGGTGTTGCATGGAGCAGTCCCGTGCAATAAATGTTTAAGTCGGTTCACGGGCTCCCAGGCCGCCTGCAATTTCTGCGGCCTGGAGGAGTAAGTGTTCCACGTTTTTATGGAATGTGTGAGGTTGCAGCCCCTGTTCCACTATTTGAAGGGGCTGCTCTTGAAATTCTGGTTGCACTTCAGTCCCACATTCCTGATCTTTGGGCACCCTTCGCAGAGGGGAGCGAGTAGGTCCGAGGGCCTCCTCGTAGGACTGCTCCTGGTCATGGCCAAGTGTGCCATCAGCCGGTCCAGGCAGCGGGCGGTCGAGGGGGTCGTTCAGCCCGACTGCCTGCCTCTCTTCCGCGGTTACATCCGAGCCAGGGTGTCCCTGGAGATGGAGCATGCGGTATCCGCCGGTATGCTCAGGGCCTTCTGCGAGAGGTGGGCACCGGATGGAGTGTATCATCACCCCCGGCAACCGATTTTAATTTGGTTACTATTGTTTAAAGTTTAATTTGTCTATGTTTGTCGGTTTTAGTGCCCCCCCCCCCTTTTAGCCAGGGGGCACTTGTATAATTTGTGTTTTGGTGCCCTCGGGGAAAAAAAAAACAAGGTGCATCTGAAAAGTTTTTGGAGTGTGCCCCCACCTTGCAGGGGCATTTGCTTAAAGTGCACAAGTAAAATTTTTGTAAAGCTGTTGCCCGCCATGCAGGGGCTGCCTGTCTTTTACCAGGAACTCATCAGGGTCTGGAACAGAGTCGCCACCAAACGCAGTTCTCCCCCATCTGGAGTGGCGGCTCTCCTTCGGGGGCCGCTACTCAGGAATCTGTACCTCCATGATTTTAGATGACAGACAGATGAGAGGGCTGTGTTTGGCAAGATGACCAGGGTCAGGGACATGCTCGATGGTGGAGGAGCGGGCTAGATGGCGCCAGAGGAGCTCATTGATTAGAACGACCCCGGGGCAGTGGTAACTGTCCTCTTGTAATGCTCAGAGACATTGACCATATGCAGTATTCACCTCAAATTGCTGCAGAAATACCACCAACGATGTTTGCGCAAGTTCCTGCAAATACACTGGGAGGATAGGTGCACCAACGTCAGTGTTCTTGATCAGGCCAACATCTCCAGCATTGAAGCACTGACCACACTCGACCAGCTCTGTTGGGTGGGCCATATTGTTCGTATGCCCAACACAAGACTCCCAAAGCAAGCGCTCTACTCAGAACTCCTATATGGCAAGCGAGCCCCAGGTGGGCAGAGGAAACGTTTCAGGGACACCCTCAAAGCCTCCTTGATAAAATGCAACATCCCCACCGACACCTGGGAATCCCTGGCCAAAGACCACCCTAAGTGGAGGAAGAGTATCCGGGAGGACGCTGAGCACCCTCGAGTCTCATCACTGAGAGCATGCAGAAAACAAGTGCAGGCAGCGGAAGGAACATGCGGCAAACCAGTCCCACCCACCCTTTCCTCCAACGATTGTCTGTCCCATCTGTAACTGAGACTGTAATTCCCGTATTGGACTGTTTAGTCACCTGAAAACTCACTTTTAGAGTGGAAGCAAGTCTTCCTTGATTTCGAGGCACTGCCTATGATGATGATAATGAGGGCGCCTCTAATTACTCTCTTCAGCTTGCCGGAGCCGAAGCCCTTTCACAGTCTTGGCCTTCCCATCTCGGGTGTCGCAGAATGATGGCCGCTAATTGTGTTTGAATGGCCATGAATATTCCACTGGCCTCGAAGAGGGGAAAAAAACAGGCGATGAATAACCTTTTGTCCATTTGCTTCGAAGCCTGACATGTCTCAGCCGTCGCTGTGATCTAAAACATTGTGACAGCAGCTAAATCACTGGGTCATTAGAAAAGTAAAACCAATCAGACTCGTCTCTTGACCTCTGAACTTCGAAGGCAGTTACATGTTCGGTGATGTGGACAAGCAGTGACGTGGCTGCAGGCACTGCAAGCCGCTGGTCCAACGTATTTCACTGTATTTTTGAATCCGGAGGTGCCGTCTGTTGGATGAGGCATCAAACCAAAAGTCCGCCCTCATTGCTTTTTGTGGGATTCTGCCGTGTTTGCCGATCTAACAACAGTAGCTTCATCTGAAGCACTGTAGGATATTTCTAAGAGCATGTAATCTCGGCTGACACTCCAGTGCAGTGCTGAGGGGGCGTCGCACTGCCGGAGGTGCTGCCTTTCCAATGAGATGTTAAACAGAGGCCCCAGTCTGCCCCCTCAGGTGGGCGTAAAGGATCCCACGGCCACTCTTTCGAAGAAGAGCATGGGAGTTCTTCCCAGTGTCCCGGCCAACATTTATCCCTCACTCAACACCTAAAACAGATTATCTGCTCATTTGTTTCATTGCCGTTTGTGGGAGCTTGCCGCATGCAAATTGGTTGCCGCGTTTCATACATTACAACAGTGACCACTCTTTAAAAAATATTTCACGGGATGTGGGTGTCGCTGGCAAGGCCGGCATTTATTGCCCATCCCTAATTGCTATTGAGAAGGTGGTGGTGAACCGCCTTCTTGAGCTGCTGCAGTCTGTGTGGTGAAGGTACTTCTACAGTGCTGACTTTTTCGTACCGGTTTGGTATAACTGAGTGACTCGCTAGGCCATTTCAGAGGGCAGTTAAGAGTCAACCACATTGCTGTGGGTCTGGAGTCACATATAGGCCAGGCAGGGTAAGAACAGCAAATTTCCTTCCCTAAAGGACATTAGTGAACCAGATGGATTTTTGCAACAATCCAGTAGTTTCATGCTCACCATTACTGATACTAGTTTTTTAATTCCAGATTTATTTAATTAACTGGATTTAAATTCCCCAGCCGCCGTGGGATTTGAACTCACATCTCCGGATCATTAGTCCAGGCTCTGAATTACTAGCACATAACATAACCACTATGCTACCGTTTCCATAATATATGCTTTTTACACCTGGAAACCCATCGGCATAGAGTTTTAACGCTGTCCTTTCAGCTCTTGGAACTGGCTTTGAATCTAATGTCGGCAGATGAGGATGACAGTCCCCTTGACCTTTAATGGCTGTCAAGGATCCTAAGTGAAATAAATATGGGCAGTTTGGGTTCAGTTCCCACTTAGCAATTCAAAATCACCAGAATTTTAGATGCCCTGATTCATTACCTGCTTTTAGAGCTCTAATGGGGGATGTAGATTGCACTGCTTGCGTTGGTGCAAAGTGGTTTTTATCTCTCGCCTGTGTGAGGTGAGCACTACAGTTCTGACGATGTCACTTCAATCCAGTGCCCTCATGCACCCATCAGGAATTCGGTCCGAAATTCGGGCTCGCTGCACCACAAGGTTAGAAAACAACCCCTTAACAAAGCCTGCCATCTGGGGCATGGTAGTGTAGTGGTGGTGTTGCTGGACTAGTAATCCAGAGTAATGCCAGTTCAAATCTCCTTCTGTGCTCTAAAATTCTATAATATCACAATGCTAAATTACTTTGTACATAGGATTACACAGGATATACGACACAGAAACAGGCCATTCGGCCCAACCAGTCCATGCTGGCGTTTATGCTCCACTCGAGCCTCCTCCCGTCTTTCCTCATCTAAATCTATCAACATAACCCTCTATTCCCTTCTCCTTCATATGCTTATCCAGCCTCCCCTTAAATGCATCTATACTAATCGCTTCAACCACTTTCTGTGGTAGCGAGTTCCACTACTCTCTGGGTAAAGACATTTTTTTTGAAATTCCTATTGGATTTCTCGGTGACTATCTTATATTGATGGCCTCTAGTTATGCTCTTCCCCACAAGTGGAAACACTCTCTCTGTATCCACTCTATCAAAACCTTTCATAATTTTAAAGACCTCTATTAGGTCACCCCTCCGCCTTGTTTTTTCAAGAGAAAAGAGTCCCAGCCTGTTCATCCTTTCCTGATAGATATACCCTCGAATTTCTGGTATCATCCTTGTAAATATGTTTTGCACCCTCCCCAAATGTCTCTATATCCTTTTTATAATACGGCGACCAGAACTGTATGCAGTATTTCAACACGCTGCAGATCTGGCAGCATCTGTAGAACGAGGAAGGCAGGGCCAACATTTCAGCTTGATGACTCGACGAAGGGTCATCATTAACCCTACCTTTCCCTTTCCACAGACACTGCCCACCCCACCGAGTGCCTCCAGCACTGTCTGAAATGTAATGTCCCCCCATCATATACCTCAGTATCCACAACAAAGGAAGAAGTATGTGACATATTCTTATGACATCACAAACAAACACACTCTATAAGATGGCTCCTGACACAGAAACTGTCATCATGTGACTTTGTCACATGACCCTTGTATTGCATTTACATCAGTAGTTGCATTACCACAGTAGTCCATTAGGTGGAGCTCTATCACAAAGCACTTACATGTATATAGCACCTTTCATATCCCAAAGCACTTCTCAGCACCTTAATTATCGTTGAAGCTGTTATGCTGAACCCATTGTGCACAGCAAGGCCCCGCAAACAGCAAAGAGCCGAATGACCAGTGGATCGGTTTTTGGAAGTGTTGGTTGAGGGATAAATGTTACCAGAAAAGCTCTCTGCTCTTCTCCAAATAGTGCCATGGAATCTTTTTTACCTGAGAGGACAGATAATCGCATCCCAATGCAGGTTGATTTGCTATTGAAGTACAAGTCACAATATTTATGTAAGGTATGAAGTTAATGTTTATTCAGCAGGGTAAGAGTTACTCACAATGTAACTGTGCAGAGTTGATGTTTATTCAGTAGAACCAATATTTCAGTTTGGTGGCACTGGCTGTCAAACATTCTTGCTGACACTCACTCTGTCGCCTCATGTGAATATTAGACACTTGAGCAGAATACAAAGGGTGAGTTGGATCCAACAAGGAGAAGATGTGCCAAAATAATCAGCCAATGCTTATTCAGCCAGCAGTCCTGATGTGGTGAATTGTTGCACAGAATGAGTGAAACCTTCTTCATATTCGTTCTTGGGATTTGGGCAACACTTTCTTCGGCAGCACCTCCCAAACCCCGCGACCTGTACCACCTAGAAGGACGAGGGCAGCAGGCGCATGGGAGCACCATCACCTGCAAGTTCCCCTCCAAGTGACACACCATCCAGCCTTGGAAATATAATGGCCATTCCCTCATTGTACGCTGGGTCAAAATCCTGAAACTCCCTCCCTAACAGCACTGTGGGAGTACCTTCACCACACGGACTGCAGCGGTTCAAGAAGGTGGCTCACCACCACCTGCTCAAGGGCAACTGGTAATGGGCAATAAATGCTGGCCTTGCCAGCGACACACACATCCCAGGAACGCATTAAAAAAACCTGACATGTCAGCATTTATTACTGTACCTCGTTGTCCCAAGGGCATTAAGAGTCAACTATGTCATGCAGGACTGGGTAAACTTACTTACAATTACAAATAATTCATGGTGACAAAAGAGAATGCAGGCAAAAATACTAACGGACACAATATTTGTCAACATCATCGTAGGCAGTCCCTCGAAACGAAGATGACCCGCTTCCACGAATGGGGACCTAATATTCCAGGTCCTGAACTACATCCTGAAGGGTGGAAGATGTCTGTGCATGGAATCTTTTAACGTGTGGTGGCCGTTGCACACCAGCCACTACACGGGCTTGACAGAGCTAGGTCTTGGTCCAATGGCAAGGGTTATCCAAGACGACTGGACACCAGCTCTGCTGCACAGACCGAGTGCACACACATATCGCAGTGTGAGCTGGCCCGTGCTGTCCCTGGATCCTTGGTCCCAAACTCACACCTCTCCTGGGCCCCAATCACATTGCTCCACAGTCTCTCGCCGCTCCTGCTGTGTTTGTCCATGCTCCAATCATCGACCTTGACCTTGATGACATCATTCTTTGCTGCTGTCGTCCTCCTGCACCAGCTCACGCTGCTCCCTGAAGTAGTATGCCTCCACGCTGCCCATGGCCGCCGCACCTCCGCTCCTTTTATGGCCCTGACCTGTCGCTGGTGTTCTCACGCAGGTCGGGGACTGAAGTGAAAACAGTCCACAAGGAGTAACGTGCCTTTTTCAGAATGCTACTTCTAGCCTACAGTCTCCGCTCGTTCCTTGGGAAACAGCAAGCTGACCCAAAGTGCATCTTACAGGCCATGATGTTGTATGCGGAATACACGAGCTTGAAACACACACAGAGATCAGTGAGTTTATTCCTGAATAGAACACCAGCAGCCAAAACTGAGACATGTATCCTTCTGACTTCCTCTGAACTAAAGCAGGTTCTTTGAAGAAGTCAAGCCAACCAAATGTTAACTGTATTCACATCCTGGTTGACAATGGGATGACGGCCTGTACAGTTCGATTTCGACACAGATCCAATAGTAACTTTCAAAAAGGAAAGCATATAATTGAAAAGGAAAAACCTGCAGGACCATGGAGAAAGAGCAGGAGGAGCAGAATTAATTGGATAGCTCTTTCAAAGAACCAGGACAGACACGATGGGTCAACTGGTCTCCTTCTGTGCTGTATGATTCTATGAAATCCCCACCATGGCATTTTGAGAATTTGAATTCAATTTAAAAAAGGAAAATCTGGAAATAAGAAGCTGGTAAAAGTGACCATGAAGGTGTTATTAAATATCCAACTGGTTCACTAATGCCCTTTAGCAAAGGAAGCCTCACATCCATACCCGGACTGGCCTATATGGGATTAACTCCTAGCTGCTGTAACCATTTTTTGTGGTAACCAATAGGCATTGCCGCAATCGCCAGTTATTGTAGATGGTTTCGCCTCACACGTAGCGAGTATGCAAACCCGCTCACTACAAGTTCTGGATGATAGGGATTACTGAGGACAGATTTGAACACAGACAGCGTTTTCAGGCTCACCCGTACAGTGTTTATCAAAGTTAACAAAACCACCCCACTCGTATACAGTACAAACGGTGTGTACACAACAGTACAGTTTACAACAGTACAACCCTGGCTTGTCCAACAAGCCCCTGTCATGCTGAATCACCACGACCTCCCATGAACTAAACTATCACCGGACCCTTCCAACACTAAACCCGCCCCAGTTTGGTAAGAACATACAAGCACCCACTTCCCCAGCGAAATGATCTTGTGGGAGTGTAGGCTTGGCAATGCTCACCTAGCTTGCCCTTGATCTTGCTTGCAGCTTCTTCCCATATGTCTCGGCTCCCTGGTTCCGTACCGGCCTTGCAGTACACAAATCCTAGTCTGAGTCGAAGTCCGTCTCGGTTGGAAGAGCAAGGCTCAGCTCCTCTTGACTTTCCGTTGTGGTGAGGGCAGGAGAGAGAGAGAGAGAGAGAGAGCTATCCAAAATGGCTCTCTGATATATTCTGCCAATACACAGACTGTTGTCTGTGTTTTAATGGATGCAGGACCTCAGGGCATGGTTTCCAGGCTTCCTCCCAGGTCTGGATAGGTCATCCACTCAAGTCCTTTATGGCCTCTTCCCGCCTTCCGGGGCCTGGCCTCCGTGGTAACAAAGGTGCTTCAGGTTTGATGTCTTCTAGATATGTTTTTGTTATGTATTAATCCTTGGGGGTCACCAGACACCAGAGGGCGCCACGGTCGGAGGTCATTGGGCTGTACGCATGTGGCATGTGTGCTTGGTCACCTGTATATAAGCTGGGTGTCATTGTCACGCTGGCACTCTTGGGCTGGAATAAAGATGGATCAGGTTGCACCTGAGTGAGTTTACAGTAACCAGACTCTTGAGTCATTACAATTGGCGACGAGGTAATTTAAGAACCTTCGCATGCACAATGGGCACGGTTGGAAGCCTAGAGAGATTCATGGAGGGCGAGGATTGGGCGGATTTTGTTGACCACCTGGATCAAGATTTTGTGGCCGATGCCATGGAGCCAGAGGTCTATGCAGTTAAGTGCAGGGCAGTTCTCCTCACCGTTTGTGGTCCGAAAATTTATGGCCTCATGAAGAACCTTCTCTCGCCTGTACGTCCGGTGGTAAAAGGGTACGAGGAATTGTGTACGTTGGTGGGTAACCATCTGAAGCCACAGGAGGGGAATCATCATATCATGCTCCCGTTTCTAGACGCATGTTCGTGCTGAGGGCCAGGACGTATCAGGATTTGTCACTGACCTGCAATGTCCTGCTGAGCCGTGTAAGTTCGGGAACATGCTGGAAGGCATGCTGCGTGATGTCTTCGTGATAGGCATCAGCCATGATGTGATCCTCAGGAAGCTGTTGGCCCCAGAGACGCTGGATTTGAAAAAGGCCATCGCGACTGCCCAGGCATGCATGACGACGGATGATAATTTGAGGCAGATATCATCGACGAGTCGGAGTTCCACAGCAAGTACTGTAAACAAGATGGCGTCGTCTTAGAGCAGAGCTGCTTACGCAAAACCTGCAGCTGCTCAGAGCCTGCCAACTGGTTCGATCCAGATTTCACCCTGTTGGCATTGTGGTACCTGTTTGGTCTTCGTTTTGAACTAGAAACAGATCACAAGCCACTCATTTCATTGTTTGCAGAAAACAAAGGTATTAATACCAATGCATCGCCGGTATTCAAAGATGGGCACTGACATTGTCTGCCTATGATTACGTCATCCATCATAGACCTGGTACTGAGAATTGTGCTGATGCACTGACGTCTGCCCTTACCCACAACTGAGATGGAGATGTCTCAACCTGCAGATCTACTGTTAGTAATGGATGCTTTTGAGAGTGAAGGAACCCCTGTCACTGCTCTACAAGTTAGGATCTGGACCAGCCATGACTCTATTTTATCGGTTGTGAAAAGGTGTGTACTCAGTGGTGATTGGTCTGCTATACCAATGGAGATACGTGAGGAGGCCAAACCTTATAACTGTCACAAGGATAAGCTGTCCATTCAGTCAGATTGTTTACTGTGGGGTAATCGTGTAACCATGCCTAAAAAAAATTTGTATGTGAACTTCATAACACTCATCCTGGTATTGTCATGATGAAGTCCATTGCTGGGTCTCATGTATGGTCGCCTGGAATTGACTCTGATCTGGAATCATGTGTGCATCAGTGCAATACTTGCATGCAGCTAAGTAAAGTACCAGCGGAATCTCTGCTGAGTCTTTGGTCGTGGCCATCCAAACCATGGTCGAGGATCCACATTGATTTTGCGGGCCCGTTTCTAGGAAAGATGTTTTTTGTCGTAGTGGATGCATATTCTAAGTGGATAGAATGTGTTATTATGTCATCCAGCACGTCTACAGCTACCATTGAGAGCATTCGTATCATGCTTGCTACTCATGGTTTGCCTGACATTGTTGTAGGCGACAACAGATCTTGCTTCACAAGTCTTGAGTTCCAGGAGTTCATGAAACTCAATGGCATCAGACATGTGAGATCAGCTCCATTCAAGCCTGCTTCTAATGGTCAAGCAGAGCGTGCTGTTCAAATGATCAAGCAAAGTACGAAACGTGTAACTCAGGGCTCACTACAGAGATGGTTGTCATGTATATTGCTCAGTTACAGGTCAAGACCTCATACGCTTACTGGGGTTCCTCCTGCTGAACTACCGATGAAGAGAAATCTCAAAACCCGACTTTCTCTTGTTCATCCTGATTTGAATGATCGTGTTAAAAACAGACGTCAAAGTCAGCAATGGTGTCATGATCGTGTTGCTGTTGGACGTGACATCTCGTCAAAGATCCGGTTTATGTACTGAACTATGGTCAAGGTCCAAAGGTCAAGATCGCCGACAGTGTTACAACCAAGGAGGGTAACAGGGTGCTTATTGTCATGCTCAAGAATGGACAAACATGCAGGAAACACCTTGACCAGGTTAAACTGCAGCATACGTGTCATGTATCTTACATGGCCACTGTCGGTACTATATCAAGGTGTGCCACCAGAGGGCACAGCAGTGGGAGACTTATAGGTTACCTGTACAGGTGTTCCTGGTCTAGTATAAAAGGCAGGCCACCAGGTGTGATCCTCAATCTGGAGTTAACTAAAAAAGGACTAAGGCTACTACAGTTCAAGTACAACACACTGCCTCGTGGAGTCATCTAAGGACACAATAACTGGCGACGAGAATATGAACTTTCACGCGGAAATGGCTACTCGTGGTACGTTACAGCATTTCGCCGATGGTGATGATTGGGATGTCTTTGTGGAGAAGCTAGAACACTTTTTCATAGCAAACAACCTGGCAGGAGATGATCCGGCTGCACTGGTTGATAAGCGCAGCGCTATCCTGCTAATCCTGCTTTTTGGGGAGCAGGCAGGGAAGTGGACCTGAGTCCATGATCAGATCAGCCCTGATCGTATTAAATGGCGGAGCAGGCTTGAGGGGCCGTATGGCCTACTCCTGCTCCTATTTCTATTTCTTATTTCTATTTCTAACCAGTTGAGGGCCCAACGTCTATGGCCTCGTCAGGGACTTGCTGGGACCAGTGAAGACAACGACTAAGTTGTACAAGCAGCTCGTAACCCTGATCCAGGAGCAACTCAAGCCCAAGGAGAGCATCTTCACAGCCAGACACCGGTTCTACACCCACCGACGGCCCGAAGACCAGGAAGTCGCGAAGTACGCCGCAGACCTCAGGAGGCTGGTGGCACTGTGCGTGTTCGGCACCCACCTTAACATAGAAACATAGGGCCCCAATTTCCCCAGCCGCCTAGACCGGCATAGTTAGCCATGGTACGCTGCCTCTGTGGGGCAAAAAACGTGCCAAAAATTTACCTCCTACTTTGGCCGCTCCTTCTTTGTTCTGTTCCTGTGGCATGGCGTTGCAGGGCCTGTGGGGGGCGGTGCTTCGGCCACGCATGCTCAGTGCAGCCAGCGGGGGGGTGGGGCTTGGGCCCAGCGTCTCCTCGAGTGCTGGCAGGAGGACGCATGTCCGTTTCAGCGTGCGCGCATTGCGCGTTTCAGCTAGCGCACATGCGCAATGGATAAGGAAGCTTGGCAATCGGCCAATTAAAGGGAGAGCGTCCTAAGTATTATGGACCATATATGAAGGTAAGGTGTGAATCGTGATTTTTGGGTGGCTGAGGGAGTGGAAAGGAGTGCTGCATAGGTGGAAGAAAGCTGAGAACTGTTATTTTTCAGGATTACCTGAGTGTAAGTCCAATACACCAATGATGCAAGAGCGTGCAACAAGAACAAAGAATTTCCTCCATGAGTAAGTGGAGAAACTAGTCACTGTCACTGAGGAGAGATGGCAGGAACTGAAAATCAGTAAGAGTGGTCCCACAAAAGTTCCACCCAAAGAAATGAGAAGAAGATGGAACCTAGTTGCAGAAGAATACTCCGCAGGGGTGACTACCGCAAGATCTGGAAGCCAGTGCAAAAAGAAATGGCAGGACATTGGTCAAGTAGTGAGTGTAAGCAATATCTTCATCTTTAAGTGGAATTGCAGTTGTAAATGTGACCATCTGTATATGTCCCACCCATCAGAAGCGCACCATGTGTGAAAAGTTATATTTTCATCTTTGCAGAAGAAATTGGCCCACAACAAAAGGCGAAGACTTAGAACAGGAGGAGGGCCGCCAAATCTGCACCAACTATCACCCCTGGGACAGAGGGTTGCTGCCTTGCTGGAAAAGAATCGGCTCTACACAAGCTGGACCCACATGTGAGGGTGAGTCATTAAAATGCATCGTCGCCCTTCAAATCAACCTGCTGACTGGCCTACTATGCGTCAGACTACTCATGCCACCCATCCTGCTCCCTCCTGTGCTGCTAACTATTTGACTGTTCTGTTATATTTTGCAGAAGAAGAAGACACTCCTCAAATCCTGAAGATCCACCAGAAGATCCAGATGCATGCACTCCAGATCAAGGCGGGTGGAGGGAGGAGGGGTCCATGGAACTGTGTTCACGGGAGAATGCTGGTCATGATATGGATCAGTCCATAGTACAGGGCATCACGCTGCCAGAAACCTCCATGAGCTCCACGGCGACATTCCATGGCTTCACACCGTCCGAGGTTGCGGGTCCCAGTGGCGGTGGTGAAATGCATGTTGGAACACCCAGTGCCCCACCGTCCCAGCCTGCGCCTCGCACTGGATGAGTGCCACTCGGCAGACCCACGGGAAGGGGAAGCCGACCAGTCTCTCCTGAGATGCAGCTTTCATCAGATGTTAATCAGGTTCTGTCATTGGGTGAGGAGACCAATGCCCTTATCCGATCACTCGTGGCGACCATCAGTAGGGTGCGTGATGAGGTAGCAACACTGTCGGGAGAAATATCAGCACTGAGACGGGAAGTGAGGGCGGGCATTTCAGAGGGTGTGCAAACGATGGCAGATGCCATGAGGGAGCTAGCTGCTGCAATAAGGGCACAAAGGCCGGGTACTCAAATGCCACTCCCACTTCAATCCACGCACCAGCCACCGGTCAGACTCAAGCCGGACCCTCAGCCCCACCCACCACCATCACCGCCCCTATGAGGAAGTGCACATTGCCCGCTATGTGGGTGAGAGATGGGTGCAGCCTTTCTTTGTTGTTGTTCTTGTGTTGTTCTTGTTGTTGTGGAAGTGCATTGTAAACTTTCCAATAAAAGATTTTTTGCATTAAAACTGAATCATATTCCATTATCACCACACAACATTTCGGAAAAACTGTAAAAAAAAATCCCTCACCCCTACAGTCATGCTGCCTGTCGCTCCCAGCCCTGGTGGGAGGGCTAGCCGGTGCATTCTGCAGTCGGCAAGGCAGGACTGCTCTATTTTCAGTAGCTGATTTATCTTTCATTTATTTTTGATGATGTTGTGAAGATGTTGTGCTGAAGTTGCTTTGATGTCGTGCTGAGGCTGTGAAGATATTTAGTGCTTTAGAATCCTCTAACTCACCTTCCCCGCCTGCCCCCCTATCTCTGGCTACCTGCGCTGATTTCTTAAATGTAGGTAAGGTTTTTCTGTGCCTACAAAAGTGGCCACATACACTGGCCTAAGTTAGTTTGGAGTCACTTTTAGCTGGCCAAATTTGCTTCTATGGCCAGAAGAGGCCTGAGTGGCTGGTCACTCTCCCTTTTGGGGAAAAAAAACTAAACTAAAAAAAAAAAAACCAACTGACTTACACTGGAGCAAATTAAATGGGGAAATTTGCGATTTTTAAGTTACTCCAAAAAAGCTACTTGCTCCAAAAAAAGTGGGCCAACTCCTTGGGGAAATTTGAGCCCATAGAAACATAGAATATATGTGCAGGAGTAGGCGATTCAGCTCTTCGAGCCTGCACCACCATTCAATATGATCATGGCTGATCATACAACTTTAGTACCCCATTCCTGCTTTCTCTCCATACCCTTTGATCCACTTAGCCATAAAGGTCACATCTAACTCCCCTTTGAATATATCTAACGGACTGCCCTCAATAACTTTCTGTGGCAGATAATTCCACAGGTTCACAATTCTCTGAGTGAAGAAGTTTCTCCTCATCTCGGTCCTAAATGGCTTACCCCTTATCCTTAGACTGTGACCCCTGGTTCTGGACTTCCCCAACATCGGGAACATTCTTCCTGCATCTAACGTGTCCAATCCCGTCAGAATTTTATATGTTTCTATGAGACCCCCTCTCATGCTTCTAAGTTCCAGTGAATATAAGCCCAGTTGATCCAATCTTTCTTCATATGTCAGTCCTGTCATCCCGGGAATCAGTCTGGTGAACCTTTGTTGCACTCCCTCAATAGCAAGAATATCCTTCCTCAGATTAGGAGACCAAAACTGTATACAATATTCAAGGTGTGGCCTCACCAAAGCCCTGTATAACTGCAGTAAGACCTCCCTGCTCCTATATTCAAATCCTTTCGCTGTGAAGGCCAACATGCCATTTGCCTTCTTCACCGCCTGCTGTACCTGCATGGCAACTTTCAATGACTGATGTACCATGACACCCAGGTCTCGTTGCACCTCCCCTTTCCCAAATCTGTCACCATTCAGATAATATTCTGCCTTCCTGTTTTTGGCACCAAAGTGGATAACCTCACATTTATCTACATTATACTGCATCTGCCATGCATTTTTCCACTCACCTAACCTATCCAAGTCACCCTGCAGCCTCTTAGCATCCTCCTCACAGTCCACACTGCCACTCAGCTTAGTGTCATCTGCAAATTTGGAGATATTCCATTCAATTCCTTTGTCTAAATCATTAATGTATAGTGTAAATAGCTGGGGTCCCAGCACTGAACCTTGCGGTACCCCACTAGTCACTGCCTGCCATTCTGAAAAGGACCTGTTTATTCCTACTCTTTGCTTCCTGTCTGCCAACCAGTTCTCTATCCACGCCAATACATTACCCCCAATACCATGTGCTTTAATTTTGCACACTAATCTCTTGTGTGGGACCTTGTCAAAAGCCTTTTGAAAGTCCAAATACACCACATCCACTAGTTCTCCCTTGTCCACTCTACTAGTTACATCCTCAAAAAATTCTAGAAGATTTGTCAAGCATGATTTCCCTTTCATAAATCCATGCTGACTTGGACTGAGCCTGTCACTGCTTTCCAAATGCGCTGCTATTACATCTTTAATAATTGATTCCAACATTTTCCCCAACTACCGATGTCAGGCTAACTGGTCTATAATTCCCAGATTTTGCTCTCCTTCCTTTTTTAAAAAGTGGTGTTACATTAGCTACCCTCCACTCCATAGGAACTGATCCAGATTCTATAGAATGTTGGAAAATGACCACCAATGCATCCACTATTTCTAGGGCCACTTCCTTAAGTACTCTGGAATGCAGGCTTTCAGGCACTGGGGATTTATCAGTCTTCAATCCCATCAATTTCCCTAACAATTTCCTGACTAATAAGGATTTCCTTCAGTTCCACCTTCTTGCTAGACCCTGGGCCCCCTAGTATTTTCGGAAGGTTATTTGTGTCTTCCTTAGTGAAGACAGAACCAAAGTATTTGTTCAATTGGTCTGTCATTTCTTTGTTCCCCATTATAAATTCACCTGATTCTGACTGCAAGGGACCTACACTCGTCTTCACTAATCTTTTTCTCTTCACATATCTATAGAAACTTTTGCAGTCAGTTTTTATGTTCCCTGCAAGCTTCCTCTCATATTCTATTTCCCCCCTCCTAATTAAACCCTTAGTCCTCCTCTGCTGGATTCTAAATTTCTCCCAGTCCTCAGATTTTTGGCCAATTTATATGCCTCTTCCTTGGATTTAACACTATCTCTAAGTTCCCTTGTTTGCCACGGTTGAGCCACCTTCTACTTTTTATTTTTACGCCAGACAGGGATGTACAATTGTTGTAGTTCATCCATGTGATCTTTAAATGTCTGCCATTGCCTATCCACCGTCAGCCCTTTAAGTATCATTCTCCAGTTTATCCGAGCCAATTCACGTCTCATACCATCGAAGTTACCTTTCCTTAAGTTCAGGACCCTACTCTCTGAATTAACTGTGATACTTTCCATCTTAATAAAGAATTCTACCATATTATGGTCAGTCTTCCCCAAGGGGCCTCGCACGACCAGATTGCTAATTAATCCTCTCTCATTACACATCACCCAGTCTAGGATGGCCTGCTCGCTAGTTGGTTCCTCGACATATTGGTCGAGAAAATCATCCCTAATACACTCCAGGAAATCCTCCTCCACAGCACTGCTACCAGTTTGGTTAGCCCAATCAATATGTAGATTAAAGTCACCCATGATAACTGCTGTACCCTTATTGCACGCATTCCTAATTTCCTGTTTGATGCCATCCCCAATCTCCCTGCACTGCGGGACATTTTTGTCATTGGAATCGGCCATGAGGGCCTTCTTCACAAGCTACTGTCGGCGGATACCACAGTCACCCTACAGAAGGCCATCTCTGTGAGCCAGTCATTCATGACCTCGACCTGCGGCTGTAGGCAGATGTCTCGCCTTCAGGACTCAAACCCGGCAGGTACTGTGCACAGAGTGGCGCCGTTCAGGAGCTGGACTGTAGCACGCGAACCCTCTCAGTGAAGAGAGAACAGACCCCCGAGTCCCTTAACTCAGAGTCCACCGAGGGGGGTTAATCGAGTAGCACCATGCTGGTGTTGCAGAGGGAATCACAGGGCTCACCAGTGCCGTTTTGAAGACTATGTTTGCAAAGGCTGCGGCACAAAGGGCCACCTCCAGCGAATGTGTAAGAGAAATAGGACTCACTGTGTCGATGAAGAGTCCGCAGATGGCCATGAATCCAGCGTGGATTATGAATTGTTAGACAGAGAGGCAGCCCAGTCCCATGGGGAGGTACATAGCATGTTTACCTGCACCACTGAGTGCTCCCCGCTGAGGATGGAAGTCGAGATAGAGGGAAGTCCAGTCTTCATGGAAGTGGACATGGGGGCGAGCCAGTCAGTGATGAATCATGAAACTATTGAGAGGCGATGGGACAATCCAGCTGAACGACCTGAGTTGGCCCCAGTTCAGGCAAAGCTGCGCACCTACACCGATGAAATCATTTCAGTCGTTGGTAGTGTGAATGTAAAGGTACCCCATGATGGCGCGGTGCATAAGTTACCTCTGTGGATTGTTGCAGATGATGGACCAATGCTGCTTGGTAGAAGGTGGATGGGGAAGATCCATTGGCAGTGGGAAGATTTCATCCCTCCAGCGATCGAGGCCCTCTGCGCTCAGAGGCAAAGCAAGCCCTGACCTGAGGGTGGACCCAGCACCGGTGAGCTGACCAGCACGGCACCCGAGACACAGACTGCTCAGCACGACTGCGTGGAGATGATCCAGCTGAGACGACCCGAACCCACCTTCCAGGCTCCAGGGTGGTGAATACAAGGCCATTAACACCTTGTTGGTGCTGCGGAGGTGATCATCGTTTCCATTCATGCCGCTTCAAAGGGTACATTTGCAAGGGCTGTGGAACAATGGGATACCTCCAACCTATTTGCAGGTGAGTTGCAAACCCTGTTAATGCTGAAAACCACCATGTTGCAGAGGAGGACAGATCCACGATGGATCACGACGAACCAGAGCCTCAGACCAAGGAGGCAGAGGTATATGGGGTGCACACATTTACCACAAAGTGTCCCCCGGTAATGCTGAAGGTTGAATTAAATGGACTCCCGGTGTCAATGGAGCTGGACACGGGCGTGAGCCAGTTCATTATGAGCAAAAAGGCTTTCGAAAAATTGTGGTGCAGTCTCAAGGCCAGTCTTGATTCCCATTTGCACGAAACTAAGAACTTACACAAAGGAACTGATTACTGTAATCAGCAGTGCTACTGTAAAGGTCTCCTACAATGGAGCGGTGCACAAGCTACCACTCTGGGTAGTACTGGGCGATGGTCCCTCGCTGCTCAGCAGGAGCTGGCTGGGAAAGATACGCTGCAACTGGGACAACGTCTGAGCGCTCTCGTCCGCTAATGGCACTTCATGTGCCCAGGTCTTAAACAAGTTCCCTTCGCTGTTCGAACCAGACATCGGGAAATTCCAAGGAGCAAGAGTGCAGATCCAACTAATTCCGGGGGCGCAACCCATCCATTACAAGGCGACAGCGGTACCTTACATGATGAGAGAGAGGGTGGAGATCGCGCTGGACAGGCTGCAACGAGAGGGCATCATTTTGCCGATCGAATTCAATGAGTAGTCGAGTCCGATTGTTCCAGTCCTTAAGGGAGACGGCACCGTCAGAATCTGTGGTGATTACAAAGTAACTATCAATCATTTCTCCCTGCAGGATCAATACCACTACCAAAGGCTGACGACGTTTTTGCTACTCTGGCGGGAGAAAAGACGTTCACGAAGCTGGACTTGACCTCGGCTTACATGACGTAGGAGCAGAAGGAATCAGCGAAGGGCCTCACCTGCATCAACATGCACAAAGGTCTCTTCATTTATAACAAATGCCCGTTTGGAATTTGATCAGCCGCGGCGATATTCCAGAGAAACGTGGAAAGCTTACTAAAATCAGTCCCGCGCACGGTGGTCTTCCAGAACAACATCTTGGTTACAGATCGGGACACAGTCGAGCATCTGCAGAATCTGGAGGAGATTCTTAGTCGACTCAACCGCATGGGGCTCAGGTTGAAATGCTCGAAGTGCATTTTCCTGGCACCTGAAGTGGAGTTCCTGGGAAGGAGGATTGTGATGTCCTCGTCAGCGACAATGGGCCATGTTTTACCAGTGCCGAGTTCAAAGAGTTCATGACCTGTAACGGGATCAAATATGTTACATCTGCCCTGTTCAAACCAGCATCCAATGGTCAGGCAGAGAGAGCAGTTCAAACTATCAAGCAGGGCTTGAAGAGAGTAACTGAAGGCTCACTGCAGACTCGCCTATCCCGAGTTCTGCTTAGTTACAGCACGAGACATAGAAACATAGAAACATAGAAAATAGGTGCAGGAGTAGGCCATTCGGCCCTTCTAGCCTGCACCGCCATTCAATGAGTTCATGGCTGAACATGCAACTTCAGTACCCCATTCCTGCTTTCTCACCATACCCCTTGATTCCCCTAGTAGTAAGGACTTCATCTAACTCCTTTTTGAATATATTCAGTGAACTGGCCTCAACAACTTTCTGTGGTAGAGAATTCCACAGGTTCACCACTCTCTGGGTGAAGAAATTCCTCCTCATCTCGGTCCTAAATGGCTTACCCCTTATCCTTAGACTGTTTCCCCTGGTTCTGGACTTCCCCAACATTGGGAACATTCTTCCTGCATCTAACCTGTCTAACCCCATCAGAATTTTAAACGTTTCTATGAGGTCCCCTCTCATTCTTCTGAACTCCAGTTCAGAATACAAGCCCAGTTGATCCAGTCTTTCTTGATAGCTCAGTCCCGCCATCCCGGGAATCAGTCTGGTGAACCTTCGCTGCACTCCCTCAATAGCAAGACTGTCCTTCCTCAGGTTAGGAGACCAAAACTGGACACAATACTCCAGGTGTGGCCTCACCAAGGCCCTGTACAACTGTAGCAACACCTCCCTGCCCCTGTACTCAAATCCCCTCGCTATGAAGGCCAACATGCCATTTGCTTTCTTAACCGCCTGTTGTACCTGCACGCCAACCTTCAATGACTGATGTACCATGACACCCAGGTCTCTTTGCACCTCCCCTTTTCCTAATCTGTCACCATTCAGATAATAGTCTGTTTCTCTGTTTTTACCACCAAAGTGGATAACCTCACATTTATCCACATTATACTTCATCTGCCATGCATTTGCCCACTCACCTAACCTATCCAAGTCGCTCTGCAGCCTCATAGCATCCTCCTCGCAGCTCACAGTGCCACCCAACTTAGTGTCATCCGCAAATTTGGAGATACTACATTTAATCCCCTCGTCTAAATCATTAATGTACAGTGTAAACAGCTGGGGCCCCAGCACAGAACCTTGCGGTACCCCACTAGTCACTGCCTGCCATTCTGAAAAGTCCCCATTTACTCCTACTCTTTGCTTCCTGTCTGACAACCAGTTCTCAATCCATGTCAGCACACTACCCCCAATCCCATGTGCTTTAACTTTGCACATTAATCTCTTGTGTGGGATCTTGTCGAAAGCCTTCTGAAAGTCCAAATGTACCACATCAACTGGTTCTCCCTTGTCCACTCTACTGGAAACATCCTCAAAAAATTCCAGAAGATTTGTCAAGCATGATTTCCCTTTCACAAATGCATGCTGACTTGGACCTATCATATCACCTCTTTCCAAATGCACTGCTATGACATCCTTAATAATTGATTCCATCATTTTACCCACTACCGATGTCAGGCTGACCGGTCTATAATTCCCTGTTTTCTCTCTCCCTCCTTTTTTAAAAAGTGGTGTTCCATTGGCTACCCTCCACTCCATAGGAACTGATCCAGAGTCAATGGAATGTTGGAAAATGACTGTCAATGCATCCACTATTTCCAAGGCCACTTCCTTAAGTAGAAACATAGAAACATAGAAAATAGGTGCAGGAGTAGGCCATTCGGCCCTTCTAGCCTGCACCGCCATTCAATGAGTTCATGGCTGAACATTCAACTTCAGTACCCCATTCCTGCTTTCTCGCCATACCCCTTGATCCCCCTAGTAGTAAGGACCTCATCTAACTCCTTTTTGAATATATTTAGTGAATTGGCCTCAACAACTTTCTGTGGTAGAGAATTCCACAGGTTCACCACTCTCTGGGTGAAGAAGTTCCTCCGCATCTCGGTCCTAAATGGCTTACCCCTTATCCTTAGACTGTGACCTCTGGTTCTGGACTTCCCCAACATTGGGAACATTCTTCCTGCATCTAACCTGTCTAACCCCGTCAGAATTTTAAATGTTTCTATGAGGTCCCCTCTCATTCTTCTGAACTCCAGTGAATACAAGCCCAGTTGATCCAGTCTTTCTTGATAGGTCAGTCCCGCCATCCCGGGAATCAGTCTGGTGAACCATCGCTGCACTCCCTCAATAGCAAGAATGTCCTTGCTCAGGTTAGGAGACCAAAACTGTACACAATACTCCAGGTGTGGCCTCACCAATGCCCTGTACAACTGTAGCAAAACCTCCTTGCCCCTGTACTCAAATCCCCTTGCTATGAAGGCCAACATGCCATTTGCTTTCTTAACCGCCTGCTGCACCTGCATGCCAACCTTCAATGACTGATGTACATGACACCCAGGTCTCTTTGCACCTCCCCTTTTCCTAATCTGTCACCATTCAGATAATAGTCTGTCTCTCTGTTTTTACCACCAAAGTGGTAACCTCACATTTATCCACATTATACTTCATCTGCCATGCATTTGCCCACTCACCTAACCTATCCAAGTCGCTCTGCAGCCTCACAGCATCCTCCTCGCAGCTCACACTGCCACCCAACTTAGTGTCATCCGCAAATTTGGAGATACTACATTTAATCCCCTCATCTAAATCATTAATGTACAGTGTAAACAGCTGGGGCCCCAGCACAGAACCTTGCGGTACCCCACTAGTCACTGCCTGCCATTCTGAAAAGTACCCATTTACACCTACTCTTTGCTTCCTGTCTGACAACCAGTTCTTAGTACTCTGGGATGCAGTCCATCAGGCCCTGGGGATTTATCGGCCTTCAATCCCATCAGTTTCCCCAACACAATTTCCCGACTAATAAGGATTTCTCTCAGTTCCTCCTCCTTACTAGACCCTCCGACCCCTTTTATATCCGGAAGGTTGTTTGTGTCCTCCTCAGTGAATACCGAACCAAAGTACTTGTTCAATTGGTCCGCCATTTCTTTGTTCCCCGTTATGACTTCCCCTGATTCTGACTGCAGGGGACCTACGTTTGTCTTTACTAACCTTTTTCTCTTTACATATCTATAGAAACTTTTGCAATCCGTCTTAATGTTCCCTGCAAACTTCTTCTCGTACTCCATTTTCCCTGCCCTAATCAAACCCTTTGTCCTCCTCTGCTGAGTTCTAAATTTCTCCCAGTCCCCAGGTTCGCTGCTATTTCTGGCCAATTTGTATGCCACTTCCTTGGCTTTAATACTATCCCTGATTTCCCTTGATAGCCACGGTTGAGCCACCTTCCCTTTTTTATTTTTACGCCAGACAGGAATGTACAATTGTTGTAGTTCATCCATGCGGTCTCTAAATGTCTGCCATTGTCCATCCACAGTCAACCCCTTCGCCAATCTATCCTAGCCAATTCACGCCTCATACCTTCAAAGTTACCATTCTTTAAGATCTGGACCATGGTCTCTGAATTAACTGTTTCATTCTCCATCCTAATGCAGAATTCCACCATATTATGGTCACTCTTCCCCAAGGGGCCTCGCACAACGAGATTGCTAATTAATCCTCTCTCATTACACAACACCCAGTCTAAGATGGCCTCCCCCCTAGTTGGTTCCTCAACATATTGGTCTAAAAAAAACATCCCTTATGCACTCCAGGAAATCCTCCTCCACCGTATTGCTTCCAGTTTGGTTAACCCAATCTATGTGCATATTAAAGTCACCCATTATAACTGCTGCACCTTTATTGCACGCACCCCTAATTTCATGTTTGATGCCCTCCCCAACATCACTACTACTGTTTGGAGGTCTGTACACAACTCCCACTAACGTTTTTTGCTCTTTGGTATTCTGCAGCTCTACCCATATAGATTCCACATCGTCCAAGCTAATGTCTTTCCTAACTATTGCATTAATCTCCTCTTTAACCAGCAATGCTACCCCACCTCCTTTTCCTTTTATTCTATCTTTCCTGAATGTTGAATACCCCTGGATGTTGAGTTCCCAGCCCTGATCATCCTGGAGCCACGTCTCTGTAACCCCAATCACATCATATGTGTTAACATCTATTTGCACAGTTAATTCATCCACCTTATTGCGGATACTCCTTGCATTAAGACACAAAGCCTTCAGGCTTGTTTTTTTAACACCCTTTGTCCTTTTAGAATTTTGCTGTACAGTAGCCCTTTTTGTTCTTTGCCTTGGGTTTCTCTGCCCTCCACTTTTCCTCATCTCCTTTCTGTCTTTTGCTTTTGCCTCCTTTTTGTTTCCCTCTGTCTCCCTGCATTGGTACACATCCCCCTGCCATATTAGTTTAAATCCTCCCCAACAGCACTAGCAAACACTCCCCCTAGGACATTGGTTCCAGTCCTGCCCAGGTGCAGACCGTCCGGTTTGTACTGGTCCCACCTCCCCCAGAACCGGTCCCAATGCCCCAGGAATTTGAATCCCTCCCTGCTGCACCACTGCTCAAGCCACGTATTCATCTGCGCTATCCTGCGATTCCTACTCTGACTATCACGTGGCACTGGTAGCAATCCCGAGATTACTACTTTTGAGGTCCTACTTTTTAATTTAGCTCCTAGCTCCTTAAATTCGTTTCGTAGGACCTCATCCCTTTTTTTACCTATGTCGTTGCTACCAATGTGCACCACGACAACTGGCTGATCTCCCTCCCTTTTTAGAATGTCCTGCACCCGCTCCGAGACATCCTTGACCCTTGCACCAGGGAGGCAACATACCATCCTGGAGTCTCGGTTGCGGCCGCAGAAACGCCTATCTATTCCCCTTACAATCGAATCTCCTATCACTATCGCTCTCCCACTCTTTTTTCTGCCCTCCTGTGCAACAGAGCCAGCCACGGTGCCATGAACTTGGCTGCTGCTGTCCTCCCCTGATGAGTCATCCCCCTCAACAGTACCCAAAGCAGTGTATCTGTTTTGCAGGGGGATGACCACAGGGGACTCCTGCACTACCTTCCTTGCACTGCTCTTCCTGTTGGTCTTCCATTCCCTATCTGGCTGTGGACCCTTTCCCTGCGGTACGACCAACTCGCTACACGTGATACTCACGTCATTCTCAGCATCGTGGATGCTCCAGAGTGAATCCACCCTCAGCTCCAACTCCGCAACGCGGACCGTCAGGAGCTGGAGGTGGATACACTTCCTGCACACATAGTCGACAGGGACACTGGAGTCATCCCTGAGTTCTCACATGGTACAGGAGGAGCATAACACCCGACCGAGCTCTCCTGCCATGACTTAACCCTTCGATACACTTAAATTGGCAACAACAATGTTAAAAGTTACTCACTGATATAGAAGAGAAAAAAGAAAAACTACTCACCAATCACCAGCCAATCACCTACCCTCTTGGCTGTGACATCACCTTTTGATTTCTTTCTACTTCTTTTTGCCTTCTCCCTGTAGCTGCACAAGTACGCCTTTTATAGGCCTCTCCACGCACCTCCTCGACACTGCTCCCGACTGCCGCCGACGCTGGGCCCCGGACTCCCTGCTGTGCCTTTTATAGGCCTCACCACGCACCTCCTCGATGCTGCTCCCGACTGCCGCCGACGCTGGGCCCCGGACTCCCTGCTGTGCCTTTTATAGGCCTCTCCACGCACCTCCTCGACGCTGCTCCCAACTGCCGCCGACGCTGGGCCCCGGACTCCCTGCTGTGCCTTTTATAGGCCTCTCCACGCACCTCCTTGACGCTGCTCCCAACTGCCGCCGACGCTGGGCCCCGGACTCCCTGCTGTGCCTTTTATAGGCCTCACCACGTACCTCCTCGACGCTGCTCCCGACTGCCGCCGACGCTGGGCCCCGGACTCCTTGCTGTGCCTTTTATAGGCCTCACCACACACCTCCTCGACGCTGCTCCCGACTGCCGCCGACGCTGGGCCCCGGACTCCCTGCTGTGCCTTTTATAGGCCTCACCACATACCTCCTCGACGCTGCTCCCGACTGCCGCCGACGCTCACTCACTGGGATCCCACCTACTGAACTGCTCATGAAAAGGGCACTTAAGACAAGGCTCTCGTTAGTTCACCCTGATCTATTTGAACAGGTAGAGAGCAGGCGGCTTCAACAAAGTACATATCATGATAGTGCAAATGTGTCACGCGAAATTGAAATCAATGATCCTGTATTTGTATTGAATTATGGACAAGGTCCCAAGTGGTTTCCTGGCACTGTCGTGGCCAAAGAGGGGAGCAGGGTGTTTCGGGTCAAACTTTCAAATGGACTCATTCACCGGAAACACTTGGACCAAATCAAACTCAGATTCACGGATTATCCTGAGCAATCCACTTTGGACCCTACCTTCTTTGACCCCCCAACATACACACCAGTGGCAACCGACATCGCGGTTGGCCACGAAACAGAACCCATCATCCACAGCAGCCCAGCAGGACTCACCACACCAGGCAGCCCAGCAAAGCCAGCTGCATAGCAGCCCAGCGAGGGCCCAATGAACAATTCACCAAAACCAGCATTTGCACCAAGAAGATCAACCAGAGAAAGAAAGGCCCCAGTTCGACTCTGTAGTGTCTCTGCACCTTGTTACAAACTCACATGAGGCATGTATATATCAGACACAGTCACTCTGTGACCTTCACTTTATTCCCAGGACCAAAGAGTGCTGACCCTGGGTGGGACCTCCCCTTTTATACCTGGAACCGCAGGTGAGGAGTGTCTCCCGCAAGCTCACCCTCTGTGGTCAGGGTGTGCATTTCAAGGGTACAGGTACAGTGTGCATGAGTTACAGTTACATAACTATTGTCATTGCAAGATGGTGAAATACATGACATCACGTCCCCCCTTGAGTCTTTTTGTTTCAGAGGTTAAGTCTGTCAGGTGGTCGACGCTCTCTCGTGTAGCGCTGCAGTTGTGACTCTGGTGGTTGAGCCTCGGCACACGTCTCTGTCACTTGAGGTGATTCCGGCCTGTCTGGGCTGGCCGCAGGGACTGTGCATGCTGAGGGCTGCCTTTGTTGCTCGTACGCAGGCAGTGGTGTGGGTGCTATCTCATCATGCTCTTCTTCCGGTTCCTCCTTGTCTATGCTGAACCTTGTCTTTACTTGGTCCAAGTGTTTGCGGCATATCTGCCCATTGTTTAGTCTGACCACCATGACCCTGTTTCCTTCTTTGCCAATTACGGTGCCCTCAAGCCATTTGGGTCCCAAAGCATGGTTAAGAACAAATACCGGGTCATCTATTTCTATACACCTCCCCCTTGAGCCTCGATCATGGAGCTCGGTTTGGGACTGGCGCTTGCCCTCAACAATGTCTGCCAGGTCTGGGTGAATGAGGGACAGCCACATCTTGTGAGTACGTTTCATGAGGAGATCCGCTGGCGGGACTCCCATGAGCGAGTGTGGCCGGGACCTGTAGGCCAGCAGGAGGCACGATAGGTGGTACTGAAGGGAGGGTCCTTGGATGCGTAGCATGCCCTGCTTTATGACTTGGACCGCCCGTTCCGCCTGGTCATTGGAAGCTGGCTTGAACGGCGCGGTCCGGACGTGCTTGATCCCATTGCCTGACATAAACTCCTGGAATTCATGGCTGGTAAAACACGGGCCATTGTCGCTGACCAGGATGTCCGGCAAGCCGTGCGTCACAAAAACCGTATGCAGACTATCCACTATGATGGATGTCGTGCACAAGTTCAATATGATGCACTCGATCCACTTCGAGTATGCATCGACTATGATCAGGAACATTTTCCCCATAAACGGGCCCGCATAGTCCATGTGAATACGTGACCATGGCCTGGTGGACCAAGGCCACGGGCTGAGTGGAGCCTCCCTGGGGGCATTGCCCAGCTGGGCACACGTTCTGCACCTGCGAACCCAGTGTTCCAGGTCTGAGTCAATCCCCGGCCACCATACATGTGACCGGGCAATGGCCTTCATTAACATGATGCCAGGGTGCTCGCTGTGGAGTTCCCTGATGAACGCTTCCCTTCCTTTCTGGGGCATGACTACCCGGCTGCTCCATAACAGACAGTCGGCTTGGATGGAGAGTTCATCCATCCGTCTCTGAAATGGCCTGACTTCCTCGGGGCACGCCCTGTGTGCGGGCGCCCAATTCCCAGTCAGGACACATTTCTTTATCATGGATAGGAGGGGGTCCCTGTTGGTCCAGAGTTTGATCTGTCGGGCTGTGATGGGGGAGCCCGCTGTGTCAAAAGCCTCAACGGCCATGACCATCTCGGTGCTCTGCTCCGACGCCCCCTCAGTAGTGGCCAGTGGGAGCCTGCTGAGTGCGTCAGCACAATTTTCGGAGCCTGGCCGGTGCGGTATGATGTAGTCATACGCAGCCAGCGTGAGGGCCCATCGCTGTATGCGAGCTGACGCGTTAGTGTTGACAGCCTTGCTGTCGGACAACAGGGATGTTAACGGCTTGTGGTCCATCTCTAGCTCGAACTGTCTGCCGAAAAGGTACTAGTGCATCTTTTTCACACTGTACACACACACACACACGAGTGCCTCCTTCTCGACCATGCCGTATCCACGCTCTGCCTGGGAGAGCGACCTGGAATCGTAAGCCACTGGTTGGAGTCGGTCATCATTGTTACCCTGCTGCAATACACACCCAACCCCGTAGGATGACGCATCGCATGTTAAAACCAGTTTTTTATAGGGGTCATACAAAATCAACAGTTTGTTAGAACACAGCAGGTTCCTCGCCTTATTGAAAGCCCATTCTTGACAATCCCCTCAAAACCATTCACAACCTTTACGGAGGAGCATGTGTAACGGCTCCAACAATGTGCTTAAGTTCGGCAGAAAGTTCCCAAACTAGTTTAAAAGTCCTAGGAATGATCGCAACTCTGACATGTTGCCGGCCCTGGGTGCCCGGCGAATCGCCTCAGTTTTTGATTCAGTGGGCCGGATCCCGTCTGCAGCAACCCTCCTGCCCAGGAACTTGATCTCTGGGGCCAAAAACACACACTTGGCCTTTTTCAGCCGCAAGCCTACCCGATCCAATTGGCGTAGCACCTCCTCCAGGTTGCGGAGGTGTTCCTCGGTGTCTCGACCCATTATAAGGATATCGTCTTGGAATACGACCGTTCCAGGAATGGATTTGAGCAAGCTTTCCATGTTTCTCTGAAAGATAGTCGCTGCCGAACAAATGCCAAACGGGCACCTGTTGTAGACAAATAATCCTTTGTGTGTCGTGATGGTGGTCACAAGCTTGGATTCTTCAGCCAGTTCCTGAGTCATGTAGGCCGAAGTGAGGTCCAGCTTTGTGAACAGCTTGCCACCTGCCAGTGTGGCAAAGAGGTCCTCCGCTCTCGGAAGCGGGTATTGGTCTTGCAACGACACTCGGTTGATGGTGGCTTTGTAGTCGCCACAAATCCTAACCAAGCCATCTGCTTTGAGAACGGGACTTGCCCAGTCGCTGAATTCAATGGCCGAAATTATACCCTCTCTGAGCAGCCTGTCCAGTTCACTTCCAATTCACTCACGCATCACGTACAGCACCTCTCTGGCTTTGTCGTGCACAGGTCTGGCGTCCGGAGTGATGCGTATCACTACTTTAGTGCCCTTGAACGTACCGACACCGGGTTGAAACAGTGACTCGAATTTTTGCAAGACTTGCGAGCATGAACTTCGCTCCACGGATGAAATGACGTGCACATGCCTCCATTTCCAATTCATCTCAGCGAGCCAACTCCTCCCCAAAAGTGCGGGGCCATTTCCCGGAACAATCCAGAGTGGCAGCTGGTTCTGTAATCCATTATGCGTTACCACCAAGTTTGCACTGCCCAGCACTGGGATGATCTCTTTGGTGTACGTACGTAGCTGTGCCTCAATGCGTTCCAGTTTGGGCCTGCTAGCTCTGTGTGGCCATAGTCTCTCATGGGCGCTCATGAGAGACTGGCTAGCTCCCATATCCAGCTCCATGTGCACCGGGATGCCATTCAGTAAGACTTTCATCATCATGGGTGGCGTTTTAGTGTATGAGCTGTGGACGTCAGCCACATGAACTCTCTGAACTTCTGCATCCATGGTTGTTCCCCAGGCCTCATCCTGCATTGCAGACCCCTCGTCTGGTTCCTCTGTCTCACAGACTAGCCTCGCTGCCTTTTTGCACATCCTGGCCAAGTGTCCACTGCGATTACAAATCCTACAGGTGTAAAGCTGGAACCTGTAGCTTTAGGCAGTGTGTTTACCCCCACATCTCCAGCATGAGCTGAGATTGCTGTTAACAAAAAGACTATTCTCAGGCATTCCTCTCTGATGGCCCGTTTGGCTATTTCTAAGCACTCTGAATGGTCCCATCATGGGATGCATTGTTCCTCGTGATGGCGTGAATTGCCAATCCCCTTTCCGTTGTCCCTGTTGCGGGCCCACCCTGGAACTTGTTGCTGCCTGGGCAGTGTCGAATTGCCCCTGCCTACCTGCTTGGGCGGTGTCGAATTGCCTTTGCTTGTCTGCGGTTCTGTGTTCTGGGTTCTGTATCACTTTTACAACATTAACTCCCTGGTTCATCACAACGTTAAAACCAGGGCTGCAAGTGTAAATTAGGTTGGTCTCTTCTTCCCCTACCATAAAGGTCTGAGCTATCAACGCCGCCCCTTCTAAAGTCAGGTCCTTGGTCTTTATAAGCTTCCTGAAAATGCTGGCATGATTAATGCCCTCGATGAAAAAGCCCCTTAACATCTCCCCTCTGCAGGTATCGGAGAACTTACAGAGACTGGCCAAACGCCGCAGTTCCGCCACAAAGTCCGAGACGTTTTGACCCTCCCGACGCCGGTGAGAGTAGAACCGGTGCCGGGCCATGTGCACACTACTTGCCGGCTTGAGATGCTCACTGATCAGCTGGCTGAGCTCTTCGAAAGACTTGTCCGCTGGCTTTTGGGGTGCGAGCAGGTCTTTCATCAGCGCATATGATGGACCACAGCTGGTCAGTAGATGCGCCCTCCGCTTGTCAGCCGCTGTCTCTTCCAGCCAGTCCTTTGTGACAAAGCTCTGCTGGAGTCTTTCCACAAAGTCGTCCCAGTCCTCACCCACACAGTAGCGTTCCTCTGTGCCACCGGTGGCCATCCTCGTGGTTCGGTGATTCACGTTTCTCGTCGCCAGATGTAGTGTCTCTGCACCTTGTTACAAACTCACACGAGGCATGTATATATCAGACACGGTCACTCTGTGACCTTCACTTTATTCCCAGGACCAAAGCGTGCTGACCCTGGGTGGGACCTCCCCTTTTATACCTGGAAACCCAGGCGAGGAGTGTCTCCCGCAAGCTCATCGCCTGTGATCAGGGTGTGCATTTCAAGGGTACAGATACACTGTACATGACTTACAGTTACATAACTATTGTCATTGCAAGATGGTCAAATACATGACAGACTCACCTTGTAAATATTTACATTGTAGACTTTGGGGGGGAGTGTTGTTATGTATGTAAACTTGTATATACCTTGTACAGCCACCAGAGAGCTCATCCGCTGGAGTTCCAAGGGATCCCACAATTCCTTGGGAGCACAGGTACTTAAGGAGGCCTCACAGGCTGGAGAGGCACTCTGGAGACCTGCAACAAAAGACCAAGGTCACACTTTACTTTGAGCTCACAGTATCCAGTCAGACTCTTTATTCATATTCAACAGTCTTGACCACACCCATCAGATTGGCTATTCAGTCCTCAGTCTCAACAGGCTGAGATGATCAACTTGTGAGAGGAAAGCCCCAGACTGCCTTAATTTTAAAGGTTAGTGGGAAACTAGAAGATTGGGAAAATTTTAAACGACAGCAAAGAATGACTAAGAAAGCAATAAAGAAAGGAAAGATAGATTACGAGGGTAAACTTGCGCAAAACATAAAAACAGATAGTAAAAGCTTTTACCGATATATAAAACGGAAAAGAGTGACTAAAGTAAATGTTGGTCCCTTAGAAGATGAGAAGGGTGATTTAATAATGGGAAATGTGGAAATGGCTGAGACCTTAAACAATTATTTTGCTTCGGTCTTCACAGTGGAAGACACAAAAACCATGCCAAAAATTGCTGGTCAAAGGAATGTGGGAAGGGAGGACCTTGAGACAATCACTATCACTAGGGGGGTAGTGCTGAACAGGCTAATGGGACTCAAGGTAGACAAGTCCCCTGGTCCTGATGAAATGCATCCCAGGGTATTAAAAGAGATGGCGGAAGTTATAGCAGATGCATTGGTTATAATCTACCAAAATTCTCTGGACTCTGGGGAGGTACCAGTGGATTGGAAAGCAGCTAATGTAACGCCTCTGTTTAAAAAAGGAGGCAGACAAAAGGCAGGTAACTATAGGCCGGTTAGTTTAACATCTGTAGTGGGGAAAATGCTTGAAACTATCATTAGGGAAGAAATAGCGGGACATCTAGATAGGAATAGTGCAATCAAGTAGACGCAACATGGATTCATGAAGGGGAAATCATGCTCAACTAATTTACTGGAATTCTTTGAGGGTATAACGAGCATGGTGGATAGAGGTGTACCGATGGATGTGGTGTATTTAGATTTCCAAAAGGCATTCGATAAGGTGCCACACAAAAGGTTACTGCAGAAGATAAAGGTTCGCGGAGTCAGAGGAAATGTATTAGCATGGATTGAGAATAGGCTGGCTAACAGAAAGCAGAGAGTCGGGATAAATGGGTTCTTTTCCGGTTGGAAATCAGTGGTTAGTGGTGTGCCACAGGGATCGGTGCTGGGACCACAACTGTTTACAATATACATAGATGACCTGGAAGAGGGGACAGAGTGTAGTGTAACAAAATTTGCAGATGACACAAAGATTAGTGGGAAAGCGGGTTGTGTAGAGGACACAGAGAGGCTGCAAAGAGATTCAGATAGGTTAAGCGAATAGGCTAAGGTTTGGCAGATGGAATACAATGTAGGAAAATGTGAGGTCATCCACCTTGGAAAAAAAAACAGTAAAAGGGAATATTATTTGAATGGGGAGAAATTACAACATGCTACGGTGCAGAGGGACCTGGGGGTCCTTGTGCATGAATCCCAAAAAGTTAGTTTGCAGGTGCAGCAGGTAATCAGGAAGGCGAATGGAATGTTGGCCTTCATTGCGAGAGGGATGGAGTACAAAAGCAGGGAGGTCCTGCTGCAACTGTATAGGGTATTGGTGAGGCCGCACCTGGAGTACTGCGTGCAGTTTTGGTCACCTTACTTAAGGAAGGATATACTAGCTTTGGAGGGGGTACAGAGACGATTCACTAGGCTGATTCCGGAGATGACGGGGTTACCTTATGATGATAGATTGAGTAGACTGGGTCTTTACTTGTTAGAGTTCAGAAGGTTGAGGGGTGATCTTATCGAAACATTTAAAATAATGAAAGGGAGAGACAAGATAGAAGCAGAGAGGTTGTTTCCACTGGTCGGGGAGATTAGAACTAGGGGCCACAGCCTCAAAATATGGGGGAGCCAATTTAAAACCGAGTTGAGAAAGAATTTCTTGTCCCAGCGGGTTGTGAATCTGTGGAATTCTCTGCCCAAGGAAGCAGTTGAGGCTAGCTCATTGAATGTATTCAAGTCATGGATAGATAGATTTTTAACCAATAAGGGAATTAAGGGTTACGGGGAGCGGGCGGGTAAGTGGAGCTGAGTCCACGGCCAGATCAGCCATGATCTTGTTGAATGGCGGAGCCGGCTCGAGGGGCTAGATGGCCTACTCCTGTTCCTAATTCTTATGTTCTTATGTAAAAAGATTATTGTTAAGATTTTAAAAAGATGTTGTTATGTATTAATGCTTGGGGTCAACAGACACCAGAGGGCGCCACAGTCGGAGGTCATCGGGCTGTACACATGTGGCATGTGTGCTTAGACAGTTTAAAAAGAGGCAGCTCATGCAGAGCACGGAGTGCAGCAGCATAGAATGGCATTCATGAGTTTGGTAAGTGGGTGAGTTTTAAGGGCTATTCTCTTTAAACCATTTGGAGGTTGGAGTAAATTGTTGGTGGCAATTGCCAGTAGCTTCTCAGTAAGTAGCAGTTTAATTTAAAGGGGAAAAGTTAAATAGCTGGGAATCTTTCAGGTTTAGACAGAGATAAACAAGGTAACTCTCCAGTAGGAGGCAATTAGCAGCTAGTTAAAATCAGTTCTGTAAACGACTGGCCAGTAGTGAGTCATCTGATCTAGATACAGTTTAAAAAGAGGCAGCTCGTGCAGAGCACAGAGTGCAGCAGCATAGAGTGGCATTCGTGAGTTTGGTAAGTGGGTGAGTTTTAAGGGCTATTCTCTTTAAACCATTTGGAGGCTGGAGTAAATTGTTAGTGGCAATTGCCAGTAGCTTCTAAGTAAATAGCAGTTTAATTTAAAGGGGAAAAGTTAAATAGCTGGGAATCTTTCAGGTTTAGGCAGAGAAAAACAAGGCAACTCTCCACTAGGAGGCAATTGGCAGCTAGTTAAAACCAGTTCTGTAAATGACTGACCAGTAGTGAGTCATCTGACCTAGATACAATTTAAAAAGAGGCAGCTCGTGCAGAGCACGGAGTGCAGCTGCATAGAGTGGCATTCATGAGTTTGGTAAGTGGGTGAGTTTGGGCAAGTGGGGGTGGCAGGTGCTGTTTTGTCTGTTTTTCCTACCAGTGCTGACACTAGAGCAGCTGATAAGGAGTGCGAGAGTAGGAGACAGAGGCCCAGAGACCAGCCCAACCGGCTGCAGACAAAGATAGAGGGGTGCGAAATCGAGAGGTGATGTCACAGCCAAGCTGGTAAGTGGTTGGCTGTTTGACTGGTAAGTATAACTCTCTTGTAGACTGACTTTTAGATTGGTCCAATTGGCAGTGAACTACTAAGTAGCTGTTTGGTGTTTAAGTAAATTTTATTAAGTAAATTAATTTAAGGGTTAAGTCATGGCAGGAGAGCTCGGACCCGTGTCATGCTCCTCCCGTGCTATGTGGGAAATCAGGGACACTTCCAGTGTCCCTAACTATTTTGTGTGTGGGAAGTGTGTCCAGCTGCAGCTCCTGACAGACCGCATGACGGCACTGGAGCTGCGGATGGACTCACTCTGGAGCATGCGCGATGCTGAGAATGTTGTGGATAGCACGTTTAGTGAGTTGGTCACACCGCAGGTAAGGGTTCGGACAGATAGTGACTGGGTGACCAAGGCAAGAGCAGGAAGGTAGTGCAGGAGTCCCCTGCAGTCATCTCCCTCCAAAACAGATATACCGTTTTGGATACCGTTGGGGGAGATGACTTACCAGGGGAAGGCACCAGCAGCCAGGTTCATGGCACCATGGTTGGCTCTGCTGCACAGAAGGGCAGGAAAAAGAGTGGGAGAGATATACTGATAGGGGACTCTATTGTAAGGGGAATAGATAGGAGTTTCTGCGGCCACAACCGAGACTCCAGGATGGTATGTTGCCTCCCTGGTGCAAGGGTCAAGGATGTCTCGAAGCGGCTGCAGAGCATTCTGGAGAGGGAGGGTGAACAGCCAGTTGTCGTGGTACATGTAGGTACCAACGATATAGGTAAGAAGCGGGAAGAAGTCCTACAAGCTGAATTTAGGGAGCTAGGAGTTAAATTAAAAAGTAGGACCTCAAAGGTAGTAATCTCTGGATTGCTACCAGTGCCACATGCTAATCAGAGTAGAGGGAGCAGGATAGTTAGAATAAATACGTGGCTTGAGTATTGGTGCAAGAGGGAGGGATTCAAATTCCTGGGACATTGGAACCAGTTCTGGGGGAAGTGGGACCTGTACAAAAGGGACGGTTTGCACTTGGGCAGGACTGGAACTGATGTCCTGGGAGTAACATTCGCTCATGCAGTTTGGGAGTGTTTAAACTAATATGGCAGGGGGATGGGAACCTATCCCCCAGGGAGACAAGGTGAAGTAATATGGAGTCAGAAACAGATGGTAGAAAGGTAAAAAGCAATAGTGGAAGACCGAGTAAACAAAGGCAAGAAACAAAAAGAGCCACACTACATCATAATTCTAAAAGGACAAAGGGTGTTAAAAAAACAAGCCTGAAGGCTTTGTGTCTTAATGCAAGGAGTATCCGTAATAAGGTGGATGAATTAACTGTGCAAATAGATGTTAACAGATATGATGTGATTGGGATTACAGAGACGTGGCTCCAGGATGATCAGGGCTGGGAATTCAACATCCAAGGGTATTCAACATTCAGGAAGGATAGAATAAAAGGAAAAGGAGGTGAGGTAGCATTGCTGGTTAAAGAGGAGATTAATGCAATAGTTAGGAAGGACATTAGCTTGGATGATGTGGAATCTATATGGGTAGAGCTGCAGAACACCAACAGGCAAAAAATGTTAGTGGGAGTTGTGTACAGACCTCCAAACAGTAGTAGTGATGTTGGGGAGGGCATCAAACAGGAAATTAGGGGTGCATGCAATAAAGGTGCAGCAGTTATCATGGGGGACTTCAATATGCATATAGATTGGGCTAACCAAACTGGAAGCAATACGGTGGAGGAGGATTTCCTGGAGTGCATAAGGGATGGTTTTCTAGATCAATATGTCGAGGAACCAACGAGGGAGGAGGCCATCTTAGACTGGGTGTTGTGTAATGAGAGAGGATTAATTAGCAATCTTGTTGTGCAAGGCCCCTTGGGGAAGAGTGACCATAATATGGTGGAATTCTGCATTAGGATGGAGAATGAAACAGTTAATTCAGAGACCATGGTCCAGAACTTAAAGAAGGGTAACTTTGAAGGTATGAGGCGTGAATTGGCTAGGATAGATTGGCGAATGATACTTTAGGGGTTGACTGTGGATGGGCAATGGCAGACATTTAGAGACCGCATGGATGAACTACAACAATTGTACATTCCTGTCTGGCGTAAAAATAAAAAAGGGAAGGTGGCTCAACCGTGGCTATCAAGGGAAATCAGGGATAGTATTAAAGCCAAGGAAGTGGCATACAAATTGGCTAGAAATAGCAGCGAACCCGGGGACTGGGAGAAATTTAGAACTCAGCAGAGGAGGACCAAGGGATTGATTAGGGCAGGGAAAATAGAGTACGAGAGGAAGCTTGCAGGGAACATTAAGGCAGACTGCAAAAGGTTCTATAGATATGTAAAGAGAAAAAGGTTAGTAAAGACAAACATAGGTCCCCTGCAGTCAGAATCAGCGGAAGTCATAACGGGGAACAAAGAAATGGCAGACCAATTGAACAAGTACTTTGGTTCGGTATTCACTAAGGAGGACACAAACAGCCTTCCGGATATAAAAGGGGTCAGAGGGTCTAGTAAGAAGGAGGAACTGAGGGAAATCCTTATTAGTCAGGAAATTGTGTTGGGGAAATTGATGGGATTGAAGGCCGATAAATCCCCAGGGCCCGATGGACTGCATCCCAGAATACTTAAGGAGGTGGCCTTGGAAATAGCAGATGCATTGACAGTCATTTTCCAACATTCCATAGACTCTGGATCAGTTGCTATATAGTGGAGGGTAGCCAATGTAACCCCACTTTTTAAAAAAGGAGGGAGAGAGAAAACAGGGAATTATAGACCGGTCAGCCTGATATCGGTAGTGGGTAAAATGATGGAATCAATTATTAAGGATGTCATAGCAGCGCATTTGGAAAGAGGTGACATGATAGGTCCAAGTCAGTATGGATTTGTGAAAGGGAAATCATGCTCGACAAATCTTCTGAAATTTTTTGAGGATGTTTCCAGTCGAGTGGACAAGGGAGAACCAGTTGATGTGGTGTATTTGGACTTTCAGAAGGCTTTCGACAAGGTCCCACACAAGAGATTAATGTGCAAAGTTAAAGCACATGGGATTGGGGGTAGTGTGCTGACGTGGATTGAGAACTGGTTGGCAGACAGGAAGCAAAGAGTAGGAGTAAATGGGTACTTTTCAGAATGGCAGGCAGTGACTAGTGGGGTACCGCAAGGTTCCATGCTGGGGCCCCAGCTGTTTACATTGTACATTAATGATTTAGACAAGGGGATTAAATGTAGTATCTCCAAATTTGCGGATGACACTAAGTTGGGTGGCAATGTGAGCTGCGAGGAGGATGCTATAAGGCTGCAGAGTGACTTGGATAGGTTAGGTGAGTGGGCAAATGCATGGCAGATGAAGTATAATGTGGATAAATGTGAGGTTATCTACTTTGGTGGTAAAAACAGAGAGACAGACTATTATCTGAATGGTGACAGATTAGGAAAAGGGGAGGTGCAACAAAACCTGGGTGTCATGGTACATCAGTCATTGAAGGTTGGCAGGCAGGTACAGCAGGCAGTTAAGAAAGCAAATGGCATGTTGGCCTTCATAGCGATGGGATTTGAGTACAGGGGTAGGGAGATGTTACTACAGTTGTACAGGACCTTGTTGAGGCCACAGCTGGAGTATTGTGTACAGTTTTGGTCTCCTAACTTGAGGAAGGATATTCTTGCTATTGAGGGAGTGCAGCGAAGGTTCATCAGACTGATTCCCGGGATGCGGGACTGACCTATCAAGAAAGACTGGATCAACTGGGCTTGTATTCACTGGAGTTCAGAAGAATGAGAGGGGATCTCATAGAAACATTTAAAATTCTGACGGGTTTAGATAGGTTAGATGCAGGAAGAGTGTTCCCAATGTTGGGGAAGTCCAGAACCAGGGATCACAGTCTAAGGACAAGGGGTAAGCCATTTAGGACCGAGATGAGGAGAAACTTCTTCACCCAGAGAGTGGTGAACCTGTGGAATTCTCTACCACAGGAAGTTGTTGAGGCCAGTTCATTAAATATATTCAAAAAGTAGTTAGATTAGTCCTTACTACTAGGGGGATCAAGGGGTATGGCGAGAAAGCAGGAATGGGGTACTGAAGTTGCATGTTCAGCCATGAACTCATTGCATGGTGGTGCAGGCTCGAAGGGCCGAATGGCTTACTCCTGCACCTATTTTCTATGTTTCTATGTTTCTAGTCACCTGTATATAAGCTGGGTGTCTTTGTCATGCTGGCACTCTTGGGCTGGAATAAAGATGGATCAAGTTGCACCTGAGTGAGTTTACAGTAACCAGACTCTTGAGTCATTACAATTTTAATGTCCTTAATGGTCGGTGATGGCTTTGATCTTGTTTCAGTCTCCCAGCCGATTTAACTTAATGAGCTCATCTTCTCAGAAACAGTGAGTCGCTAACCTCGTTGATGATGATGATGATGATGATGATATCCATGTCTTGGGAGAGGGCCTCTTGGGCCATTGTTCCCAAGGACAGCCTGTTACCATATGAATGCACCCTGGTTTTTCCATTGCTTCCCCCAAACAGCTTGTCCAGTTTTTAACAAGGGTATATATAAAAATCCATGGGGTCTGCGCATACTGCTACACTACCCTGTGAAATGGCCTAGCAAGATACTCAGTTGTATCAAGCTGCTACAGTCGAAGAAGAAGGCCCACCACCACCTTCTCAGGGCAATTAAGGACAGGCAACAAATGTCGGCCTTGCCAGCAACACCCACATCCTGAGAATGAATAATGGAAAGAAATAGGCGGGTAAATGGAGTTGAGGTACAGATCAGCTATGATCTCTGATCTGGGCGGACAGGCTCAAGGGGCTGCATGGCCTATGTTGTTGGCAATGTTTATGTCACTGTTGCTGGTAATAATGTGGCCAGGTGGTGTGACGGAAAGGGCAGTGTGCGGAGATAAGACAGTACGGAGTACACTGGCCCACCAATCCCCAGTGTGTGAGAGAGAGGAAATAAATCTCCAGCTCCACTCAGCGGGTCACCATTGTTTGCTAAGAGCCCATATTGGGAATTCAGACACTCGCTGCACTGCACATGATTTTCCAACGATTTATTTAAATGGTTAGAAAGTTGCGCGTCACACACAGATGAAGTTTCAATATTCTCCCCGTTGGGAGTGTGCGAAATCACCGAGTTAATACATCCTTTAGGGAAGGAGGAGACTTGTTTGGGATCTATCCATAAGGAAAATTGAATCAAATTCTTTCAACAACAACAACTTGCATTTATATAGCACCTTTAACACAGTAAAACGTCCCAAGGCGCTTCATGGGAGTGTTATGAGACAAAAATAAATAAATAAATTTGACACCGAGCCACATAGGAAGAAATGATAGCAGATGACCAAAAGCTTGATCAAAGAGGTAGGTTTTAAAGAATGTCTTTAAGGAGGAAAGAGAGGTGGAGAGGTTTAAGGAGGGAGTTCCAGAGCTTAGGATTCAGGCAGCTGAAGACACGACCACCGATGATTGAGCAGTTATAATCAGGGATGCTCAAAAGGGCAGAATTTGAGGAGCGTAGACATCTTGTGGGGTTGTGAGGCTGTAGGAGATTACAGAGATAGGGAGGGGCAAGGGCCATGGAGGGATTTGTAAACAAGGATGAGAATTTTGAAATCGAGGTGTTGCTTAACCGGGAGGCTATGTAGGTCAACGAGCACAGGGGTGATGGGTGAGCGGGACTTGGTGTGAGTTCTGTAAATGCACCCGAACTTCAATACCATACTCTTCCACAATTCGCAATGCACGACACAAGACAGTCGCTGTGATTTGCTGAAGATGCATCAGACTGGATTTATTTCAATGAAAAATCAGACTCATGTGTTCCGGCCAAGCCAGGCTTTCAGAATGAAGAGGCTAAAGACTGTTGGCTTCAAGACTTCATTCAAGTGGCTACTTTGTGGGCAATATTTGGTAGTCATCATCCTTCAGTACACATACAACAACAACCACTCACATTTATACAGCAGCTTTAAAACGTCCCAAGGTGCTTCCCATCGCCTGTCATTTTAATTTCCCACTCCACTGCCACTCTGATATCTCCGTCCTCGGTCTCCTACACTGTTCCAATGAAGCTCAACGCAAGCTCGAGCAGCAGCACCTCATCTTTCATTTAGGCACTTTACAGCCTTCTGGACTCAACATCGAGTTCAACAATTTCAGACCGTAACATCTGCCCATATTTTTTGTATTTTTTCTCTCTCTGTATTTCCCATGGCAGCTGATAATTATCCCGCCATTCACACCCCATCTAAAATAATACTTTTAAATTTCTGCTATTACCATCTCAAGTCGGCCCATCGGCCTTATGTCTCTCAAACCTCTCCTGTCTTCCACCCTATCACAGACCTTCCCTTTTGTTCTTTCCTCCCCGCCCCCTTTCAGTGCTCCTTAAGAATTTGTTAATTTCAAACATTTGCCCGTTCTGACCAAAGGTCATCGACCTGAAACGTTAACTCTGTTTCTCTCCACAAATGCTGCCTGACCCGCTGAGATTTCCAGCATTTTTTGTTTTTATTTCAGCTTCCAGCATCCGCAGTATTTTGCTTTTGTCCCAAGGTACTTCACAGGAACGATTATCAAACAAAATTTGACACCGAGTCACATTAAAGAAAGAAAGACTTGCATTTATATAGCACCTTTCATGGCATCAGGACATCCCAAAGTGCTTTACAGCCAACAAAGTAATTTCTGCAACGTAGTCACTGTTGCAATGTAGGCAGCCAATTTGCGCATAGCAAGCTCCCACAAACAGCAATGTAATCAATGACCAGGTCATTTGTTTTAGGTGTTGGTTGAGGAATAAATGTTGGCCAGGATCATAGAATCATGAAATGGTTACTGCACAGAAGGAGGCCATTCGGCCCGTCGAGCCTGTGCCGGCTCTCTACACTTCAGCTCGTCCCACTCGCCTGCCCTTTCCCCGTAGCCCTGCTAATTTTTTTTTCCAAATAATTTCACGGGATCTTTTATGCCTACATGAGAGGGCAGGCGGGGCTCGGTTTAATGTCTCGTCTGAAAGACGGCACCTCCGACAGTACAGCACTCCCTCAGCACTGCACTGGAGTGTCAGTCTGAATTAAGTGCTCTTAGAAATATCACAAAGTGCTGCAGATGCAACTTGTAAGAAATGGTGAAGCAGAAGATTAACTTGAGACCAAAAAGTCTCTTCAGACTAGTGTTAGAATTGAAGGATTCATTCCATGGTACAACGGCTAAAGCGACTTGAACAGTGTGAACATAAATAACTGATAACAGGCAGCTCCAAACATCTGAAGGCCAAGAATGGCCTGTCTGACTCCAACCTTGGGAGGATAAATGTGAAGAGGAGGGCTTCACCCAAGAGTAGATATAAAGAACCCAACATATCACAGATTAAATGGTTCTGTCCATATCCTACACCAGGCCCACCCCTAAAAAGACAATAAAAGAAAGACTTAGAAGGCATTTCAGCGCAGACAGTGCAGAGAAGAGCTGCACATGCCACCAGCCATCTGTCCGATCGGGACTAGTACCAACTACTTGTCATGGTCGTATGTCTACTGTGTCTATCCTGATTGTGTGTTGCGTTTGACTATATTTGAACTACCGCCCCCTTAATAAAATGCCTTATAACTCCTAAGACCCTTTGGGTATCTGTCTGTGACCTGTGAGTTTAATCTTACTGTTGTTATATAGGTAAACACAGCAGAAGCCTGCGAACAGCAATGAGATGAATGGCCAGTTAATCTGCTTTGATTTGATGGTGGTCGAGGGAGGAATGTTGTCCCGGACAGTTGGAGAACTCCCCCGCCCTCGTTTCTTCAAATAATGCCGTGGGATCTTTAACATCCACCTGAACCACTGGAACGGGCAGACCAAGCCTTGGTTTAATGTCTGTGACAACGCAGCGCTCCTCTAAGTGAAGTCTGGGAAAGGAAAACAGAGAACAGAGAGAATGTCGCAGCATTCTATTAACTATATGCTGAAGCTTTGGTTTTACATAGAATTACATGGAATATACAGCACATTCGGTCCAAACAGTCCGTGCCAGCGTTTATGCTCCACTCGAGCCTCCTCCCATCCCTCCTCATCTAACTCTATCAGCATAACCCTCCATTGCTTTCTCCCTCATGTGTTTATCTCGCTTCCCCTAAAATCCATCTACACTATTCGCCTCAACTTCTCCTGGTGGTAGCGAGTTACACATTCTCATCACTGCTGTGACTCTGTGGGGAGCACTCTTGTCTCTGAGTCAGAAGGTTGTAGGTTCAAATCCCAATCCAGGGACTTGAGGACAAAAATCTAGGCTGATACTCCAATGCAATGCTGGGGAGGTGCTGTCTTTTGGACGATTCGTTAAACCAGGGCCCCTTCTGCCCTCTCAGGTGGATGTGAAAGATTCCACGGCACTATTTTGAAGAAGAGCAGGGGAGTTATCTCCAGTGTCTTGGCCAATAGTTATCTCTTAATCAACATAACAAAAACAGATTATCTGGTCATTACCACATTGCTTTTTGTGGGAGTTTGCTGTGCGCAAGTTGGCTGCCGCGTTTCCGACATTATAACAGTGACTACACTTCAAAATAGGATTTCATTGACTGTAAAACGCTTTGAGATGTATGGTGGTTGTGAATGGTGTTATATAAATGCAAGTCTTTTTTTCTTTATGGGTCAAGAAGTTTCTTCTGAATTCCTATTTGATTTCTTGATTCCCACAATTGATTTTTAAAAACTGGAATATTGCAGAACAGGCCAGGAAATGCATATCTCTCCATGGGAATATAATCAGGGATCAGCAGACTAGCAACTTTCAAGATGTGGCACTCGCCATGGGTTAACAAGGCAGGCCAGCTGGTTTGGGGTGCGGCTATTGTGAGTTCCGTGCAGTTCAGCAAAGTGCCAAACAATTGCACTGTGCGTGGACGTTTATCGGTATGGTTTCACTCTCGTAGGCATGCGACTGGAAACATAGGCAGACCATCGAGGGAATAGAGGGAAGGATGCATCATCTACAGGAAGGGACTGACGATGATGAGGGAATGTTGGCATTTCCTGGAGGTGAGCAGAGGCTGTGGGAACCTGGTCTTTCAGTCAAGCAAAGAAACATAAGAAAAATACAAGAAGCTTCAGACAGAGCGAGGGCTGCAGACTACCTGTTGGTGTTTATTTATATTTCCTTTCTGGTTTAAAGTCACACGGATGTCTCAGGTCAGGAGTATCCAAGCAGAAGCAGTTTGCCCCTGTGGGCTGCATTGGTTCATACCATGATGCTTTGAGGGCCAGATATAAAGTTTCCTTTTCTGGGCAGAGGCCGTCGCTGGCAAAGTCAGCGTTTATTGCCCAACCCTAGTTCGCCTGCAATAATGGTGGTGGGCCTTCTCCTTGAACCCGCTGCACTTTAATACAACTGAGTATCTCGCGAGGCCATTTCAGAGGGCAGTTAAGAGACAACCATGGTGGTGCGGGACTGAAGTCACATGTAGGCCCAGACCGGGTAAGGGCGGCATGTTTCCTTCCCTAAAGGACGTTAGTGAACCAGTTGGGTGTTTATAAAAATCCCGACACCTTCAGGGTCACTTTTACTGGTACCAGCTTTTTATTTCCAGATTTTTTAAACACTGAATTCAAATTCTCAAACTGCCGTGTCTCTACATTAAATTTCGGCTGCCCACATGTCTGCCTATTTCACCAGCCTGTCTATGCCCTCCTGAAGTCTGCTACTCTCTGTATTTTATAGTCTCTTGAACACTCTTCGTTCAAATTAACTCTATTTATTTGGGAGATCTCAAACAGCCATGTGCAGATTAAAATGGAGTTCCTCTTCAGACAAGCAGCTTTCTTCAATACAGAACCAGGGCTCTAGACCTCCTAGCTAGAGGGCACTATACATTATACCGTTACACCTTTCCTTTCATAAGAAACAAAAATGAATTAAAGTGAGCTTCAATATGAACTGGTAATTAACTTCTTTTGAATGCATGTAGTAAATAACTACAAGTTTAACAAACAACAAAACTTTGTCTTATTGATTCTTTATCCAAATGTTGCATATTTCACACTTTGAAACATAGTCTTTTATATCACTGTTCAGTTCTGGCCAGTAAACTGATTCTCTGGCACATCAAAGAGTGCTCTCGACACCAGTGTGAGCAGCATGAAGTCGCTGACGAATGTCGGATCTCAGGGATTTTGGTATGACACAACAATAGCCTTTGAAGACTATGCCATCCTGTGTTGTAAGTTCGTCACGAACTTTGAAGTATGCATGCGTTTCAGGCGAGCCTTCATGTGTCGTTTCTGGCCATCCCGTTGTGATTTGTTGTATGACCAGTTGTAGTGTGGAGTCGGTTGCAGTTGCGCGTTGTATGGTAGTCAGTCCTTGTTTGGAGAGTGGGAGAAAGTCCACCATATGGATGCATTCCACTGCAATTTCAGTTGGTGATCTCTCCATGTTTTCAAGGTATGCGCGTGAGAGGGTGTCTGCTAGGTACATTACTTTTCCTGGTTGATACTTTATTTCGACGTCATATTGGTTGAGCTGAATGAGCAGACGTTGTAGTCGCTTGGGTGCTGCAGATAACGGCTTGCAACCATATACATATTGATGGTTTTGTTCCATTCTGAAGACTTGAACAAGCAGCTCCCTTTCGATTTGATAGTATTGCATTTCTGCTGGGGTGAGCGCTCAGCTCGCATATGCAATTGGTTGTCCCTGTTGCAGAAGGACGAACCCAAGACCCTTGCTCGAAGCATCTCCTGAACCTTCAGTTGCAAGTTTGTGGTCAAAGTACCTGAGCACCGAAGAATCTGTCACGCATTGGTTGATAGCTTCAAACACTTGGTCTTGTTCTTCAGTCCATTTCCAGACCGTGTCTTCATGAGTAAGCCATCGCAGAGGCTTGCTGAGGTCTGAAAGATCTGGCAAGAATTTTGCGAGGTACTTTGTCATGCCAACAAATCCTTGCACACCTGCGACATCCTGCGGTTTCTGCATTTCGTTGATTGCGACCACTTTGCTTGGGTCGGCTTTGAGTCCATCACTAGACAGTATGTGTCCCATGTATTTCACTTGGGAGCTCTTGTATTCAAACTTATCGAAGTTTAGTGTGATGTTTTGCTCTCTACATCTCTGCATGAATTTGCGTAAGTTTGTATCATGATCGTGATTGGCCTCCTTAAGTGTCTCACCGCGTCCAGTGGTCAAGATATCAGTTTGCGTAGTTTGAGATTCGCATGGTACAGTTATCACTGCGATATTCTGATGCTGCACTTTTATCAGTTTTAGCTGTTGAGCAGTGCATGAGCCAATCAGTGGTGCAATTTGGTCCTCAATGATCACAAAGGGCACAACGTACTTTTTATTGTTCTTTGTATTTTCCAATGGCACATTACAAATCCCTACCAATGGTTGTCATATAGTGACAGTGTTGTCTTAGATTATTTTACCTTTAAGCCTTTAGGTAAGTATCTAACAGGTAGCACATTGCATGTGCCCCCACAATCTATTTGCATTTTTAACATTTGACCTTTAATGGAGAAAGTAGCCATAATCTTAATAGGATACTTCCTATCAACTTTGTCCTTGATTGTGCGATCTTTACAGTCACGACTTAAAAATCAGAATCATTACTGTCTTCATATAGAGCATAAACTTTTTACTTGCCCTTATATTTAGGATTATGTGTAGACATCTGCCTCGATCCACTCTGTCTGCACTTTTGAGAAAAGTGATTTTGTTTACCGCAACTTGTGCAGGCCTTCCCATATGCTGGTCATTTAGTTATTGACAGCTTATGTCTTTTCCCACAATGTCTACAGTTGTTCGAGAACTCTTTGTCTGTGAATTCTTTCTTCGTGGGTCGGGGTTTCTGTCTGACAGCTTTGACATCTTCAGAATCTAAGTCTGTTTTAGTGAACTTCATGGATTTCATTTTCGCTACTGTGGCCTCTGTAGCTTTACAGAGCATCACACATTTATCTAGTGTTAGGCTTGATTCTTGCATCAGCCTCATATGCAGAGTGTTATCAGATATTCCGCAGACTATGCGGTCTCTGATGAAATCATCCCTCAAATTACCGAAATCCTATGACGATGTTAGTTCTCTCACTTTCATGAGATATCTGTCAAACCTCTCGTCCCCTTGTACACAGTTGTTAAACTGGTACCGTTCATAGATGATGTTGGTTTTACCTTTACAGTGCTCTTCCCAGAGCTTCAAAATAATCTCAGTTTCCTGCTTGTCTTCCTCTGATTTGCAGGGAAGATTATTGTGGCTATCTAGGGCATCGCTGCCAATGGCAGTGATATATGTTGCAACCCTAATTATATCTGGTTTTTCCACAATATTTGTGACAATTTCATAGCTGTCCCACAGCTGTTTGAATTTTTTCCAGTTAGCTTTCAAATCGGCAGTCACCTGCAATGAAGGTGGGAGAGGAATGTGCACGAGAGTTGGCACCGTGGTGGTCGTGATAGTTCGTTTCAGTTTAGGACGTTGAGTTTGTCACATACATGTATACAGTTCAAATACCCAGAGGACTAGAACCAGTCTAATAGTAAAATATCGTGGCCCTGTAATTGTAGAAATACTTTTTCAATCGAGGCTCTACAATAACCTATGCCACTTTAAGTTTACTTCACTAATGCCTCGAGATTAGTTTACAAGCTTATGACTATTTATCGCCCTTCACGGATCTGCGCACGATGTGTACGAAGCACGCTCTGCACTGCACTGCTTAACGTCGATTTTGATCGGCTCAAAAAAGTCTTACAGTTCCAATATTTCAATCGTAGACGCGTTCGACGAAAGATCGGTAGTCTCCGCTTCTGACACCATGTGTTTTATAGTCTCTTGAACACTCTTAGTTCAAATTAACTCTATTTATTTGGGAGATCTCAGACAACCATGTGCAGATTAAAATGGAGTTCCTCGTCAGACAAGCAGCTTTCTTCAATACAGAACCAGGGCTCTCGACCTCCTAGTTAAAGATTGTTCCGGAGATCAGGGGGTTGACTTATGAAGATAGGTTGAGTAGGTTGGGCCTATACACACTGGAGTTCAGAAAAATGAGAGGTGATCTTATTGAAACTTATAAGATAATGAGGGGGCTTGACAAGGTGGATGCAGAGAGGATATTTCCACTCATCGGGGAATCTAAAACTAGGGGACATAGTCTCAGAATAAGGAGCTTCCCATTTAAAACTGAGATGAGGAGAAATTTCTTCTCTCCGAAGGTTGTCAATCTATGGAATTTCCAGCCCTAGAGAGCTGTGGAGGCTGGGTCATTGAATATATTTAAGACGGAGATAGACAGATTTTTGAGCAATAAGTGAGTAAAGGGTTATGGGGAGCAGGCAGGGAAGTGGAGCTGAGTCCATGATCAGATCAACCATGATCTTATAGAATGGTGGAGCAGGCTCGAGGGGCCAAATGGCCTACTTCTGCTCCTATTTCTTATGTTCTTATTATGTCATTATACTATCCTGCTCACAGAAGAAGCACAGCAGAAAATGTCTGATTTCTAAATCATAAGTCAATCTTTTACACTTCTCTACCCCAGTGGGCTGTGGATGCTCAGACATTGAGTATATTCAAGGCTGGGATCGATAGATTTTTGGACTCTAAGAGAATCAAGGAATATGGAGATCGGGCGGGAAGGTGGAGTTAAGGTCAAAGATCAGTCACGATCTTATGAATGGCGGAGCAGGCTCGAGAGCCCTAATGGCCTACTCCTGCTCCTATTTCTTATGTTCTTATTTGCCTGTCTGATTACACTGAGATTATTAGTTAGCAATTAGTTATTACAGGTTTTCTATTGTTTTACTTCTTCACCAGTAAAGATAACATTAGAATGTTCAGACATTCTAATAGATGATATATATAGGATATAGACTCCAGTAAAGAGAGCACAATATGAACATTTAAAGATGATACAAAATAGGCAGCATAGTTAACCATGAGGTGGACTGTAAATTGGGTTGAAGACCTTCCAGCATTGTCCTGGACTCCACAGGAATTAAAGATTAATCTCTAATCTGTGAGAAACCCGAGAGCAAAACCACAGCGGCATTAAGAAGAACTTACATTTATATAGCGCCTTTCATGACCTTAGGATTTCCCAAAGCGCTTCACAGCCAATGAAGTACTTTTTGTAGTGTAGTCACTGTTGTAATGTGGGAAACGCGATAGCCAATTTCCACACAGCAAGCTCCCACAAACAGCAACGTGATAATGACCAGATAATCTGTTTCTGTTATGTTGATTGAGGGATAAATATTGAGCAGGACACTGGGGATAACTTCCCTGCTCTTGTTCAAAATAGTGTCCTAGGATCTTTTACATCCACTTGAGGGGGCAGACAGGGCCTCGGTTTAATGTCTCATCCGAAAGACGGCACCTCCGGCAGTGCAGCACTTCCTCAGCATTGCACTGGGAGTGTCAGCCTAGATTTTTGTGCTCAAGTCCCTGGAGTGGGATCTGAACTCACAACCTTCTGACTCAGAGGCGAGGGTGCTGCCATGGCTGACACTTACAAAGCAATTAGGTTGGTTTCATTTTCTTTGAGCACTATCATTTATTAGTTGTACGAGTATTGGAGATTGGGAAGAATGGCTGTTGAAGGCAGGGGATCATGTGATGGAACCTCCAGACACACGTCCAACCAGAGTTGGCGACTCAACTGTGAGCGACCTGCAGGAGGACATGGACGGGTTCGCGGATTGGACAGATCGCTGCCAGAGGGAATTTAATGTGGAGAAAGGTGAGGTGATACATTCTGGGAGCAGAAACAAGACACAATAAAGCACAGAATTTTTCAAAGAATTCATCATCAGAGGCAGTCCCTCGGAATCGAGGAAGACTTGCTTCCACTCCAAATGTGAGTTCTCAGGTGACTGTACAGTCCAATACGGGAATTACAGTCTCTGTCACAGGTGGGACAAACAGTAGTTGAGGGAAAGGGTGGGTGGGACAGGTTTGCCGCACGCTCCTTCTGCTGCCTGCGCTTGATTTCTGCATGCTCTCAGCGACGAGACTCGAGGTGCTCAGCGCCCTCCCGGATGCTCTCCCTCCACTTAGGGCGGTCTTGGGTCAGGGACTCCCAGGTGTCGGTGGGGACTCCGCACTGCATCAAGGAGGCCCTGAGGGTGTCCCCGAAGTGCCCTCCTCCGCCTACCCTCGGCTCGTCCGCCGTGAAGGAGTTCCGAGCAGAGCGCCCGCTCCAGGAGTCTTGTGTCAGGCACACGAACAATGTGGCCTGCCCAGCGGAGCTGCTCTCTCAAAGGATTACAAGAGCAGAGAGAGTCGGGAATCGAGCACTGGCCGGGTGCAGTACACCCAATGCAGGTTGCACCTGACTCGCCCACATCTGGATTGGCAGGGTCGTGCGGTTTGCCAGATGTGATCCCCCACTGAGCACAGCCCTGCCCTCCCCCCCACCACCCCCCTCCCCTCCCACCTCGGGGCAGCGACCTGTGTCTAGTATTGAGAGCAGAACATCAGCTGCTCTCCAAAGGCCAAAGAGGCAGGCATACCTGCCAACTGTGGGCCTTTCTGTCCAAAAACATGTGGAGTCAAAGGTCTCTGCCCTTTCTTCCTGAGGTTTGGGCCTGGGGGGTAAGCTCAGGATGCTACTCGCAAGAAAATTGGCCATTGTGAGTCTGAGCAATAACAACAATAACTTGTTTTTTATATAATGCCTTGAACCTAGTGAAACACCCCAAGGCACTTCACAGGAGTATTGTGAGATAAAAATTTGACACCGAGCCGCCAAAGGAGAAATTAGTGCAGGCGACCAAAAGCTTGGTCAAAGAGAAATGTTTTAAGAAGCATCTTGAAGGAGGAAAGAGAGATAGAGAGGCGGAGAGGTTTAGGGAAGGAGTTCCAGAGCTTGGGGCCTAGGCAACAGAAGGCACGGCCACCGATGTTTGAGCGATTATAATCAGAGATGCTCAGGAAGGCAGAATTAGAGGAGCGCAGACATGTCGTGGACGGGTTGGAGGAGATACAGAGATAGGGAGGGGCGAGGCCATGGAGGGATTTGAAAATAAGGATGAGAATTTTGAAATCGAGGCGTTGTTTAACTGGGAGCCAATGTAGGTCAACGAGCACAAGGGGTGATGGGTGAGTGGGACTTGGTGCGAGTTAGGACACGGGGCAGCCGAGTTTTGGATGACCTCTAGTTTACATAGGGTAGAATGTGGGAGGCCAGCCAGGAGAACAGAATATGATTCAGTGTTCCAGTGAACTTGGCATAAAGCAGTAACCCTTCCAGTCATGCAAATACGTCAGTACAGGGGGTATTTTACAATGCAATGTGGATTGACAGGCCCTGTTGTTCCCCTGTCCTGGGGAGTGTTAATGATCACACTGCATTGAGGCGAAAGCCGGATTTCACTCTTTCAAGGCAGAGAGTTTATTTTGCAGCGATCTCGGGTCACGTAAACGTCAAGGAGTGGGGTGAAAATGCACAGTCCACAATGAATGGCCCACACATCCTTTACCACAGCTATCCAATATCCCGGCCACTGAAACACATGTCGACAGGGCTGCTGAGTCATCTATAAATGATTTGCCTAAAATGCTGGCCTCTGCATGTGTAAGGGAGTCGTTTCTCTCGCACTTGCTGCAAGAGTATAAAGGGGCAGGAGACTTGCTCCTGATAATTCGCTGAGTGCCGCAGTTTTGGACACATCTCCGGGTCATTATTTCACGTTGCTGGTTGCCGGAGGACCCGCATAAAACGAGCATTTGTCTCGACCACTGCTGCGATCTGGGACTGGAGCCCTGCCAGTGTGTGTGTGTGTGTGTGTGTGTGTGTGTGTGGAGATGTGCTGAAATTCTCTCGCTGTGGTCCACTGCCCAGTGAGGTGATTTGTCTGCTCAATGTCAGCCTGTTTATCCACCCCGGGAGCATTAGGGATCAAGATTGAAAGAAAGCAAAAAGGAATCAGGAGTTCCGACAAGCATCCGTGCAAAATTCAAACTCTTCCTGTCTGTCCACAGAAAGTTAGTTAATAAAAAATTCTGAAGTAGAACAGGAAAATTGGAATTCAGAAGAATGAGAGGTGATCTCGTCGAAACATATAAGATTATGAGGGGACTTGACAAGGTGGATGCAGAGAGAATGTTTCCACTGATAGGGGAGACTAGAACTAGAGGGCATGATCTTAGAATAAGGGGCTGCCCATTTAAAACTCAGATGAGGAGGAATTTCTTCTCTCAGAGGGTTGTAAATCTGTGGAATTCGCTGCCTCAGAGAACTGTGGAAGCTGGGACATTGAATAAATTTAAGACAGAGATAGGAAGTTTCTTAACCGATAAGGGAATAATAGGTTATGAGGAGCGGACATGATCGTATTGAATGGCGGAGCAGGTTCGAGGGGCCGTATGGCTTACTCCTGCTCCTATTTCTTATCTTCTTATATGTTCTTAAAATGCTGGGAATGCGAGGCATCTGGAAGAAAGATTCTCATTTATAGAGCACCTTATCACCTCTCTCAGTAACGACTCAAAGTGCTTCACATCGAATTGCAATAGCTGATGTTACTCGGGCAAACGCAGCAGATATTTTGAGCCGAGCAAGAACCTGCAGAAGTGCAAGTGTAGTGTATTTGCCTCGTGGGTTCTTTGCTTACAAATTCACAGCTACACATTTGCTGTAAAGAACTAGCTGGTTTATTAGCAAAGGTTTAACAATCAAACTGAACACCACCAGTTCATCCACCAGGATCACAACTGCACGCTTCATCGTGGGGAACCTGAATTCAGTTAACTGAGGTTTTATTGAGTCTTGTGAACGTCACGTGACTTGGCTAAGCCATTCTCAGTGCAACAGCTCCACAAGGTTGTGAGCAGGCTCACAGGTGCGTATATTACAGGTAGCGTAGTGGTTATGTTACTGGACAAGTAACTTAGAGGCCTGGACTAATGATCTGAAGACTGGTGTTCAAATCCTACCATAACAGCTGGGGAATTTAAATTCAGTTAATTGAATAAATCTGGAATAAGAAGCTAGTGTCATTAATGGTGAGCATGAAACTACTGGATTGTTGTTAAAATCCCATCCCCCAGATCCAAATGAAATCTGCTGGTCTGGCCCATATGTGGCTCCAAACCCACAGCAACATGGTTGACTCTTAACTGCCCTCTGAAATGGCCCAGCAAAAACCACTCATTTGCACCAAGCTGCGACTGTCATGGTTCAAGAAGGTGACTCACCACCACCTTCTCAAGGGCAGTTAGGGATGGGCAAGCAATGCCTGTATCCCATGTATAAATTTTAAAAAAAGACCAGTCAAACTATTTTTGCTGGGGCTGAAGAATGTTGACCAGGGCAAAGAGAAAAGACTCCCTTCTCCTCTTCAGCCATGGGAACTTTACCCTCCACCTCAACAAGGGGCACTGCCTCCCACAGTGCAGCACTCCCATGATGCATTGTCTCCCACAACCGAGATGATGAGCTCAAGTCCTGGAGTGGGGTTTGAATGAGAAAGGAAAGTTGAACATTTGACATGTGAGCTGTGATGAAGGATTTCCCCAAAGAGTTAACGTTCCTCCTTCAGATGCTAACCGACTGGCTGTGCCTGCTCAGTTGGTTGTGTTTTTTCCCCCCTTTAAGTGGCGTGCCATCACCAGCCAATCCGTGTTCTGTAATCATTTTATTAATTCTAAATGAACTCTGACCAAAATGCTGAGGGTTGCTTGCTAATGACCCAGTATAATTATAGTCTTTTGCTTAAAAAAATTATAAATAAAGCTTTCCGTCTGACCTGCCAGAATGTTCTGGGACAATGAGTGCTGTTCATTTAAACCAGTCGAATACTTTATACTTGTTAGGGAACTCCTATTTGTGTGTGTATGTATAATCTGTGTGCGCACATACATGTGTGTGTGTGTGTATCTCTGTATGTGTGTACATGTGTATGTATATTTATGTGTGTGTGTGTGGAGCTCGTTCCTCATGGACCGAGTAACAATTCTCCACATTGACCAGCACTTCACACCAAGTACCAGTCAATGAAAATAACGTAGCGATAGGGGAATTGCTGGAGAGGGGCTTTGGGGAATGATTTGACCATGACACTGTTGACACTAGTGTTGATTAATAGCATCTCCTGAAGGTGTGGAATCGAGGTTATGCCAAGATTAGGCAACGAGCAGGTGCTGCTACCCTCCCTGCTAGTGGTTTTATCACCAGATGGGTTTCGCAGCAGACTGCCTTCCATTGAATGACTGCCTTCAAAGAGAAATGTGTTTTGTTTCAATGAGATTACCTTCTCACCCAGTGTTTTCAGGGCGACGGGGGAAGAGCAGCGTACTGGGACCAATTGAACAGTTCTTTCAAAGAGCCGGCACAGGCACGATGACCCGAATGGCCTCCTGTACGATCCTACGATTCTAGAAGAGATGTGCATTAATGTTGATTTTTAGACTCCAGCTAAGATTTCAGGGCTTGATTCTGTTCTCCATGTGCCACTGTGCCAGACTTCAAAGACTACCATAAATACACCACCGCCACCTCCCCCACCCCCCCAACATTATACGGATGCAGGATGCCATTATATCACATGGGGATTGGATGGCGACCACCAAGAATCAGATGCCCCTTTCACCCACTGCCCCCCCACCACACATACATCCCCCACCATTTAAAAAACATCGAAGTGGGGTCCCACTGTGATGGAAGACATTGTCTGACCTGGCCAATATTTATCCCTCAACCAACATTACTGAAACAAATTATCTGGTCATGATTGCATTGCTGTTTGTGGGAGCTTGCTGTGTGCAAATTGGCTGTCACATTTCTTATATTACAGCAGTGACTACACTTCAAAAGTACTTCATTGACTGTGAAGCAATTTGCAACATCCCGAGGCACTGTATAAAGGCAAGTCCTTCCTTCCTTCCTTCCTTCCTTCCTTCCCTACTTCCTTCCTTTCTTTCTCTTACCTTTTTCCTTCCTTCCTTCCTTTCTGTAATGACACAAGAGTCTGGTTACTGTAAACTCACGCAGGTGCAACCTGATTCATCTTTATTCCAGCCCAAGAGTGCCAGCTTAACAAAAACACCGAGCTTATATACAGGTGACCAAACACACATGCCACATGTGTACAGCCCGATGACCTTCGATCATGGCACCCTCTGATGTCTGGTGACCCCCAAGCATTAATACATAACAACATCCCCCTTTTAAAATCTTAACAACAGACTTTTTACAAATTAAGACTGATATGTCCTTACTATACAGTATAAATGCACACGAGGCCCATACTTGAGAGAAGGTCACTCTGTGACCTTTATTACCAAGACCACAAGAGACTGAAGGTGGGTGGAGCTTCCCCTTTTATACCGGAAAGTCCAGGTTAGGAGTGTCTCCCACAAGTTCGCCCCCTGTGGTCAATGTTCTCAAGGTGTACAACTCAGGTCAGCTTATACATGGGTTGCAATGATAGTTAAATACATGACATCACCTCCCCCCCCAAAGTCTTATTGGGATCATAGGTTAAGTCTCTCTGGTGGTTTACGCTCCCTTGTAGAGCGCCTGAGTTGGGGCTCCGGTTGTTGGGCACTGGCCTGAGTGTCTGCTGTTTGTGGTGCCTCAGGCCTGTACAGACTGCCCACAGTGACTGAGCTCTCCTCCACTTGGTTCCGGTGTTTGGTCACCTGCGGTGGCATAAACTCGACGTCGTGTTCTTCCTCTGCTTCCTCGATGGGGTTGCTGAACCTCCTTTTAGTTTGATCCACATGATTGCGGCAGATATGTCCATTGGTAAGTTTAACTACCAAAACCCTATTCCCCTCTTTGGCAATCACAGTGCCTGCAAGCCATTTGGGCCCTGCAGCGTAATTAAGGACAAAAACAGGGTCATTGACATCAATACATCGCATTTCTGTCATGGTAGTCACATTGTGACTGACGCCTGCTCTCAATAATTTCTTTCATAGTAGGGTATATAAGGGATAATCTGGTTTTGAGCATCCTTGTCATTAGCAGCTCTACGGGTGGAACCCCTGTGAGCGAGTGTGGTCGGGATCTATTGGCCAACAGGAGGCGTGATAAGCGGCTTTGTAGGGAACCCCCTTGGATTTTGAGCATCCCCTGTTTGATTATCTGCACTGCTCGTTCTGCCTGGCCGTTTGAGGCCGGCTTGAACGGTGCCGTTCTGACATGGTTGATTCCATTGCCTGCCATGAAGTCCTGGAATTCAGTGCTTGTGAAGCACGGGCCATTGTCGCTGACCAAGACATCCGGTAGACCATGGGCAGCGAACATTGCCCGCAGACTTTCTACCGTGGCAGAGGATGTGCTTGAATTTAAAATGGTACACTCAATCCATTTGGAAAAGGCGTCTACTACAACCAAAAACATTTTTGTCATGAAAGGACCTGCGTAGACCACATGGATGCTCGACCATGGCTTGGCGGGCCAGGACCAGGGGGTAAGGGGGGCTTCCCTGGGTGCGTTGCCCAGCTGAGCACACGTGTTGCACCTGCGAACACAAAGTTCCAGGTCTGCATCTATCCCTGGCCACCAAACGTGTGACCTGGCAATTGCCTTCATCATGGACAATGCCCAGGTGCTCATTGTGGAGTTCTCTGATAAACACCTCTCTGCCCATCTGCAGCATGACTACTCGGTTTCCCCATAGTAGGCAATCGGCCTGAATCGAGAGTTCATCCTTGCGCCTATGAAACGGTTTAAACTCCTCAGGGCATGCCCCATACGTGGCTGCCCAGTCCCCATTCAGGACACATTTCTTAACTCAAGACAGTAGCGGGTCTCTATTTGTCCAGACTTTAATCTGACGGGCTGTCACAGCCTTCGCTTTCAAAAACTTCAACAGCCATGATCATCTCAGCATCATGCTCAGTTGCCCGCTCAGTGGTGGCTAGTGGGAGCCTGCTGAGTGCATCGGCGCAGTTTTCAGTGCCCGGTCTGTGCCGAAGGTGGCTAACATAAGTGCCCACCTCTGTATGCGGGCCGATGTATTCGCATTTATGGACTTGTTGTCAGCCAAAAGGGATGTGAGGGGTTTGTGATCTGTCTCCAGCTCAAATTTCCTGCCAAACAGGTACTGGTGCATTTTTTTACTGCATATACACATGCTAGCGCTTCCTTTTCTACCATCCTGTAGCCCCTTTCTGCCTGGGACAGACTTTTGGAGGCATAAGCTACCAGCTGTAACTGACCATTGGCATTCACATGCTGCAACACACACCTGACCCCATAGGACGACGCATCACACATTAAAACTAGTTTCTTACATGGGTCATATAACGTTAACAGTTGTTGGAGCATAACAAATTGCGTGCTCTATCAAAAGCCCTTTCCTGGCTCTCGCCACAGACCCAATCACGACCTTTGCGTAGCACGTGTAGCGGCTCTAACATCGTGCTCAATTTGTGAAGAAAGTTGCCAAAATAGTTCAGGAGCCCTAAGAACGAACGCAGCTCCGTCATGTTACGGGGTCTGGGTGCTCTCTGGATCGCTTCCATTTTGGACGCAGTAGGTCTGATCCCATCTGCTGCTACCCTCCTTCCCAGAAATTCTAACTCTGGAGCTAAGAAGATGCACTTCGCCTTTTTTAGTCGCAGCTTACCTGGTCCAGTCTGCGTAGCACCTCCTCCAGGTTGTGGAGGTGTTCTTCAGTATCGCGACCCATGATGAGGATGTTGTCTTGAAAAACCACCGTCCTTGGAATCGACTTGAGGAGACTTTCCATATTTCGCTGAAAGATCGCGGCGGCCGAACGAATCCCGAACGGACATCTGTTATACTCAAACAACCTCTTGTGTGTTGTGATGGTGGTCAGCTTCTTCGACTCACTCATCAGCTCCTGGGTCATGTAAGCTGAGGTCAGGTCCAACTTTGAAAAAAGTTAGCCACCGGATCGCGTCGCAAAGAGGTCCTCCACTCTCGGTTGCGGGTACTGGTCTTGGAGTGACACCCGATTGGTGGTGGCCTTGTAATCGCCACATATCCTGACCGACCCATCCGCCTTGAGCACCAGCATGATCGGGCTCGCCCAGTCACTGAATTCGACTGGCGAGATGATGCCTTCCCTCAGCAGGCGGTCCAATTCGCCTTCTATCTTTTCCCGCATCACGTACGGCACCGCTCTGGCCTTGTGGTGTACTGGCCTGTTGTCCAGGTTTATGTGAATCACTACCTTGGTCCCTATGAAAGTGCCGATGCCAGTTTGAAATAATGAGTCAAATTTGTCCAGGACCTGTGAGCATGATATTCGCTCCACAGAAGAAATTGCATTGACATCGCCCCATTTCCAGTTCATGACAGCAAGACAATTCCTCCCCAGTAGTGCGGGACCGTCCCCCGTGACAATCCAGAGTGGCAATCTGTTCTTCGAATCTTTGTGGGTTACGACTACCGTGGCGCTGCCTAGCACCGGAATGATCTCCTTTGTATATGTCCGTAGCAGTGCGTCAATCGGCAATAATTTTGGCCTCCTGGCCTTGGACACCCACAACCTTTCGAACTGTTTGATACTCATCAGGGACTGGCTGGCCCCCGTGTCTAGCTCCATTAATACTGGGATGCCATTGAGGAGCACTTTCATCATTATCGGTGGCGTCCTGGCATAGGAACTGTATATGTGCTCCACATGAACTCGTTAAACTTCAGCTTCTAGTGATTTCCCCCAGTATTTACTTGGCCTCGTAGGGCTTACATCGGGCCCGTCCTCCTCGTACGTCAACCTGGCTGCAGGCTTCCTGCACATAGGCGCCAAGTGACCGCTGACGTTGCAGTTTCTGCAGGTATATTGCTGATACCTGCAAGCTCTGGCTGGGTGCTTGCCTCCACAACTCCAGCATGAGCTTGAGGCCTCATTGTTGGAAACAAAAGGTCGATTACCAGTCGATCATCTCTGACTGTCTCTGTAACTGTCCTTAAGCGCACCATTAACAGGTGTTGATGGTCCCATTACTGGCTACATTGCCCATTGCGATGGCATGAATCGCCGTTCAGCTAGCCATTGTCTCTGTTGAATTCCCCCTTTGGGTTCGACTGTATGCTGGGGCATATCCAATTGCCCTTGTCTGCCTAGAGAACTGTGTGCCGCATTAACAATGTTGACTCCCTGGTCGTTTGCCGCAATTGAGCCAAGAATTTTGCCATAAATCATTCTGGTCTCTTCCTCCCCTGAGATAATTGTCTGGGCTATCAGAGCCGCCACTTCCAAGGTCAAGTCTTCGATCTCAATCAGTTTCCTGAAAACCCCAGCGTGCCCAATGCCCTCAATAAAAAAGTCTCGCAGCATCTCCGCTCTGCATGCATCTGGGAACTTACATAGGCTCGCTCGTCGCCGGAGGTCTGCAACGAAGTCTGGAACGCTTTGTCCTTCTCGCCGCTGGTGCGTGTAAAACCGGCGTCTCGCCATGTACATGCTGCTCGCCAGTTTAAAGTGTTCCCGATCAACTTACTGAGCTCTTCAAAAGTCTTGTCCGCCGGCTTCTCTGGCGCTAGAAGGTCCTTCATCAGGGAGTACGTCCTGGATCCACAAGCTGTCAGGAGATGAGCCCTGCATTTGTTGGCCGAATCCTGTCCCAACCATTCCTTAGTGAAAAACTTTGCTGTAGTCTCTCAATAAAGTCGTCCCAATCATCACCAACTCAGTACCTCTCTTCTGTGCTGCTAGTGGCCATGCTCGCGTGGTTTAAATCCCAGTTTCTCATCGCCAATGATATGTCCTTACTATATAGTATAAATGCACATGAGGCCCATACTTGAGAGAAGGTCACTCTGTGACCTTTATTACCAAGACCTCAAGAGACTGAAGGTGGGTGGAGCTTCCCCTTTTATACTAGAAAGTCCAGGTTAGGAGTGTCTCCCACAAGTTCGCCCCCTGTGGTCAATGTTCTCAAGGTGTACAATTTAGGTCAGCTTATACATGGGTTATAATGATAGTTGAATACATGACAAAGATGGTCTGGGGCTTTCCTCTCACGAGTTGATCGTCTCAGTTCAACTTTGGCTCTGGGCAAGCGTTGTGAGTCCGTTGAGACTGAGGGCTGAGTAACCGATCTGATGGGAGTGGTCATGATCACATCGGAGACTGAAGGTAGAGTCAGTAATGTCAGCAGAGTCCTCTGATGAGTGAACAATGGTTGGTTGGTCACTGACTGCATCTTCCTCACTCGGTTCCAGTTCATCCGTGTGCCGCAGTTTAACCTGGTCAAGGTGTTTCCTGTATGCTTTCCCATTCTTGAGCACGACAATAAACACTCTGTTACCCTCCTTGGCTGTAACAGTACCGGCGATCCACTTTGAACCTTGACCATAGTTCAGTACATAAACCGGGTCGTTGATCGAGATGTCACATGACTCGGCAACACGATCACGACACCATTGCTGACTTTGACGTCTGTTTTCAACACGATCATTCAAATCAGGATGAACAAGCGAAAGCCTGGTCTTGAGATTTCTCTTCATCGGTAGTTCAGCAGGGGGAACCCCAGTAAGCGTATGAGGTCATGACCTGTAACTGAGCAATGAGCCCTGAGTTACACATTTCATACTTTGCTTGATTATTTGAACAGCACGCTCTGCTTGACCATTAGAAGCAGGCTTGAATGGAGCTGATCTCACATGTCTGATGCCATTGAGTTTCATGAACTCCTGGGAACGCAAGACTTTTGAAGCAAGATCCGTTGTTGCTCACAACAATGTCAGGCAAACTATGAGTAGCAAACATGATACGAAGGCTCTCAATGGTAGCTATAGACGTCCTGGATGACATAATAACACATTCTATCCACTTAGAATATGCATCTACTACGACAAAAAACATCTTTCCTCGGAACGGGCCCACAAAATCAATGTGGATCCTCGACCATGGTTTGGATGGCCACGACCAAAGACTCAGTGGAAATTCCGCTGGTACTTTACTTAGCTGCATGCAAGTATTGCACTGATGCATGCATGATTCCAGATCAGAGTCAATTCCAGGCCACCATACATGAGACCTAGCAATGGACTTCATCATGACAATACCAGTTTGAGTGCTATGAAGTTCACGTACAAATTTTTCTCTACCTTTCTTAGGCATGATTACACGATTACCCCACAGTAAATAGTCTAACTGAATGGACAGTTCATCCTTGCGACGGTTGAAAGGTTTGGTCTCCTCATGCATCTCCATAGGTATGGTAGACCAATCACTACTGAGTACACACCGTTTCACAATCGATAAAATAGGGTCATGGCTGGTCCAGATCCTAACTTGCAGAGCAGGGATTACTTCACTCTCAAAAACATCCATTACTAACAGTAGATCTGCAGGTTGAGGAGTCTCCATCTCAGTTGTGGGTAAGGGCAGACAACTCAGTGCAACGGCACAATTCTCAGTACCAGGTCAATGACGGATGACGCAATCATAGGCAGACCATGTCAGCACCCACTTTTGAATACGGGCAATGCATTGGTATTAATACCTTTATTTTCCGCAAACAATGAAATGAGTGGCTTGTGATCCGTTTCTAGTTCAAAACGAAGACCAAACAGGTAATGGTGCATTTTTTTTACCCCATACACACAGACCAAAGCTTCTTTCTCTAACATACTGTAAGCTCTTTCCGTTTTAGACAGACTTCTCGAAGCATACACAACAGGTTGTAGCTTGCCCGATTCATTTGCTTGTTGGAGTACGCAGCCAACCCCATATGATGAAGCATCACAGATCAATACAAGACGTTACATGGATCATAATGAACAAGCAACATGTTTGAACAAAGCAGATGCTTGGCTTTACAAAGGCTATATCTTGAGACGCACCCCAGACCCAGTTGTCGCCTTTTCTTAGTAACACATGCAGTGGCTCTAGTAAAGTGCTCAATCTGGGTAAGAAATTACCAAAAGTAGTTGAGTAGCCCAAGGAACGAACGCAGCTCCGTCACATTCTGAGGTCTGGGTGCATTTTTGATGGTCTCAGTTTTCGAATCAGTGGGCCTGATGCCATCAACAGCAATCTTCCTCCCGAGGAATTCAACTTCAGGTGCCATGAATACACATTTCGAGCATTTCAGCCTGAGTCTCACTTTGTCCAGACGCTGTAGGACTTCTTCAAGATTGTTCAGATGTTCAGCAGTGTCGTGCTCTGTGACCAGAATGTCATCTTGAAACAGGACAGTTCTAGGAACGGACTTCAGTAACCTCTCCATATTCCTCTGAAATATGGCTGCAGCCGAACGAATTCCAAAAGGACACCTGTTGTAGACGAACAGTCTTTTATGGATGTTGATGCAGGTAAGTTTCTTTGAAGTGTCGACAAGCTCCTGTGTCATATAGACCGACGTCAGATCAAGTTTTGTGAACGACTTTCCACCAGCTAGCATGGCGAACAGGTCATCATCCCTCGGTAACAGATACTGATCCTGTTTTGAAAATCGGTTAATCATAACCTTGTAGTCTCCACAAATCCTGACAGTGCCATCACCCTTCAACACAGAACCAATGGGACTAGCCCACATGTTATACTCGACTGGTGATATGATCCCTTCACGCTGGAGTCTGTCAAGCTCAATTTCAACCTTCTCCCTCATCATGTATGGAACAGACCGAGCTTTGTGATAGACAGGCCTTGCATTGGAGTCCAGGTGAATCTGCACCTTGGTGCCTATAAAATTATCAATGCCCAGTTCAAACAAAAAAGGAAACTTTTTCAATACTTGAGCACACTAAGTATCATCCGCCAAATTATCATCCAACATCTTGACATCATTCCAGTTCAACTTGATTTTCTCGAGCCAATCCCTGCTGAACAGCATTGGACTATTACCTGGGACAATCCATAATGGTAGCTCGTGAACCACACCGTCATATGACACCTCGATTGCTGCACTGCCGAGCACTGGTATGAGTTCCTTAGTGTAAGTACGCAACCTGGCATTGACTGGACTCAGCTTTGGCTTCGCAGCCTTAGTGTCCCACAGCTTGTCGAATATCCTTTGGCTCATTATCGACTGGCTCACACCCGTGTCCAGCTCCATTGATACAGGCACGCCATTCAGCTTCACATTAACGACTATTGGCTGGCTCTTGCTCAGGAACGAATACAGTCCATTCACTTCCTCCTCGGGTTGCGTAGGAGGGCCAGCACTGAACTGGTCCTCATCAACCATGTGGTGAGCCGCACCACGCTTGCTCCGTTGTGGACACATCCTGTGAAGTTGCTCCACTTTCGAACATCCATTGCATAAGTATTGTTTAAACCGACACTGAGGAAGCCGATGATTGCCCCCACAATGCCAACAGGGTGAAATCTGGATCGAACCAGTTGGCAGGCTCAGAGCAGCGACAGGTTTTGCTTAAGCAGCTCAGCCCGAAGACGACGCCATCTTGTTTACAGTACTTGCCGTGGAACTCCGACTCGTCGATGATATCTGCCTCAAATTATCACCCGTCATCATGCATGCCTGGGCAGTCGCGATGGCCTTTTTCAAATCCAGCGTCTCTGCAGCCAACAGCTTCCTGAGGATCGCATCATGGTTGATGCCTATCATGAAGACATCACGCAGCATATCTTCCAGCATGTTCCCGAACTTGCACAGCTCAGCAAGATGTCGCAGGTCAGTGACAAATCCCGACACGTCCTGGCCCTGAGCACGAACATGCGTGTAGAAATGGTAGCGTGATATGATGATCCCCTCTTTTGGCTTCGGATGGTTACCCACCAACGTACACAATTCCTCGTACCCTTTTTCCGCCGGACAAACAGGCGAGAGAAGGTTCTTCATGAGGCCATAAATTTTCGGACCACAAATGATGAGGAGAACTGCCCTGCACTTAACTGCATAGGCCTCTGCCTCTATGTCATTTGCTGCAAAAAACTGATCTAGGCGGTCGACAAAATCCGCCCAATCCTCGCCCTCCACGAATCTCTCCAGGATTCCAACAGTGCCCGTTGTGCATGCGAAGGTTCTTAAATTACCTCGTCACCAATTGTAATGACTCAAGAGTCTGGTTACTGTAAACTCACTCAGGTGCAACCTGATCCATCTTTATTCCAGACCAAGAGTGCCAGCGTGATAAAAACACACAGGTTATATACAGGTGACCAAGCACACATGCCACATGCGTACTGTCCGATGACCTCCAACAGCGGCGGCCTCTGATGTCTGGTGACCCCCCCAAGCATTAATATATAACACTTTCTTTATTTCTTTCTTCATCTGCCATGATGGCAGACGAGCCTGCGGCAGGATGTGTAAGATGGCAACGCGTGAAGGGATACCTTTATCCTCTGTGTGAAGGCACGGCCAGTTGAATCACTGGGCTAGGCACATCCAAGCCTTAAAATGCTTGAATCGGTCCAACTTCAACACATTATTAACCTGATTTTTGGCTCAACCCAACACAGTTGTGCTTTGGAATTCCATTTTGCAATGAGTCACCGGTCAGCACCAGAATGGGCTTTTGTAAGAGCATCAGAGAAGGAAGGGTGGTTTCGTTGTGATGTGCAATTGGATCCAGAAAATTGTAATGCCAGCACAGGAAGCGAGAATATTCATAGGTTAGGATGGCAGTGGATGCAGTCACGCCTAACTGGCATGGCCCATTTTAGGAGAATCCATAAGCGTGATATTAGCTTCAAGGTCCTTGCGCTAATGATACTGGAACTGGCCCTTGACAGATTCCCTGAGTAAACGTTGAGACATTACAGACGCTAAGCACAAAGATCGTCCAATCCCTGTGAATAAAACCGATGGCATCTGGTGCGCTTGCTTTGGCGCTGGTTCTGAAGTCTGGTTGCAGTACTGTTTTACTAGCATTCAGTAAAGGAATTTGGGGCTGGCAGCACAGGAGATGGAATACATAGGACTCAATGTTAACTCCACCTGCCTGGCGGAAACTAGGCGGGGGTGGGGCAGTTAAATTGGAACGGGCGACTTACCGACGCCTTTCTTGCACTGATCTGGTCAACTGCAATCTTAAATCGTGGCCGCACAGACCCCTGCCCAGAGCTGGGTGACAAACAGCTACATTGCGATCCAACTTCCTGGCCTGACTTCTCCCACTCAGAACACTGACAGAAAGAATCGAGCGCCTCTCAATATGCTCATATTCTCTCAACAAACTCCTAAAAGAAAGAGAAAAAAAACCCAAAGGACTTGCATTTCTATAGCGCCTTTCGTGACCTCAGGTCATTCACAGCCAACAAAGTACTTTTTGGAATGTAGTCACTGTTGTAATGTGGGAAACGCGGCAGCCGATTTGCGCACAACAAGCTCCAACAAACAGCGATGCGATAATGACCAGATGATTTGTTTTGGTGATGTTGGGTAAGCGATAAATATTGGCCCCAGGACACCGGGGATAACTCCCCTGCTCTTCTTCGAAATAGTGTCGTGGGATCGTTTACGTCCACCTGAGAGGGCAGCTGGGGCCTTGGATTAATGTCTCATCCGACTTTTATCACTCAGACAGCGAAAGCCCAGTCGTGAAGAACTCACTCCCACCTCCAAAATGGAGGATAAGCACCACAAGGACACTTAAGGGAAGATAAGTCAAATACTCTTGGCCAGAAATCGCAAGCACTGAAGTTCACAGACAACTGCTTAAAAGTAGCCACGATGCTCTCTTTTGTGTGCGATTTCTACACGGCTGGTACCTGCTGAATTGCCTTGGCATGCCCTGGTACTGACATCAGGCTGACAAGCAATGTTAGGGCAGAACTAAATTGGATGTATGGCAAAAGCAAAATGCTGGAATCTGGAATAAAAACAGAAAATGCTGGAAATCTCAGCGGGTCAGGCAGCATCTATAGAGAGAGAAACAGAGTTAACGTTTCGGGTCGATGACCCTTTGTCAGAACTGGAGAGTGTTCGGAAAGAACAGAGTCTTAACAAGCACTGAAAGGGGGAGGGGAAGAAAGACCAAAAGGGAAGGACTGTGATAGGGTGGAAGACAGGAGAGATTAGAGAGACAAAAGGGACGATGGCCCAAATTCAAATGATAATGGCAGGAATTAGAAAAACATTAGTCAAGATAGGGTGTGAATGGTGGGATAATGACCAGCTGCCATTAGAGACAAGGAGAACAAATGAAAGAAAGAAACAGGCTCTGAGGGGGGCGAGGGGGGGGGGGGCGAGGGCGGGGGGGCGAGGGGAAGGGAGCCAAAGATTAGCAACGGTTACGCTCTGAAATTGTTGAACTCGATGTTGAGTCCAGAAGGCTGTAAAGTGCCTAAATTAAAGATGGGGTGCTGTTCCTCGAGCTTGCGTTGAGCTTCATTGGAACAGTGTAGGAGACCGAGGACGGAGAGGTCAGAGTGGGAATGCAATGGAGAATTAAAGTGACAGGTGACCGGAAGCTCGGAGTCACACTTGCGCACTGCTCTGCAAACGATGTATGGTCTCTCTACATTTCCCCGATAGTAGTGGGCCTCTGGAGTGGGCTGCCGGCTCGTGAAAATGAACAACAATTGGCTCTATTTCTCCCCCTCTAATTGGCCGGGAGTTTTATCCCTTTTTTTTTGCCTCTCCCGGGAACTCAAATATCTCCGGGCAGCTGGGCAGTCTCTGGATCGTGATGCAGAGGGCATCATAAAAACTATGTGGGACAAGCTGGATGGGCCCGTCATTTTCGTCTGTTCATATGTAAGTGGAGCTTGGTTGGGACAGGGGCGATGGGGTGTGTAACTAATGGTGGATAAGGGCCAGAAGGTGACATTCCGTCATTTCTCTTGGCTCTGGTTCAATTACAGTGGGACTTCTCTAAGGCGGTATTGAAGTGTATTGATTTAACAACAACAACAACAATTACTTGTATTTATATAGCACCTTTAACCGAGTGAAACGTCCCAAGGCGCTTCAAAAGTATCATGTGATAAAAATGTTTAACCGAGCCGCATAAGTAGAAACTAGCACAGGTGACCAAAAGTTTGGTCAAAGAGGTATGTTTTAAGGAGTGTCTTGAAGGAGGAAAGAGAGGTATAGAGGCGGAGAGGTTTAGGTAGGGAGTTCCAAAGCTTGGGAATCCAGGCAACAGAAGGCACAGCCACCAATGGTTGAGAGATTATAATCATGGATGCTCACGAAGGCAGAATTTGAGGAGCGCAAATATCTCGGGGTGTTGTGGGGCTGGAGGAGATTACAGAGATAGGGAGGGGCAAGGCCATGGAGGGATTTGAAAATAAGGATGACAATTTTGAAATTCAGACGTTGCTTAACCGGGAACCAACGTAGGTCAGCAAGCACAGGGCTGATGGGTGAGTGGGACTTGGTGCGAGTTAGGACATGGGCAGCCAAGTTTTGGATCACCTCCAGTTTACATAGAGAAATGCTAGGTGTCATGTATGTACATGCTGCCAAATGGTGTCATTGTTGGAGGCCAGTGAGCAGCACGCACATGCTATAAAAGGCCAGCCATTTTGTGAGTCAGGCACTTTGGGCCATAATAAAGCAGAAGCAAGGTTGTACCTTGCTTAGTTAAACAGTACTCAGTTTGAACATAAGAACATAAGAATTAGGAACAGGAGTAGGCCATCTAGCCCCTCGAGCCTGCTCCGCCATTCAACAAGATCATGGCTGATCTGGCCGTGGACTCAGCTCCACTTACCCGCCCGCTCCCCGTAACCCTTAATTCCCTTATTGGTTAAAAATCTATCTATCTGTGACTTGAATACATTCAATGAGCTAGCCTCAACTGCTTCCTTGGGCAGAGAATTCCACAGATTCACAACCCTCTGGGAGAAGAAATTCCTTCTCAACTCGGTTTTAAATTGGCTCCCCCGTATTTTGAGGCTGTGCCCCCTAGTTCTAGTCTCCCCGACCAGTGGAAACAACCTCTCTGCCTTTATTGCATACATAACATTTGGCGATGAGAATACAAGAACCTTTGTTTGCAAAATGAGCACGATTGGATTTTTAGAGCGATTCGTGGAGGGAGAAGATTGGGCAGACTTTATGAGCCGTTTGAACCAGTACTTCGTGGCCAACAAAATGAAGGGGGTCGACGATGCAGATCGGCACCGGGCCATGTTCCTCACTGTGTGCGATTCAAAGATCTACAGTCTGATAAAGAATCTACTCATGCCTAGTGATCCAACAGAGAAAACGTATGAGGAGTTGTATACATTGGTACGGGAGCACCTCAAGCCAGATGACGGCATCATCATCTCGAGATACAGGTTTTATACACACGTTCGATCGGAATTCGTTGCCGACCTGAGACGTCTAGTGGGACCTTGCAAACTCGGGACGGTGTTGGCAGACATGCTGCAGGACTTCTTTGTTATCGGTATCAACCACGAGTGATCCTGCGCAAACTTCTGGCGATGGAGGACATCGGGGCATCCAGATCGCTCAATCATGTATGACGATAAACAGGAGTCTAAAGCAAATAGCGGTGAAGAACCGAACCTCGGCAAGTACTCCAAATGCGATTCATTCGGTGATCGGCAGAGCGACACATGGCAGGGCCTATCCGGCTGCGTTCGTGAAACCTATGGCTGCCCAAAGTCTGCCAGCGGGAATGTATCCGACTTCTCCGTGTTGGCATTGTGGGGGAAATCATTGGCACCAGCAGTGCTGATTTAAGCAATATAGTTGCAAAGGCTGTCTGAGAGTGGGGCATCTCCAGCGCAAGTGTCCGCAGATGAGCAAGCGAGCTGCGACACACCACGTGGAGGATGAGAGTCTGACTAGCGCGGATCCGGATACGCAATCCGAGATGCCAGAGGAGGAAGTGTATGGACTGTACTCCTTCACAGCCAAGAGTAAACCAATTTTGATTAATGTGAAGTTTAACTGGATACCGGTATCGATGGAACTGGACATGGGGGTGGGTCAATCGATCATGAACGAGAGGGTATTTAATAAGCTGTGGGATACTAAGACTGTGAGGCCCAGGCTGAGCCCTGTTAACACCAAGCTGCGCACATACACAAAGAACTGATAAAGGTGATTGGCAGTGCACAAATTAATGTGTCATATAACGGTGCGATTCATGAGTTACCGCAGTGGATTGTTCCAGGCAATGGTCCAACGCTGCTCAGCAGGAGCTGGTTGGAGAAAATCAGATGCGACTGGAATGACATAAAGGCGTTGTCATCAGAGGAAGATACATAAAGGCATTGCCATCAGATGCAAGACCCGCCCATCATAAAGCTCGGGCAGTGCCGTATATGATGAGGGAGAAGGTCGAAATTGAACTGGACAGACTCCAGCATAAGGGATCATATCTCCGGTCGAATTTAATGAATGGGCCAGCCCCATTGTTCCTGTGCTGAAAAGTGATGGCACAGTCAGAATCTGTGGAGACTACAAGGCTATGATCAACAGCGTTTCGAAACAAGATCAGTACCTGTTACCGAAGGCTGATGACTTGTTTGCGATGCTAGCCGGAGGGAAGTCGTTCACAAAACTGGATTTGATGTCGACCTATATGACGCAGAAGTTGGTTGAGACGTCGAAGAGACTTACGTGCATTAACATGCACAAAGGACTGTTTATTTACCACAGATGCCCGTTTGGAATTCGCTCGGCTGCAGCAATATTCCAGCGGAATATGGAAAGTCTATTGAAGTCAGTTCCCAGAACCGTTGTGTTCCAAGATGATATCCTGATCACCAGTCGTGACTCCAAGGAACATCTGAACAACCTGGAAGAGGTTCTACTGCATTTGGACAGAGTGGGACTCAGACTTAAATGCTCGAAGTGTGTCTTCATGGCACCGGAGGTGGAATTCCTCGGGAGGAAAATCGCCACTAATGGCATCAGACCTACTGACATGAAAACCAAAGCCATCAAGAATGCACCCAAGCTGCAGAATGTGACGGAGCTGCATTCATTCCTGGGTCTACTCAACTACTTTGGTAACTTCCTACCTAAATTGAGCACCTTACTTGAACCACTGCACATGCTATTGAGAAAAGGTGACAACTGGGTGTGGGGCGCATTATAAGACAGAGCTTACTAGAAAGCCACCAATCTGCTTTGCTCGAACAAGCTTCTGGAACATTATGACCCATGTAAACGTTTAGTTTTGGCCTGTGACGAATCATCATATGGAATTGGTTGCGTGTTACAACAGGTCAATGAGTCGGGGAAACTTCAAACTGTCGTGTATGCATCGAAAAGTTTGTCTAAAGCAGAAAGAGCCTACAGTATGGTAGAAAAAGAAGCTTTAGCGTGTGTGTATGGTGTTAAAAAGATGCATCAATACCTGTTCGGTCTGAGGTTTGAATTAGAGACCGATCATAAGCTGCTCATTTCGTTGCTTTCCGAGAGCAAAAGTATCAATACCAACGCTTCATCCCACATCCAAAGGTGGGTGCTCACATTATCTGCCTATGATTATGTCATTCGCCACAGACCTGGCACAGAGAATTGTGCCGATGCTTTGAGCTAGTTGCTGTTGCCCACACCGGAGGTGGAAACGCCACAACCAGCAGATTTAATGTTAATCATGGATGCTTTTGAGAGTGAAGGTACCCCTGTCACGGCTCAACAAGTTAAGACCTGGACCAGCCAGGACCCGATATTATCGGTGGTAAAGGGTTGCATCCTCAAAGGGGATTGATCTATCATACCTAAGCAAATATGTGAGGAGGCCAAACCGTACATTCATCGCAAGGACGAACTGTCGATACAAGCAGATTGCATATTGTGGGGCAATCGTGTTGTAATGCCCAAGAAAGGGAGAGAGAAGTTTGTGCGTGAGTTACACAGCACACATCCTGGTATACTGATGATGAAGGCCATCGCCAGGTCCCACGAATGGTGACCAGGAATTGATTCTGAGCTGGAAGCATGAGTGCATCGGTGCAACAGTAGGACCTCAAAGATATAAATCTCAGGATTGCTACCAGTGCCAGGTGCTAGTCAGAGTAGGAATTGGAGGATAGCTAAGATGAATAAGTGGCTTGAGGAGTAGTGCAGAAGGGAGTGATTCAAATTCCTGGGACATCGGAACCAGTTCTCGGGGAGGTGGGACCAGTACAAACCAGATGGTCTGCACCTGGGCAGGACCGGAACCAATGTGCTAGGGGGAGTGTTTGCTAGTGCTGTTGGGGAGGGGTTAAACTAATATTGCAGGGGGATGGGAACCTATGCAGGGAGATAGAGGGAAGTAGAATGGGGGCAGAAGCAAAAGATAGAAAGAAGAAAAGTAAAAGTGGAGGGCAGAGAAATCCAAGGCAAAAATCAAAAAGAGCCACATTACAGCAAAATTCTAAAGGGGCAAAGTGTGTTAAAAAGACAAGCCTGAAGGCTCTGTGCTTCAATGTGAGGAGTATTCGTAATAAGGTGGACGAATTAACTGCGCAGGCAGCAATTAACGAATATGATATAATTGGCATCATGGAGACATGGCTCTAGGGTGACCAAGGCTGGAAACTCAACATCCAGGGGTATTCAACATTCAGGAAGGATAGACAGAAATGAAAAGGAGGTGGAGTAACGTTGCTGGTTAAAGAGGAAATTAATGCAATAGTAAGGAAGGACATTAGCTTGGAGGATGTGGAATCTGTGTGGGTGGAGCTGCGGAATACCAAAGGGCAGAAAATGCTAGTGGGAGTTGTGTACAGACCACCAAATAGTAGTAATGAGGTTGGGGAAAGCATCAAACAAGAAATTAGGGGTGCGTGCAATAAAGGTACAGCAGTTATTATGGGCGACGTTAATCTACATATAGATTGGGCTAACCAAACTGGTAGCAATACGGTGCAGGAGGATTTCCTGGAGTGTATTAGAGAGGGTTTTCTAGACCAATATGTCGAGGAACCAACTAGAGGGCTGGCCATTCAAGACTGGGTGATGTGTAATGAGAAAGGACTAATTAGCAATCTTGTTCTGCGAGGCCCCTTGGGGAAGAGTGAGCATAATATGGTAGAATTCTTTATTAAGATGGAGAGTGACACAGATAATTCACAGACTAGGGTCCTGAACTTAAGGAAAGGTAACTTTAATGGTATGAGTCGTGAATTAGCTAGAATAGACTGGTGAATGATACTTAAAGGGTTGCCGGTGGATAGGCAATGGCAAACATTTAAAGATCACATGGATGAACTTCAACAATTGTACATGCCTGTCTGGAGTAAAAATAAAATGGGGAAGGTGGCTCAACCGTGGCTAACAAGGAAAATTAAGGATAGTGTTAAATCCAAGGAAGAGGCATATAAATTGGCCAGAAAAAGCAGCAAACCTGAGGACTGGGAGAAATTTAGAATTCAGCAGAGGAGGACAAAGGGTTTAATTAGGAGGGGGAAAATAGAGTATGAGAGGAAGCTTGCTGGGAACATAAAAACTGACTACAAAAGCTTCTATAAATATGTGAAGAGAAAACGATTAGTGAAGACAAACATAGGTCCCCTGCAGTCAGAATCAGGTGAATTTATAATGGGGAACAAAGAAATGGCAGACCAGTTGAACAAATACTTTGGTTCTGTCTTCATGAAGGAAGACACAAATAACCTTCCGGAAATACTAGGGTACAGAAGGTCTCGCAAGAAGGAGGAACTGAAGGAAATCCTTATTGTCAGGAAATTGTGTTAGGGAAATTGATGGGATTGAAGGTCGATAAATCCCCAGGGCCTGATAGTCTGCATCCCAGAGTACTTAAGGAAGTGGTCCTAGAAATAGTGGATGCATTGGTGATCATTTTCCAACAGTCTGTCGACTCGGGATCAGTTCCTATGGATTGGAGAGTAGCTAATGTAACACCATTTTTAAAAAAAGGAGGGAGAGAGAAAAAGGGCAATTATAGACCGGTTAGCCTGACAGCAGTAGTAGGGAAAATGTTGGAATCAATTATTAAAGATGAAATAGCAGCACATTTGGAAAGCAGTGACAGGATCGGTCCAAGTAAGCATTGATTTATGAAAGGGAAATCATGCTTGACAATTCTTCTAGAATTTTAGAGGATGTAACTAGTAGAGTGGACAAGGCAGAACCAGTGGATGTGGTGTATTTGGACTTTCAAAAGGCTTTTGACAAGGTCCCACATAAGAGATTAGTGTGCAAAATTAAAGCACATGGTATTGGGGGTAATGTACTGATGTGGATAGAGAACTGGTTGGCAGACAGGAAGCAGAGAGTTGGGATAAATGGGTCCTTTTCAGATTGGCTGGCAGTGACTAGTGGGGTGCCGCAGGGCTCAGTGCTGGGACCCCAGCTATTTACAATATATATCAATGATTTAGATGAAGGAATTGAGTGTAATAACTCCAAGTTTGCAGGTGACACTAAACTGGGTGGCGGTGTGAACTGTGAGGAAGATGCTAAGAGACTGCAGGGTGACTTGGACAGGTTAGGTGAGTGGGCAAATGCATGGCGGATGCAGTATAATGTAGATAAATGTGAGGTTATCCACGTTGGTGGCAAAAACAGGAAGGCAGAATATTATCTGAATGGCGGCAGATTAGGAAAAGGGGAGGTGCAATGAGACCTGGGTGTCATGGTACATCAGTCATTGAAAGTTGGCATGCAGGTACAGCAGGCGGTGAAAAAGGCAAATGGTATGTTGGCCTTCATAGCTAGGGGATTTGAATATAGTAGCAGGGAGGTCTTACTGCAGTTGTACAGGGCCTTGGTGAGGCCTCACCTGGAATATTGTGTTCAGCCTTGGTCTCCTAATCTGAGGAAGGATGTTCTTGCTATTGAGGGAGTGCAGCGAAGGTTCACCAGACTGATTCCAGGGATGGCTGGACTGTCATATGAGGAGAGACTGGATCGACTGGGCTTGTATTCACTGGAGTTTAGAAGGATGAGAGGGGATCTCATAGGAACATATAAAATTCTAATGGGACTGGACAGGTTAGATGCAGGAAGAATGTTCCCGATGTTGGGGAAGTCCAGAACCAGGGGACACAGTCTAAGGATAAGGGGTAAGCCATTTAGGACTGAGATGAGGAGAAACTTCTTCACTCAGAGAGTTGTTAACCTGTGGAGTTCTCTACCGCAGAGATTTGTTGTTGCCAGTTCGTTGGATATATTCAAGAGGGAGTTAGATATGGCCCTTACGGCTAAAGGGATCAAGGGGTACGGAGAGAAAGCAGGAGAGGGGTACTGAGGTGAACGATCAGCCATGATCTTATTGAATGGTGGTGCAGGCTCGAAGGGCCGAATGGCCTAATTCTGCAGCTATTTTCTATGTTTCGATGTTTCTATGTAACACTTGCATGCAGCTCAGCAAAGCACCAGCGGAATCGCCACTGAGTCTGTGGTCATGGCCATCCAAACCTTGGTCCAGGATCCAATAGATTTTGTAGGTCCCTTTCTGGGCAAGATGTTTTTAGTGGTGGTAGACACTTATTCGAAGTGGATCGAATGTATAATCATGTCATCCAGTACGTCCGCGGCAACCATAGAGAATCTCAATGTCATGGTCGCGGCACATGGTCTGCCTGACATAGTGGTGAGCAACAATGGGTCGTGCTTCACCAGTCAGGAGTTTCAGAGTTTGTAAAACTTAATGGCATAAAACATGTAAGGTCAGCACCGTTCAAGCCTGCATCCAACGGGCAAGCAGAACGTGCAGTGCAAATTATCAAGCAAAGCATGAGGAGAGTAACCCAAGGGTCACTGCAGACCCGCTTGTACTGCATACTGCTGAGTTACAGGACAAGACTCCACACATTCACAGGGGTCTCGCCTGCTGAACTCATGATGACAAGAGGTCTTAAGACCAAGTTATCTCTTTTTCACTCGGATTTAAGTAATCATGTTGAATACAGAAGACAGAGTCAACAAGGGTACCACGATCACGCAACAGTCTCATGCGAGATTTCTGTGAATGATCCTGTATTTGTGTTGAATTATGGTCAGGGTCCCAAATGGATCGCTGGTACGGTCATGTCTAAGGAGGGCAACAGAGTATTTGTTTTTAAGCTCAAGAATGGGCAAACTTGTAGGAAACACATGGATCAAACAAAGCTGAGGCACACAGACGAGCCAGAGCAGTCGGACGAAGAAACCGTCGACGACCAACCAACCTACCAGCAACCTTCAGTGAACTCAAGGGTCATCAGTGAACCCGGAATTTCCATCACGGACTTGTTCAATAAAAATGGACTTGCAATTCCTGACATGGCCACTGCCACCCCCAACAAGTCAGCCATCCAGCCACAACAGACTCCGCACATTCACCCAAGGCCGGAATCGAACTGAGACGATCAACCCGGGAGTGTAAAGCACCGGACCGTCTCAATCTGTGGAAGACTGTAATAAGATCTCAGAGGAGGGTATTGTCATTTATGTACATGCTGTTTGTAGCCACCAGATGTTGGAGGCCACGGAGCAGCACGCACATGGTGCTGCTCTGGTATAAAGGGCAAGCCATTTTGTGAGTCAGGCACTTTGGGCCTAAATAAAGCAGAAGCAAGGTTGTATCTTGCTTAGTTAAACAGTACTCAGTTTGTACCTTTATTGCACACATCATCATCATAGGCAGTCCCTCGAAGCGAGGATGACTTGCTTCCATGCCAAAAAGGGATGAGTTCACAGGTGTTTCAATGAAGGACCTAATATTCCAGATCCCGAACTATATCGTGAAGGGTGGAAGATGCCTTGGATTTTTTTAACGTGTGGTGGCCATTGCACACCAGCCACCACACAGGCTTGATGGAGCTAGGTCTTGGTCCAGTGGCAAGGATTACCCAAGACTAACTGTGGACTGCACAGACCGAGCGCGCACACATATCTCAGTGTGGGCTGGCCCGTGCTGCCCCTGGGCCCTCGCCTCTTCTGGGCCCCAGATTCACACCTCTCCTGGGCCCCAGTCACTTCCCTCTACGGACTCTTGCCACTCCCCTGCTGCTGTGCCTGCCCGCACTGCAATCAGCGACCTGGCTTCGTAGCCGTTGCCCTCCTGCAGCAGCACGCGCTGCTCCCTGCAGTGGTATGCCGCCGCACACTGCTCCCTCCAATGGCCCCGGCCTGCTATGCGTCGAGGCACCCGATAGCGTGATGTTAAATCTGAAACCGAACATAGACCGGGTCACAAGCGGTGACGTAACTATTTCTCGGAGCGCGCGCACGCGCGATTCAATGAGATCATGACTAATCTTTTATCTCAACTCCACTTTCCTGCACTATCCCCATATCTCTTGATTCCCCGAATGTACAAAAATCTATCGATCTCTCCCTTGGATATACACAGACTGAGCTTCCACACCTCTCTGGGGTAGAGAATTCCAAAGATTCACCGCCCTCTGAGTGAAGAAGTTTCTCCTTATCTCAGTCCTAAATTGCCGACCCATTATTCTGAAACTGCAACACCTAGTTCTAGACTGCACAGCCAGGGGAAACATCCACCCTGTCAAACCCTGTAAGAATTTTATATGTTTCAATGAGATCACCTCTCATTCTTCTACATTCCAGAGAATATAGGCCCAGTCTGCTCAATCTCTCCTCATAAGGCAACCCACCTCCCAATCCTGGGAAGCAGTCTGGTGAATCTTCATTGCACTCCCGCTATGGCAAGTATATCCTTCCCTAGGTAAGGAGACCAAAACTGTGCACAATAATCCAGGTGCGGTCTCACCAGGGCCCTATATAACTGTAGTAAGACATCTTTACTCTTATCCTCAAATCCTCTTGCAATTGCATACGTAACACTAGGGACTGCTCATAATTCCAAGCTTTGTAGTAAATGCGGAAAGAGAACGCTTCTGCTTACCCCTCCCCAGCTCCCCCCCCCACCCCCACCCCCACCCCACCGATGGAGACTAAATGATGAAAATTGCTTTATCATTTGAGGACTTTGTGATGAAGCATTAACCCCATTCCAGAGTGCTCCTTATATTCCTGGACAAATTTGGGTAATTAGAAAAGAGGTGCCTTTATGCTGAGAGAACACAATCAACAATCAGCACATGATTCTCCCACTCTGCTAGAAGACCATTAACCTCTGCACACCTGACAACATGAGAGGCCCATGGGGCCCATGAGCTGTCGACAGTCTACACTTATCTCCTCTCATGGTAATCGTTTCTATTTTGAGGAGCAGCTGTATCACCAGCCGTAAGAGGGAGAGCGGGTCACAGAGGTTGTGGATCTCCGTTTGAGAGCTGCCTCCCCCAGGAACCACATACCAAATATAAAATTGCCTGACGCGTGCAGTATCAGAGTTAATGGTAAAAAGGCTTGCATTGATATTGCTGCCAGTGCTGTTGTACAGCCAGTGAGTCTCGTGTCGGGCATGTGGCCGACGTGGCCCGCCCAACGGAGCTGGTCAGCGCTCTACTTGAGCTCTGACACGGCAGGCGAGCCCCAGGTGGGCGGAGGAAATGTTTCAACGACACCCTCAAAGCCTCCTTGATAAAGTCCCCACCGACACCTGGGAATCCCTAGCCAAAGACTGGCCTAAGTGGAGGAAGAGCATCCGGTGGTCCGGAATAAATCTGGAATAAAAAGCTAGTGGCAGTAATGGTGACCATGAAACTACTGGATTGTGGTAAAAACCTAACTGATTCACTAATGTCCTTTAGGGAAGAAAATCTACAGGTCTACATGTGACTCCAGGCTCACAGCAATGTGGTTGACTCTTAACTGTCCTCTGAATGGGCAATAAATGCAGGCCTTGCCAGCGATCCCATGAACATTTAAAAAAAAATGCTACCATACACGTGCTGCTGTAATGCGCACAGCAAGCTCCCACAAACAGCAATGTGACACTGGCCAATATGTTGACCCTGAATTCCCTGTGGCCTTCGCTGTATTCCTGGGGGTTCTGCTGGAGTTACAATGGGAGACCAGGACGGTCTCCGCAGAATTTTAGGGCCATTGTCCTATGTGTGAAGTAACGCTATGTGATTATGAATTGTTTGTGGTTGAGAGTGATGGCAAACTGATATCGAAGCTCCCTCTCTGCTAGAGAATTCTGGGTCTCGATGAGTTAATGCCACAGAAAGTGGACATGTAGAAGCTAATAGAACCGGTGGCCAAATCCTCATGTTTAAATCATCGTGATTCTGGCTCTCACACCATTTTTATACAGTGCATTCACGATTTTCCAGAAGGCAGTTTCTATAAAAAAAAATGCGCCTTCATGATTGTGCCAAAATCTGTTCAGCTCATTTTGAGAAAAATTTGGCTTAGCAGAACTATGAGCCAAGCTTTCATTCCAGATGTTAGACTTGTTTGCTTTTGGACGAATTGTATTTTCCCTCCATGCCTTTCCTGCCCATTCTTGCGCACAAAAATAATATTATACCTCTCATCCATTTCTCTCATGCCTTCGGTTTCTTAGCTCAAATGGTGACACATGTGGGTTCTGCATCTGCGAGAACAGATTACTTTTCATGCTCGGTAAGGTCTGAAACTATCTCAGCCCAACAAAGAAACGCTTGTGGGCTAGAAACCTGTTGCATTTGCGTCTTCCAGTAGCACCCCTGAGTTTGTGACCGGGCGCTGTTAATGACTCCCGCCATATTGGGCGGAGATTTAGCAGCACCACTAAAGCATTGCGCCCCGATCTCCTGCGCCCGGAGATCGTTACATCATCGCCACGTGCATTGCCCTGTTACCACCCTGGCCCTGAAATTCACTTTCGCCCCCTGTGGCAGCGCCGGGTGCAAACACCGGCAGCGGCAGGAGGCGCGGATCGGGGCGGGCAGCCGCTACCGGGGACGATGATTAATGGCGAGGTGGCCCATGGAACAAAAAACGAACCTTGTTTTTCCCACTGCTGCTCCATTTTCTTCACGGGGCGTCCTGTCCACAATCGCTCGAGTGGCGGGCAGATCGCGCGGTGGTCCAGCTAGGTCCCTTTTTCTTCCACAGAGTCTGCAGCATGGGCCCTTCCCTTTAAGCGAGGGAAGAGCCCCGCAGACGAGGCAGTGCTGCACGGCCCAGAGGACAGAGCTGCTGAGTTGTCAGCCCCGTTCGCAGTCCACTTCCTTCCGAGGGTGGTAACTCGAATTTTCCGACGGGGCGGGATTTCCACTGTTGGCGTTAAGTCTCGCACCTCCCGAATGTTGCCGTCTCCAAATGGGGCGATACCGAATTTCTCCCCCTGTACCTCCAGAACGCCTCATCACGCCCCAAAACACCTTGCCTGAATTACCTTCGAAGCGCGCGCACTGTGGCAAAATGGGGCAGCCATTTCGCACACTTCAAAATGACACGAGCAGCAATGAGATGAATGGCCAGTTAATGTTTGGTGGTGTTGGTTAAGGGGGCGGGGGAGGGGGGCAGGGGGAAAGGTCAGCTAGGACACCGGGAGACCCGCTCTTCTTCAAAATAGAGCCGCATGTTCTCCATCATCCAATGGGACATGGCTACCGTCACAGCATCAGGGGAGGGGACCTCCAGCAATGCGGCTCGTCCTCAGGACCGCATCGGAATGTCAGTCTAGATTACATGCTGAAGACCTGGAGTGGAGCTTGAACCCACAATCTTCTAACTCAGAAGTGACCATGCTACCAATTCAGTCAAGCCGAGTAAAGGGTGAATGGGTTGCTATTTGATTAATAAACATTGGCTCATGGGTAAGCAATGCCTCAATTTCAAAATTCTCATCCTTGTTTACAAATCCCTCCATGGCCCTCACCCCTCCCTATCCCACAATCCCCCAAGATGTTTGCGCTCCTCAAATTGTGCCCTCTTGAGCATCCCTGACTATAGTCGCTCAACCATTGGTGGCCGTGCCTTCATCTGTCGAGGCCTCAAGCTCTGGAATTCCCTCCATAAACCTCTCCGCCTCTCTAACATTTCTCTCCCATTAAGACGCTCCTTAAAACCTACCTCTTTGACCAAACTTTTGGTCACCTGCCCTAATTTTCTCCTTATGTGGCTCGGTGCCAAATTTTTTGTCTTATACTCCTGTGCAGCGCCTTGAGACGTTTCATACGTTAAAGGCACTATATAAATACAAGTTACATAAGAACATAAGAACATAAGAAGTAAGAGCAGGAGTAGGCCATACAGCCCCTCGAGACTGCTCTGCCATTTAATACAATCATGGCTGATCCGATCATGGACTCAGGCCCACTTTCCTGTCCGCTCCCCATAACCCGTTATTCCCTTATCGGTTATGAAACTGTCTATTTCTGTCTTAAATTTATTCACTGTCCCAGCTTCCACAGCTCTCTGGGGCAGCGAATTCCACAAATCCACAACCTTCTGAGAAAGTAAATTTCTCCTCATCTCAGTCAGCAAGTTGTTGTTGTAAATTACTGACCCCAAAATGTAAGCTTTTTGTTAATTTTTATATATTTTTTTTCAGCTTATTAAGATAAAGGTTGTCAGTGCGAGTGTCAGTTTGGCCCAATTTATAGCACTGTTGTCTCTGAGTCAGAAGGTTGTGGGTTCAAGCTCCACTTCAGGACTGAGCATGTAGCCTGGTGCCCCAGTGTAGTACCAAGGGAGCGGCGATGTGACGTTAACCCTATTTCCATGTTTCAGGCGGATGTTAAAGATCCCACAACACTATTTGAGGAAAATCTGGAACATTTCCCAACATCTACGCCAACATTCCTCCCTCAGCCAACACCACATAATCAGCTCAACTGGCCATTCAGCTCCTTGTTGCTTGTTGGACTTTGCTGTGAGCAAAATGGCTGCTGGCCTTGCCTGTATGAACAACAACCTTAAGGGCAGTTAAAAATCAACCACATTGGCATGGGACTGGAGTCACCTATAGGCCAGACCAGGTAAGGACAGCAGGTTTCCTACCCCTAAAGGACATTAGTGAACCAGCTGAGATTTTAACGACAACTCCAGGGACTTGAGCACATAAATCTAGGCTGACACTCCAGTGCAGTGCTGAGGGAGCGCTGCATTGTCAGAGGTGCCGTCTTTGAGATGCGACGTTTGTGGGAGCTTGCTGCGCTTAAATTGGCAGGCGCGTTTCCTATATTACAACAGTGACTACACCCCAAAAGTACTTAATTGGCTGTAAAGAGCTTTAGGATGTCCGGTGGTCATGAAAGGCGCTATATAAATGCAAGTCTTTTATTTTTCAAGCTGACAGCTTCATGGTCACTTTACTGATGCCAGCTGTTCATTTCCAGATTTTGTAAATAAAGTGAATTCAAATTCTCAAACTGTGTTCTCTGGATCATTAGTCCAGGAATCTGGATTACGAGTCCAGTAATGTAACCACTGAGCTACCGTACCCTGATTAGTCCCACAGAACGGTCACTGACTGATTAAGACTTTTTCTCTTCAAGTTGAGCGGAGATTCACAATGTCACAGTGAGTGCTGCTGTCCTCTAACAATGACTCACTGGATTGAGGTTAAAGACAGAAAGACTTGGATTTATATAGCGCCTTTCACGACCACCGGATGTCTCAAAGCGCTTTACAACCAAAGAAGTACTTTTGGAGTGTAGTCACTGTTGTAATGTGGGAAACGCAGAAAAGACAGAAGAGTGTAGTCATTGCCAGAAATTTCTAAAACATTTTCGGAAGAAGAATTCATAGACACATACAGCACAGAAGGAGGCCATTCGGCCCATTGTCCCTGTGCTGGCTCTTTGAAAGAGCGATCCAATTAGTCCCACTGCTCCTGCTCTTTCCCAATAGCCCTGCAAAATTCCCCCCTTCAAGTATATAACCAATTCCCTTTTTGAAAGTTACTATTGAATCTGCTTCCACTGCCCCTTCAAGCAAGGCATTCCAGATCATAACAACTTGTTCCTTAAAAAAAGTGGAGTTAGAATCATGGTTACAGCACAGAAGGAGGCCATTTGGCCCCTTGAGCCCATGCGGGCTCTCTGCAAGGGCACTTCAGCTAGTCCCACTCCCCCGCCCTTTCCCCGGAGCCTGCAAATTGTTTTCCTTCAGGTACTTATCCAATTCCATTTTGAAAGCCACGATTGAATCTGCCTCCAACACCCTTACAGGCAGTGCATTCCAGATCCTAACCACTCGCTGCGTAAAAAAGTTTTTCCCCATGTCGCCTTTGGATCTTTTTCCAAGCACCTTAAATCTGTGTCCTCTGGTTCCCGACCCTTCCTCCAATGGGAACAGCTTCTCTCTATCTGTCCTCAGGATTTTGAACACCTCTATCAAATCTCCTCTCAACCTTCTTTGCTCTGAGGAGAACAACCCCAGCTTCTCCAGTCTATCCACGTAACTGAAGTCCCTCATCCCTGGAATCATTCTTGTAAATCTTTTCTGCACCCTCTCTAAGGCCTTCACATCCTTCCTAAAATGCGGTGCCCAGAATTGGAGACAATACTCCAGTTGAGACCGAACCAGTGTTTTATACAGGTTCATCATAACGTACTTGCTTTTGTACCCTATGCCTCTATTTATGAAGCCGTGGACCCCATATGCGTTTTTAACCTTTTTCTCAACCTGCCCTGACACCTGACCCCCAGGTCTCTCTGTTCCTGCACCCCCTTTAGAATTGTACCCTTTAGTTTAAATTACCTCTCCCCGTTCTTCCTATCAAAATGTATCACTTTGCACTTTTCTGCATTAAACTTCATCTACCACGTGCCCACCAATTCCACCAGCCTGTCTATGTCCTCTTGAAGTCTATCCCTATCCTCCTCACTGTTCACTATACATAAGACAAGAACATAGAAAATAGGAGCAGGAGTGAGCCATACGGCCTCTCGAACCTGCTCCACCATTCAATAAGATCATGGCTGATCTGATCTTGACCTCAACTCCACTTTCCTGCCTGTTCCACATAACCCTTGACTCCCCTTTAGTTCAAGAATCTGTCTATCTCCACCTTGAATATATTCAATGACAGCCTCTACAGCTCTCGGGGGTAGAGAATTCCAAAGATTCACGAACCTCTGAGAGAAGAAATGTCTCCTCATTTCCATCTTAAATGGGCAACCCCTTATTCTGAAACTATACCCCCTAGTTCCCCCACGAGGAGAAACATCCTCTCTGCATTTACCCGGTCAAGCCCCCTCAGAATTTTATGCGTTTCAATAAGATCACCTCTCATTCTTCTAAACTCCAATGAGTATAGGCTCGACCTGCTCAACCTTTCCTCATAAGACAACTCCTTCACCCCAGGAATCAACTTAGTGAACCTTCTCTGAATTGCCTCCAATGCAAGTATATCCTTCCTTAAATAAGGAGACCAAAACTGTACGCAGTACTCTAGGTGTGGTCTCACCAATACCGTTGTAGCAGGGCTTTTCTACTTTTATACTCTATCTCCTTTGCAATAAAGGCCAACATTCCATTTGCCTTCCTGATTACTTGCTGTACCTGCATGCTAACTTCTTGTGTTTCATGTACAAGGACCCCCAGATCCCTCTGTATCGCAGCATTCTGCAGTCTCTCTCCATTTAAATTATAATTTGCTTTTCTATTCTTCCTACCAAAGTGGGTAACCTCATATTTTCCCACATTATACTACATCTGCCAAATTTTTGCCCACTCGCTTAACCTGTCTGTATCCCTTTGCAGACTCTTTCTGTCCTCCTCACAACTTGCTTTCCCACTTATCTTTGTATCATCAGCAAATTTTGAAATAGTGCTCTTTACATCTAAGTCCAAATCAGTTATAGTTATTATTAATAGCTATTATTAATTGAGTTGAGAACGTTCTGGGGTGGGGGGCAGAGATATGCGATATAACTGAGAGTGGATGAGTGCAGTGAGCAGGGAGCTGAAGATGGAGGAAGGGAAGGGGAAACTAATTGAATTAGCTCAATAATTCAGAATGAGAGAGTCGGATGTTTAATCAGTGAATGACAGATTCACTGGCGGCGCTAAGAGGGAACTTGGCATAAAGCTCAGTTACTAAATGTACACATTGATCTGTCACAGGGATTTACGTTCATTAACATGTGCAAGCAGCGTATTCTAAACAAGCTTCATTAGGGAAAACACACATTGCAGTTGAATTTGGGATTTGAGCCAGCTGGCTAATTTATGGCTAGTTTGTAAATATCCAGATGTGTGTTCCATAGCGGCAGTTCAAAGCAGCTGTTTTCATGGAGTCACACTTACCCTACGACTGGATGCACTGTGTGAGTTTCACCACACTTTGCCTCTCCACATCCAAGTTTTTGGACCTGTTTTTCTTTGATACTTCTCTTCATTTGATACCAGAAATGTGAGGGTATACATATCAGGAAAGGATGAACAGGCTGCACTCTCTTTTCTCTTGGAAAAAAGAAGGCTGAAGGGTGACCTAATAGAGGTCTTTTAAAATTATGAAAGGTTTTGATGGAGTGGATACAGAAAGAATGTTTCCACTTGTGGGGAAGTGCATAACTAGGGGCCATCAATATAAGATAGTCACCAAGAAATCCAATAGGGAATTCAGAAGAAACTTATTTACCCAAAGAGTGGTGAGAATATGGAACTCGCTACCACAGGGAGTGGTTGAAGCAAATGGTATAGATGCATTTAAGGGGAGGCTAGACAAGCGTATGAGGGAGAAGGGAATAGAGGGTTATGCTGATAGATTTAGATGAGGAAAGACGGGAGGAGCTCGAGTGGAGCATAAACGCTGGCATGGATTGGCTTGGCCGAATAGCCTGTTCCTGTGCCAGATATCCTAGGTAATCCTATGAAATTTGGACCAAGTAGCCCTGCCCTTTTCCCCCCAATGGGATGATCCGTGTGTAGAGCTTCCATTACGACAGGCCTGAGCTAATTCTGCCACTATGTAACAAAAAGAAAGACTTGTATTCATATAGCGCCTTTCACGACCTCAGGACGACCCAATGCGCTTTACAGTCAATGAAGTGCTTTTTGAAGTGCTGTCGCTGTTGTAATGTAGGAAATGTGTCGGCCAATTTTGTGCACAGCAAGCTCCCACAAACAGCAATGTGATCATGACCAGATAATCTATTTTTAGTGACATTGATTGAGGGATAAATATTGATCGGGACATAATCCAAAATTCACTGGTCCATTGTGGGTATTCATTCCCTTGCTAGTGAAGATGTGTTTAGAATTCTCTTATTTGTTACATATTTTAACAGATGATTTAGCACAAGTACAATTATTAAACCATAATTTTCTCCTCGTGCATTTCTTCTCTAGAGAGCTACCAGGGTGAGGGGTGTGATGATAAACTACCAGAAGGTCACATTATTCATGGTGGGTTGGATGATACGCTGTTTTATAATGTCTGGAGCATTATATCTCGTGTTACAGTTGTGGGCCTGCCAAAGGTATCTCCTTGGCTTCGGTGGTATCAATCACGCCTGTCAGCAGTTTGTGTGTCTCACCTTTATCAAAGTCAATTCAGTACATCTAGTTGGATGAGCGTATCAAAAGAAAGACTTGCATTTATATAGCGCCTTTCACGACCTCAGGACATCACAAAGTGCTTTACAGCCAATTAAGTATTTTTGACGTGTAGTCACTGTTGTAATGTAGGAAACACGGCGGCCAATTCGTGCACAGCAAGCTCCCAAAAAACATTTATACCCTTAACCAACATCAGAAAACAGATTATCTGGTCATGATCATATTGCTGTTTGTGGGAGCTTGCTGTGCACAAAATGTCTGCTGTGTTTCCTACGTTACAACAGTGCCTACACTCCAAAATCAACTACCTTCGTTCCTTCCTTCCTTTCCTCCTGTCTTCCCTCCTTCCCTCCCTCCTGTCTTTTCTCCTTCCATCCCTCCCTCCTGTCTTCCCACCTTCCCTCCCTCCTGTCTTCCCTCCTTCCCTCCCTCCTGTCTTCCCTCCTTCCCTCCCTCCTTTCTATCTTTCTTTCTCTTTCCTTCTTTCTTTCCCCATTTCTCTTGTGCTGCTCTTGGCTGTTCAACTGCAGGAGTCTGATTTAACACTCCCAGTGGGGGAGATGCCACCCCAGGAGCTCGCCAGTGGAAACCTCACCCACAGCCTGCGCGCTGAAAGAATATTCTGACCCATCGGTGCTGCCTTTTGGCCTCAACTTTCACCCTGGGCTAATTATCGAACTCCTGCTGGGGTTGGAGTGCGTTATTGCGGAGCAGGTTAAGCTCGGGAGGCCTCAGACCAAGAAAAGCAGCGGACACGTCCCTCATCAAAGTGGCCGGGCGCACCCTTTGATCGAAGCCTGAATCCCGGAAGCTCGCTGCCACCAGCAACTGCAATACAATTTCATCAGCAACTTGTAACCTACACATCTACAGTTGAAGTCGGGCATTAAAGAATTTCAGGGGCCTCACTCAATTCAAAGGAAAGAGAAGGGAGTGAGGGAGAAGCCAAACTTCACTTTTTCAGACTAAACACCACAATTGCTGATTTTTTTCTTTTCTTTTTGGTGTCAATTGATTCAAAAACCCATCTTGTCTCCACACTGCAAACATCAGTCAAGCCAAGCTGTGGACCTTGGCAAGTAACTGCTCAAATTGCGGGAGCATCCTGCCAAGTTTTTACTGAGGCACAGATCAGTCAGCAAAGTTACCTTTCAAGTTAAAACATTTCCGTTTTCATTCTTTCTCTCTCTCAAGGGGGGGATGAAGAAGATGATCAGTCTTCTATGTTTAAATTCCAGTCACTTTATTTTCCTATCAGCAAATGATGTGTCAGCTGTGGCTCAGTGGGTAGCACCCTTGCCTCTGAATCAGAAGGTTGTGGCTTCAAGTCCCACTCCAGGGATATGAGCACAAAAATCTAGGCTGACACTCCCAATGCAGTGCTGAGGGAGTGCTGCACTGTCGGAGGTGCCGTCTTTCGGATGAGACAGTAAACCGAGGCCCTGTCTGCTCTCAAGTGGATGTGAAAGATCCCATGGCATTATTTCAAAGAGCCTGCCACAGGCATGACAACAACAACTTGTTGCGCCTTTACCATAGTTCACAGGAGTATTACGAGATAAAACATTTGACACCGAGCCGCATAAGTAGAAATTAGTGCAGGTGACCAAAAGCTTGGTCAAAGAGGTAGGTTTTAAGGAGCGCCTTGAAGGAGGAAAGAGAGGTGGAGAGGTTTAGGCAGGGAGTTCCAGAGCTTGGGGCCTAGGCAACAGGAGGCACGGCCACCAATGGGTGAGCGATTCATAATCAGGGATGTGCAGAAGGGCAGAATGAGAGGAGTGCAGATATTGAGGGAGGGGGGTACAGGAGGGGATTACAGAGATAGGGAGGGGCGAGGCCATGGAAGGATTTGAAAATAAGGATGAGAATTTTGAAATTGAGTCGTTACTTAACCAGGAGCCAATGATGGGCTGACTGGCCACCTTTTGTGCTGTAAGATTGTATTATTCCAAGATATTTCTAACGTGCTAAAATAGCACTAAAGGAATTTTATGCCAACCAGTGCACTAAACCTCTCTGGGGGCGTGGAGCAAAAGAGGAGTGAGAGACACCAGTAACTGGCCTCTTGTATAAAGGGTCGATTCGCTTTTGCAACAATTTTATAATATGGTGATTTAGAAGGACAACCTTTCCCTTCAATAACAAAAGAAACACAAAATGCATTGAAATATGACATTGGGATATGCATCAAAAGGCACAATTTAATGTGGTGGGACCATCACATTGTCCAAATGCATTTAAATCATAAAAGCGTACCGTTCCTTGTGGATTGCTAGCGTTAGGTTTCCTGCAAGGTCTGAAACAAGGTTTGATCAATCATCAGACGAATGTAGTATCTTCAGAGAAGGAAGGAGAGGGAAGGAATTGGTGAAAAAAATTGTAAGCTGTTGGACCTGGATTTCCGGTTGTCTGATGCCTCAGTTATCGGCCAGAGGGGGTGTTAATGGGAGCATAAGAGGTTACCGATCAGGAGCACAGCATTTAGCGCCCCAACGGAAAATTCATCAGAGGCTCACCGGGGGTGCAAACCGCTAGCGCCCGGCTGCTGATGATCACTTCGATCAGGACGTATTCCTGGTGCAACGCCCACGCCTGCGCCCCGGTCGGTAAATTTGGTCCGTGCGCCTCATTGAGCGTCCGCTAATAACAACGTCTGGAAAAACAGCTGGTACAGGGCTGCAGAGCCGTTAACCGGTGGCGACTTAAAGGGATGAGGAAGCTCTTCCCTCGGAGGTCACAGTCAGTGCAACGTTTACACACAGCACGGTGCGTAAGCCTCCGAGTTTGTAGTGGCAGACAGACATAACAATGCAGGTTGAAAACAAGTGATTTTGAAAATGTTTAATGGGTGCATTATTATGCCGCGCCTTTGAGACTCGGCTTTTCCCGGGATCTGAATCGGAGTTCCGCGCATGCGCAATGACTCGGTTAAATTTAGCGCTAGCATTTTCGTTATTGCACACCAGAGCTGGGGGGCAACAGCTGATTTAGCGCCCCTGTCAGCTCTTCAACCAATTTTGACGAATTTCTCGGCGGGAGGAGCAAACTTTTTCAAGGCGCTAAAAGTAGGCTGGATTTGTTCTCATTGGAACAGAGGAGGTTGAGAGGAGACCTCATTGAGGTGTACAACAGTTTGAGGGGCCTGGATATAGCGAATAGCAAGGGCCTATTTCCCTTGGTGGAGGTGTCAATTATGAGGGGGAATAGGTTTAAGGTGGTTGGTGGAAGATATAGAGGGGATTTGAGGGGAAGCTTCTTCACGCAGAGAGTTGTGGGGGTCTGGAACTTACTGCCTGGAAGGGTGATGGATGCAGAAACGCTCACCACATTTAAAAGGTGCTTGGATGGGCACTTGAAGTGCCGTGACCTGTAGGGTTACAGACCTAGAGCTGGTAAGTGGGATTAGACTGGATAACCTCTTGTTGGCTGGCGCAGATACGATGGTAAGTGCTTCAGGGAATCTAATACGGCCAGAGTGATCTCCTGGACTTGGTTTGATCACCTGGATGGGTCACAGAGGAATTTTCCCAGATTTTGCCCCCCAATTGACTTGGGTTTTTATCTGGTTTTTTGCTTCTTCCAGGAGATCGCATGGCGCCGGGAGAGGTGGAGTGTAAAATGTTGCGATACATGGGGTGTCGCAGTTGTGTGGGGTGGACTGGTTGGGCCAGATGCTCTTTATCTTTCCGCCATTGTTCATTGTTCATAGGTTTATATGTAACCTTCAGGGCTGTAGACCGAGGGCTATGCGGCTCTTTGTCGGCTGGCGCGGACTCGATGGGCTGAAATGGCCGCCTTCTGCGGTGTAGATTTCTATGTTTCTGTGTTTAGCGCAGTCTCGATCCAGTTTCGGGTGCCTATGGATCTGCAACACCAACTTGGCCCAAATGTGACAATAAAATGGCTGTCTCACTCCCCAAGGTTGCAGGATGGCTGACATGGAAAATCAGAAAATGTTGCACTGCAGAGGGAGATTTTATTTCCATTTAAGCTAATTTGGAAGTGTTTACTGCCAACACAGGTGCCCAGAATCAAAGGTGTTCAGTTTTCCGAGCACTAATATTGATTGGTATACAAGAACTCGACAAGGCTGAGTAGTGTGAGCTAAACTTTGTGTGACCTTAGTCTTCTTCATTACAACTCCAGAGTGCCTAAACAACATGGCAGCCAACCTTTTATACTGGCCCTGCACGTGTGTGCAGTGACCATTAGAACTCCAACAGTCGTGCCCTCTGGTGGCAAGTATTACATAGTTACAGATATAACAAATATCTCTCATGTTACAACAACAACTGTTCTGTACGTAAATCTGTAAATACCATGTCTAACCACCAGAGGGATTATCCCCTGGGGTCCCAAGGGATCGCACAATCCCTTGGGAGCATCTGTATATAAGGAGGCCTCACAGGCTGGAGAGGCACTCTGAGATCTGTAATAAAGGACGATGATCACACCTTACCTTGAGCTTGCAGTATCTGGTTTGACTCTTTATTCAAGACATAACAACTGGCAACGAGATACAAATGACGAACCCCACCGCAACAATGCAGAAAACCATGGGCATCCTGGAGAAATTTTCGAGGGAGATGATTGGGAAACCTTCATGGAGCGACTCGCCCAATACTTTGTGGCCAACGAGCTGGAAGGAGAAGCGAACGCTGCCAAATGAAGGGCGATCCTCCTCACCGTTTGCGGGGCACCAACATATGGCCTCATGAAAAACCTGCTCGCTCCAGCGAAACCCACAGATTAGTCGTACAATGAGTTGTGCACACTGGTCCGGGAGCATCTAAACCCGAAGGCGCGGTATCGGCTCTATGCGTACAAGAGGTCTGAAGGCCAGGAAGTGGCGAGCTATGTCGCCAAGCTAAGGCGCCTTGCAGGATATTGTGAATTTGAAGGACACTTGAAGCACATGCTCAGGGAATTCTTTGTACTTGGCATTGGCCATGAAGTAATACCTTGCAAACTTTTGACTGTAGAGACCCCAACCTTGAGTAAAGCCATAGCGATAGCCCAGGCGTTTATCTCCAACAGTGACAGTACCAAACAAATTTCTCAGCACACTAGTGCTGCTGCAAGTACTGTGAACAAAGTTGTTTTCGAATTGAAATGTACAGGACTTACACGCCTGTACCTGTACATCCGCAGATGACTCAGAGTCCACCATCAAGAGTGGTGAATACAAGACCATTAGCATCTTGTTGGCGCTGCGGGGGTGATCATCGTTTCCATTCATGCTGCTTCAAAGGATACATTTGCAAGGGCTGTGGAACAATGGAACACCTCCAACGTATGTGCAGGCGAGCTGCAAACCCTGCTAATCCTGCAAACCACCATGTTACAGAGGAGAACAGATCCACGGTGGATCACGATGAACCAGAGCCTCAGGCCGAGGAGGCAGAGGTATATGGGGTGCACACCTTTAGAAACATAGAAACATAGAAAGTAGGTGCAGGAGTAGGCCATTCGGCCCTTCGAGCGTGCACCGCCATTCAATGAGTTCATGGCTGAACATGCAACTTTAGTACCCCATTCCTGCTTTCTCGCCATACCCCTTGATCCCCCGAGTAGTAAGGACTACATCTAACTCCTTTTTGAATATATTTAGTGAATTGGCCTCAACAACTTCCTGTGGTAGAGAATTCCACAGGTTCACCACTCTGGGTGAAGAAGCTTCTCCTCATCTCGGTCCTAAATGGCTTACCCCTTATCCTTAGACTGGGACCCCTGGTTCTGGACTTCCCCAACATCGAGAACATTCTTCCTGCAGCTAACCTGTCTAAACCTGTCAGAATTTTAAACATTTCTAAGAGATCCCCTCTCATTCTTCTGAACTCCAGTGAATACAAGCCCAGTTGATCCAGTCTTTCTTGATATGTCAGTCCCGCTATCCCGGGAATCAGTCTGGTGAACCTTCGCTGCACTCCCTCAATAGCAAGAATGTCCTTCCTCAAGTTAGGAAACCAAAACTGTACACAATACTCCAGGTGTGGCCTCACCAAGGTCCTGTACAACTGTAGTAACACCTCCCTGCCCCTGTACTCAAAATCCTCTCACTATGAAGGCCAACATGCCATTTGCTTTCTTAACCGCCTGCTGTACCTGCATGCCAACCTTCAATGACTGATGTACCATGACACCCAGGTCTCTTTGCACCTCCCCTTTTCCTAATCTGTCACCATTCAGATAATAGTCTGTCTCTCTGTTTTTACCACCAAAGTGGATAACCTCACATTTGTCCACATTATACTTCTTCTGCCATGCATTTGCCCACTCACCTAACCTATCCAAGTCACTCTGCAGCCTCATAGCATCCTCCTCGCAACTCACACTGCCACTCAACTTAGTGTCATCCGCAAATTTGGAGATACTACATTTAAACCCCTCATCTAAATCATTAATGTACAATGTAAACAGCTGGGGCCCCAGCACAGAACCTTGTGGTACGCCACTAGTCACTGCCTGCCATTCTGAAAAGTACCCATTTACTCTTACTCTTTGCTTCCTGTCTGCCAACCAGTTCTCAATCCACGTCAGCACACTACCCCCAATCCCATGTGCTTTAACTTTGCACATTAATCTCTTGTGTGGGACCTTGTCGAAAGCCTTCTGAAAGTCCAAATATACCACATCAACTGGTTCTCCTTTGTCCACTTTACTGGAAACATTCTCAAAAAATTCCAGAAGATTTGTCAAGCATGATTTCCCTTTCACAAATCCATGCTGACTTGGACCTATCATGTCATCTCTTTCCAAATGCACTGCTATGACATCCTTAATCACTGATTCCATCATTTTATCCACGACCGATGTCAGGCTGACCGGTCTATAATTTCCTGTTTTTTCTCTCCCCCTTTTTTAAAAAATGGGGTTAAATTGGCTACCCTCCACTCTATAGGAACTGATCCAGAGTCTATGGAATGTTGGAAAATGACTGTCAATGCATCCGCTATTTCCAAGGCCACCTCCTTAAGTACTCTGGGATGCAGACCATCAGGCCCTGGGGATTTATCGGCCTTCAATCCCATCAATTTCCCCAACACAATTTCCCAACTAATAAGGATTTCCCTCAGTTCCTCCTTCTTACTAGACCCTCTGACACCTTTTATATCCGGTAGGTTGTTTGTGTCCTCCTTAGTGAATATCGAACCAAAGAATTGGTCTGCCATTTCTTTGTTCCCCGTTATGACTTCCCCTGATTCTGACTGCAGGGGACCTACATTTGTCTTTACTAACCTTTTTCTCTTTACATATCTAGAGAAGCTTTTGCAGTCCGTCTTAATGTTCCCTGCAAGTTTCCTCTCGTACTCTATTTTCCCTTTCCTAATCAAACCCTTTGTCCTTCTCTGCTGAGTTCTAAATTTCTCCCAGTCCCACAAAGTGTATCCCAATAATGCTGAAGGTTGAATTAAATGGACTCCCGGTGTCCATGGAGCTGGACACGGGCGCAAGCCAGTCCATAATGAGCAAAAAGACTTTCGATAAATTGTGGTGCAGCAAGGCCTCAAGGCCAGTCCTGACTCCCATTCATACTAAACTGAGAACATACACAAAGGAACTGATTCCTGTAATCGGCAGTGCTACCATAAAGATCTCCTAGGATGGAGCGGTGCACGAGTTACCACTCTGGGTGGTACCGGGCGATGGCCCCACACTGTTCGGCAGGAGCTGGCTGGGAAAGATATGCTGGAACTGGGATGACATCCGAGTGCTTTCATCCGTCGACGACACCTCATGTGCCCAGGTCCTAAACAAGTTCCCCTCGCTGTTTGAACCAGGCATCGGGAAGTTCCAAGGAGCAAAAGTGCAGATCCATTTGATTCCAGTGGCGTGACCCATCCATCACAAGGCGAGAGCGGTACCTTACATGATGAGAGAGAGGGTGGAGATCGAGCTGGACAGGCTGCAACGAGAGGGCATCATTTCGCGGATCGAATTCAATGAGTGGGCCAGTCCCATTGTTCCAGTCCTCAAGGGAGATGGCACCGTCAGAATCTGTAGTGATTATAAAGTAACTATCAATCGTTTCTCACTGCAGGATCAGTATCCGCTACCGAACGCAGACGACCTATTTGCAACGCTGGCGGGAGGGAAAACATTCACGAAGCTGGACTTGACCTCGGCCTACATGACGCAGGAGCTGGAGGAATCCTCTAAAGGTCTCACTTGCATAAACACGCACAAAGGTCTCTTCATTTACAACAGATGCCCGTTTGGAATTCGATCAGCAGCGGCGATATTCCAGAGGGATATGGAAAGCTTGCTGAAGTCGGTCCCGCGCACCGTGGTCTTCCAGGACGACATCTTGGTTACAGGTCGGGACACTGTCGAGCACCTGCAGAACCTGGAGGAGGTTCTTAGTCGGCTTAATCATGTGGGGCTCAGGCTAAAGGGGCGAAGAATCACACCGGAAGGCATCAGGCCCATCGATTCAAAGACGGAGGCAATCAAGAATGCACCAAGACCACAGAATGTGACAGAGCTGCGGTCGTTTCTAGGACTCCTGAACTATTTTGGGAACTTCTTACTGGGTCTTAGTACATTGTTAGAACCCCTGCATTCTTTACTGCGTAAAGCAGATGAATGGGTCTGGGATAAAAACCAAGAAAATGCCTTTGAGAAAGCTAGGAAACTGTTATGTTCAAACAAATTGCTTGTGTTGTACAATCCATGTAAACGTTTGGTACTAGCATGTGATGCGTCGTGGTACGGGGTCGGGTGTGTATTGCAACAAGCTAATGAATTTGGGAAATTGCAACCAGTTGCTTATGCATCCAGAAGTCTGTCTAAGGCTGAGAGGGCCTACAGTATGATCCAAAAAGAAGCGTTAGCATGTGTTTAGGAGGTAAAGAAAATGCATCAACATTTGTTCGGGCTCAAATTTGAATTGGAAACCGACCATAAGCCGCTTATATTCTTCTTTTCTGAAAGCAAGGGAATAAATACGAATGCATCGGCCCGCATCCAGAGATGGGCGCTCACGTTGTCCAAATACAACTACACCATCCGCCACAGGCCAGGCACAGAAAACTGTGTCGATGCTCTCAGTAGGCTGCCATTGCCCACCACCGGGGTGGAGATGGCACAGCCCGCAGATTTAGTTATGGTAATGGAAGCATTCGAGAGTGAGCAATTACCTGTTACCGCCCAACAGATTAGAACCTGGACGAGCCAACACACTTTACTGTCCTTAGTAAAAAACTGTGTGCTCCACGGGAGTTGGTCTAGTGTCCCGTTAGAGACGCAGGAGGAAATAAAGCCGTACCAGTGGCGCAAAGTTGAAATGTCTATACAGGCTGACTGCCTCCTATGGGGCAATCGGGTAGTGATGCCAAAAAAGGGCAGGGACACTCTCATTAGTGATCTCCACAACACTCACCCAGGCATCCTAATGATGAAAGTGATAGCCAGATCCCACGTGTGGTGGCCTGGTATCGATGCAGATTTATAGTCCTGCGTGCGCAAATGTAATACATGTTCACAGTTAAGCAATGCACCCAGGGAGGCGCCACTAAGTTTATGGTCCTGGCCCTCCAAACCGTGGTCCAGGGTCCATGTCGATTATGCAGGCCCATTCTTGGGGAAATGTTCTTAGTGGTTGTAGATGCGTACTCCAAATGGATTGAATGTGTGATAATGTCGGCAAGCACGTCCGCTGCCACCATTGAAAGCCTACGGGCCATGTTTGCCATGCACGGCCTGCCTGATATCCTTGTAAGTGACAATGGGCCGTACTTTACCAGTGCCAAGTTCAAGGAGTTCATGACCGCAATAGGATCAAACATGTCACATCTGCTCCATTTAAATCAGTGTCCAACGGTCAGGCAGAACGAGCAGTTCAAACTATCAAGCAGAGCTCGAAAGCTCACTGCAGACTCGCTTATCCCGAGTCCTGCTTAGTTACCGCATAAGACCCCACTCGCTCACTGGGGTCCCTCCTGCTGAACTGCTCATAAAAAGGGCACTTAAGACAAGGCTCTCGTTAGTCCATCCTGATCTACACGAACAGGTAGAGAGCAGGCGGCTTCAACAGAATACATATCATGATCGCACAGATGTGTCACGCAAAATTGAGATAAATGATCCTGTATTTGTGTTGAACTATGGACACAATCCCAAGTGGCTTCCTGGCACTGTTTTGGCCAAAGAGGGGAGTAGGGTGTTTGTGGTCAAACTCTCAAATGGACTCACCTGCAGCAAACTCTTGGACCAAACCAAACTCAGATTTACGGACTATCCAGAACAACTCCATCTTTTCCGACCCTCCAACACACACACAAGTGGTAACCGACCCAGCGGTTGACCACGAAGCAGAACCCATTACCCGCAGCAGCCCAGCAGGACTCACCACCCCCAGCAGCCCAGCAAGGCCAGCTGCACAGCAGCCCAGTGAGGGCCCAACAAACGACTCACAAAAACCAGCATTTACACCGAGACGCTCAACCAGGGAAAGGAAGGCCCCAGTTCGACTCATTTTGTAAATAGTTACATGGAGCGTTGTTATGGAAACCTGTAAATACAATGTCTAACCACCAGAGGGCTTATCCCCTGGAGTCTTAAGGGATCCCACAATCCCTTAGAAGCACCTGTATATAAGGATGCCTCACAGGCTGGAGAGACACTCTGAGATCTGTAATAAAGGACTACGGTCACACCTTACTTTGAGCTTGCAGTATCTGGTCTGACTCTTTATTCAAGACATAACAACAACCACTTGCATTTATATAGCACCTTTAACATAGTGATTGATGATTTTGTCTTCAACAGCTTGCGAGTAAATCATCTCCATGGAATATCATACTGGCAGCAAAGGATTACAGAGGTCGTTCACTCACGCAACAGACCGATAACTCTTCAGTGCCCCACACTGACAGAATGTCAATGCCATATCATTGATTGTGGATGCTGCTTTTAATTTGGAATGTGTTTGAAAGAATGCCTCAGAGAACAGATAAGCAACAACTTGCATTTATATAGCGCTGTGAACGTAGTAAAACGTCCCAAGGTGCAGTATCAAACACAATTTGGCACCGAGCCACATAGACAGTTATCAGGATAGATGACCAAAAGCTTGGTCAAAGAGGTAGGCTTTGAGGAGCATCTTAAAGGAGGAGAGAGAGGTAGACAGTTGGAGAGGTTTAGGGAGGGAGTTCCAGAGCTTGGGGCCTAGGCAGCTAAGGGCGTGGCTGGCAATGGTGGAGCGATTATAATCGGAGATGCTGAAGAGGGCAGAATTGGAGGAGTGCAGAGACCTCGGAAGGTTGTAGGGCTGGAAGATGTTACAGAGATAGTTAATGCAAATTAATGATGAGCACAAAATGGTTGTTAAAATCATAAAGGAAAAAAAGACTTGCATTGATGTAGCAGTTTATCCCATCTGAAAATACTTCACGTTCAGTGAATTGCTTTGCAGGGCACGGACCACGGTTATGTTGGTAAAGGCGGCAGTCATTCGGTGCACAGCTCGGTTCCACAAACAATCATTGAAGATTCAATTAATTCAAGCATTATTGCAGATTCTCTGATATCCACCTAAACAGGCAGGCATCACCGTGGCAATACCATCTCAGCTGTGGCTCAGTGGGTAGTGCTCTCGCCTCTGAGTCAGGAGGTTGTGGGTTCAAGTCCCACTACAAGGACTTGAGTACATAAATCTAGGCTGACGCTCCAGAACAGTGCCGAGGGAGTGCTGCTCTGTCGGAGGTGCTGTCTTTCAGATGAGACGTTTAACCGAGGCCCTGTCTGCTCCCTCAAGTGGACATAAAAGATCCCATGGCACTATTTCAAAGAAGAGTAGGGGAGTTATGTCTGATATCCTGGCCAATATTTATCCCTCAAGCAACATAACAATTTATCTGGGCATTATCACATTGCTATTTGTGGGAGCTTGCTGTGCACTAATTGGCTGCTGTGTTTCCCACATTACAACACTTCAAAAAGTATTTAATTGGCTGTAAAGGGCTTTGAGACACCTGGTGGTCGTGAAAGGCGCTATATAAATGCAAGTCATTCTTTCTGTCTCAGCCAAAGTATGGCACCTCCGACAATGCAGCAATCAACATTTCACTGACGTGTCAGTCTGGATTAGGCATTCAAATGCACACAATTACCTGCCTCAGAGGTGAGAGTGTTACCGACTGAGGAAAAGTGACATCAAATAATGCCACAAATCACTTCCCAATGCATCAATGAGTAACTGGCATGTGATAGAAACAGTTATTTTTCCCCCCTAACAACAAACGATTTAATAACATGTTTTTTTTTATTATGAAGCCTTTAAAGGAGCGATATCTCATAATTAAAATGATATAACACATTCAAATTCTATCAGATCCATCTACTGTTATTATTTACAGTGATTTTCTGTTTTATTTTTGATATTGGATTCATTGGACTGTCCACTACCCACTGTAATGTATTTGCTTCATGGGTTTCTTGCTTAATAATTCATAGCAACACATTGCCATTAAGAACTAATACTCACACGACACGTTAGCAGTTCATCCACTAGGCTCACAACTGCATACCTCATCGTGGATGACCTAGACCCAACTGACTGGGGTTTTATTGAGTCTTGTGAACATCACGTGACTGGCTAAGCCTCATAAGGCAACAGCTCTACAACTATTTTTGTAAAAACAGTTAAATCAAATGCCCCCTGATTAAAGGGGGGAGGCACACTCAAAAAACTTCTCAAGTGCCCCCTTTCTTTTCTTTTTTTTTGAAGGCACTAAAACACAAATTATACAACTGCCCACTGGCTAAAAGGGGGGGGGGGGTGGTGGGGGCAGGGGGGGCACTAAAACCGACAACTTAAAAAAATTTAACTTTAGACATTAAATCAACTTAAAATTTGGTTGCCGGGGGTGATGATGCACCCCAGTCCCTCCGGCGCCCACCTCTCGTGGAAGGCCGCAAGCGTACCGGTGGACACCGCGTGCTCCATCTCCAGGCACACCCTGGCTCGGATGTAACCGCGGAAGAGAGGCAGGCTGATGGCCCCCTTGGCCATGCTCAGGAGCAGTCCGACAAGGAGGCCTTCCGACCTGCCCGCTCCCCTCCGCACTGGGTGCCCAAAGATCAGGAGTGTGGGACTGAAGTGCAACCAGAATTTGAGGAGCAGACCCTTCAAATAATGGAACAGGAGCTGCAACCTCGCACATTCAATAAAAACGAGGAACACGGACTCCTCTAGTCTGCAGAAATTGCAGGTGGCCTGGGAGCCTGTGAACCGACTTAAAAACTTATTGCACGGGACTGCTCCGTGCACCACCCTCCAGGCCAAGTCCCCGATAAATAGAGGGAGGACTCCCACGTAGAGTGCACTCCATCGGGGACCCCCGCCTCCTCCGGTCGGTAAGATGCTGCACCATGGCGTGTCCGGACGGCAGACGAGGATGGCAAGGTGGAGAGTGTGCAGGAGCAGCCAGGACAGGAAACCCCTACACGCAGAACTGAAAGACACGGAGGGGATTTCCTCAAGGAGGCTCAAGTTGTGAGGCGCCGACTCCCGAGGGAGGTTTCAGGGCTTGGTGCCGATAAGGAATTCCGTGCGGTCTTGAGACTCCTCGACGCACCTAACGGAATCAGGGCCCAGTGCTTAGCGACTTGATAGCATCGGCCGCGCGCCGGACGTTGGCCTAGTATAGGTGCTGTGCCAGCACGTCTGGCGCCATCCAGCCCGCTCCTCCGCCATCGAGCAGGTCCCTGACCCTGGTCACCTCACCAGCCACAGCCCTCTCGTCCGCCTGCCACTTAAACCACGGTCGTGGAGGTACGAATTCCTGAGCAGCGGCTCCTGCAGGACAGCCGCCACTCCAGATGGAGGAGAGCTGCGCTTGGTCGTGACTCTGTTCCAGACCCTGATGAGTTCCTGATAAAAGACAGGCAGCCCCCGCATGGCGGTCCTGACGCCCCCCAAGCTCACAAACAGGAGCTGTGTGTCATAATTGAGGCTGCGCACGCCACCTAGGAGGGGGCTCGACGTAGAGGTATTTCTGCAGGATCTAAAGGCGGAACGTCACATGCTGGGTGCTGACACACACCAACGCCTGACTGCCCTCCCTAAGTGGGAGACTCAAAACCGGAGCAGAGACCCAGTGCTTCCTGTTGTTCCAGAAGAAGTCCACCAGCTTCTTCTGTATCTTGGCGACAAACGCAGGGGGAGGGGTCAAAGTGACCAGCCGGTACCACAACACTGCGGCCACCAGCTGGTTTATGACTAGCGCTCGACACAAGAGATTAATGTGCAAAGTTAAAGCACATGGGATTGGGGGTAGCGTGCTGACGTGGATTGAGAACTGGTTGGCAGACAGGAAGCAAAGAGTAGGAGTAAATGGGTACTTTTCAGAATGGCAGGCAGTAACTAGTGGGGTACCGCAAGGTTCTGTGCTGGGACCCCAACTGTTTACATTGTACATTAATGATTTACATGAGGGGATTAAATGTAGTGTCTCCAAATTTGTGGATGACACTAAGTTGGGTGGCAGTGTGAGCTGCGAGGAGGATGCTATGAGTCTGCAGAGTGAATTGGATAGGTTAGGTGAGTGGGAAAATGCATGGTAGATGAAGTATAATGTGGATAAGTGTGAGGTTATGCACTTTGGTGGTAAAAACAGAGAGACAGACTATTATCTGAATGGAGACAGATTAGGAAAAGGGGAGGTGCAACGAGACCTGGGTGTCATGTACATCAGTCATTGAAGGATGGCATGCAGGTACAGCAGGCGGTTAAGAAAGCAAATGGCATGTTGGCCTTCATAGCGAGGGGATTGTGTACAGTTTTGGTCTCCTAACTTGAGGAAGGACATTCTTGCTATTGAGGGAGTGCAGCGAAGGTTCACCAGACTGATTCCCAGGATGGCGGGACTGACATATCAAGAAAGACTGGATCAACTGGACTTGTATTCACTGGAGTTCAGAAGAATGAGAGAGGATCTCATAGAAACATTTAAAATTCTGACGGGTTTAGACAGGTTAGATGCAGGAAGAATGTTACCAATGTTGGGGAAGTCCAGAACCAGGGGTCACAGTCTAAGGATAAGGGGTAAGCCATTTAGGACCGAGATGAGGAGAAACTTCTTCACCCAGAGAGTGGTGAACCTGTGGAATTCTCTACCACAGAAAGTTGTTGAGGCCAATTCACTAAATATATTCAAAAAGGAGTTAGATGTAGTCCTTACTACTAGGGGGATCAAGGGTTATGGCGAGAAAGCAGGAATGGGGTACTGAAGTTGCATGTTCAGCCATGAACTCATTGAATGACGGTGCAGGCTCGAAGGGCTGAATGGCCTACTCCTGCACGTATTTTCTATGTTTCTATGTTTCTACCCCTGTAGGACAGCACTCGGAGCAGTCCTGTCCAGCGCCCTAGGCGAGCGGTGACTTTGGCCTCCAGCTCCTGGCAGTTCGTCGGCTGGGCTTCCTCGTCGGGTCTAAGTTAAACTCCCAGATAGAGGAGATGGGTCGTACTCCAGGCAAAAGGCCTGAGCTCCTCCGGCAGAGAGTCCACCCGTCACTGACCCACCAGGAGTCCGGAACATTTCTCCCAGTTGATCCTGGCAGAGAATGCGGCCAAGTAAATCTCCTGGCACTCACGCATCCTCCGCAGGTCAACGGGATCCTCGACCATGAGGAGCACATCATCGGCGTAAGCCGAGAGGATGACCTCCACGCCCGGCCCTTGCAGAGCCAGTCGCATCAACTTCATCCACAGGAGGCGCAGGAAAGGCTCCACGCAGATGGCATATAACTGGCCGGACATGGGGCATCCTGGGCGTATCCCTCTCCCAAAGCAAAGGGCTGCCGTCAAAGACCAGTTAACCTTAATCAAACACTCCGATGCAGCGTACAAAAGTCGGATCCGGGCGACGAAATGCGTCCTGAATCCGAAAGCGCGCAGAGTTCCGAGCAGATACTCGTGATCCACCTTGTCGAATTCCTTTTTCTGGTCCAGGGAAAGGAAGGCGACCGACAGACCAGCCCCCTTTGAATGATGGACCAGGTCCCGGACCAGATGGATGCTGTCGTGGATTGTCCGGCACAGGACCGTGTAGGATTGGTCGGGGTGGATCATGTGGACCAGCACGGCGCCAAGGCGAGCAGACATCACCCTGGCAAAAATGTTGTAATCCGTGCTGAGGAGGGAGACCGGGCGGCAGTTCTTAAGTAGGGGAGATCGCCCTTCTTAGGCAGCAGGACGATGACTGCCCTGCGCCAAGAGAGGGGCATCTCCCCGGTCGCCAGACTTTCTCCCAGGACCCGCGCGTAGTCGCCCCCCCAAGTTGTCCCAGAACGCCATGTGGAACTCCACGGTCAGCCCGTCCAGCCCCCGGGACTTTCCCCTCGAGAGCTGGTCAAGGCAACAGCTCTACAACTATTTTAGTTGATGACAATATTCAAGTGCCCCCTGGTTAAAGGGGGGGTGCACACTCCAAAAACTTTTCAGGTGCCCCTTATTTTTTTTTCCCGACGGCACCAAAACACAAATTATACAAGTGTCCGCTGGCTAAAAGGTGGGGTGGGGGGTACTAAAACCGACAAACATAGAAAAATTAATCTTTAAACAATAGTATTCAAATTAAAATTTGGTTGCCGGGGGTGATGATGCACCCCAGTCCCTCTGGCGCCCACCTCTCGCCGAAGGCCGCGAGCGTACCGGTGGACACCGCGTGCTCCATCTCCAGGAACACCCTGGCTCGGATGTAACCGCGGAAGAGAGGCAGGCAGTCGGGCTGAACGACCCCCTCGACCGCCCGCTGCCTGGACCGGCTGATGGCCACCTTGGCTGTCATGTATTCAACCAGTATTGTAACCCTTGTATAATCTGACCTAAGTTGCACACTGTGAGAACACTGACCACTAGGTGGTGAACTTGTGGGAGACACTCCTAACCTAGACCTTCAGATATAAAAGGGGAAGCTCCACCCACTTCCTTCACTGGAGTGCTATGAAATAAAGGACAGGTCACAGACTGACCTTCTCTCAAGCATGAGCATCATGTACATTTATACTGTATAGTAAGGACGTATCAATGGCGACAAGAAACTGGGATTTAAACCACGTGAGCATGGCCACTAACAGAACAGACGAGAGGTACTGTGTTAAGGAATGGTTGGGACAGAGATTCAACATTGTCAAAGCAGCACACAGTTCTCTGGGCAATAACAGGGGCAGTCAGGGATGATCGACTAGCAAGGGACCTTTTGTTTCAAACAGCAGCTCATGCTGGAGGTGTGGAGGCACACACTCAGCCGGAGTTTGCAGAGGTGAGCAAAATACCTGCAGAAATTACAGAAATGAACGCTGGGGGAAATTGCTGGAAGCTGAAGTTCAGTGAGTTCATGTGGAGCACGTATACAGCACGCCAGGACGCTACCGATAATGATGAAAGTGCTCCTCAATGGCATCCCAGTATCAATGGAGTTAGACACAGGGGCCAGCCAGTCCCTGATGGGTATCAAACAGTTTGAAAAGTTGTGGGCGTCCAAGGCCAGGAGGCCAAAATTATCGCTGATTGACGCACAGCTACAGACTTACACAAAGCAGATCATTCCGGTGCTAGGCAGCGCCAAGGTAGTTGTGACCCACAAAGATTCGGAGAACAGACTGCCACTCTGGATTGTCCCGGGGGATGGTCCCGCACTGCTGGGGAGGAGTTGGCTTGCTGTCATGAACTGGAAATGGGTCAATGTCAATGCAATTTCCTCTGTGGAGCGAGTATCATGCTCACAGATCCTAGACAAATTTGACTCATTATTTCAACCCGGCATTGGCACTTTCATGGGGGCCAAGGTAGTGATTCACATAAACCCGGACGCCAGACCAGTACACCACAAGGCCAGAGCGGTGCCGTACGTGATGCGAGAAAAGATAGAAGGCGAATTGGACCGCCTGCTGAGGGAAGGCATCATCTCGCCAGTCGAATTCAGTGACTGGGCGAGCCCAATTGTGCCAGTGCGCAAGGCAGATGGGTCGGTCAGGATATGTGGCGATTACAAGGCCACCATCAATAGGGTGTCACTCCAAGACCAGTACTCGCTACCGAGAGCGGAGGACCTCTTTGCGACGCTATCCGTTGGCAAACTTTTAAAAAATTGGACCTGACCTCAGCTTACATGACCCAGGAGCTGGCGAGTGAGTCAAAGAAGCTGACCACCATCACGACACACAAGGGGTTGTTTGAGTACAACAGATGTCCGTTTGGGATTCGCTCGGCCGCCGCGATCTTCCAACGAAATATGGAAAGCCTCCTCAAGTCGATTCCAGAGACGGTGGTTTTTCAGGACGACATCCCCATTACGGGTTACGATACTGAAGAACACCTCCACAACCTGGAGGAGGTGCTACGCAGACTGGACCGGGTAGGGCTGCGACAGACAAAGACGAAGTGCGTCTTCCTAGCTCCAGAGGTAGAATTCCTGGGGATGAGGGTAGCAGCTCTACTGCGTCCAAGACGGAAGCGATCCAGAGACACCCAGACCCCGTAACACAACGGAGCTGCGTTCATTCCTGGGGCTCCTGAACTATTTTGGTAACTTTCTTCCCAAATTGAGCACGCTGCTAGAGCCGCTACATGTGCTCCTATGCAAAGGTCGCGAATGGGTCTGGGGGGACAGCCAGGAAAGGGCTTTTAATAGAGCACGCAATTTGTTATGTTCCAACAATCTGTTAACGCTATATGACCCATGTAAGAAACTTGTGTTAACGTGCGATGCGTCGTCCTATGGTGTCGGGTGTGTGTTGCAGCATGTCAATGCCAAGGGTCAGTTACAGCCGGTAGCTTATGCCTCCAGAAGTCTGTCCCAGGCAGAAAGGGGCTACAGGATGGTAGAAAAGGAGACGCTCGCATGTGTATATGCGGTAAAGAAAATGCACCAGTACCTGTTTGGCAGGAAATTTGAGCTGGAGACAGATCACAAAACCCCTAACGTCCCTTTTGGCCAACAACAAGGCTATAAATGCAAACGCATCGGCCCGCATACAGAGGTGGGCACTCACGTTAGCCGCCTATGACTACACAATTCGGCACCGGGCACCGAAAACTGCGCCAATGCACTCAGCAGGCTCCCACTAGCCACCACTGAGGGGGCTACCGAGCATGCTGCTGAGATGGTCTGTTGAAGCTTTCGGAAGCGAAGGCTCACCCGTGACAGCCCGTCAGATTAAAGTCTGGATAAATAGAGCTATTGTCTCGAGTCAAGAAATGTGTCCTGAATGTGCAGCCATGTACAGGGCATGCCCTGAGAAATTTAAACCATTTCACAGGCGCAAGGATGAACTCTCGATTCAGGCCGATTGCCTACTGTGGGGAAACCGCGTAGTCATGCCCCAGATGGGCAGAGAGGTGTTCATCAGAGAACTCCACAATGAGCACCCGGGCATTGTCACGATGAAGACAATTGCCAGGTCACACGTTTGGTGGCCAGGGATAGACGCAGATCTGGAACTTTGTGTTCGCAGGTGCAACACGTGTGCCCAGCTGGGCAATGCGCCCAGGGAAGCCCCCCTTAGCCCCTGGCCATGGCCCGCCAAGCCATGGTCACGCATCCATGTGGACTACGCAGGTCCTTTCATGGGAAAAATGTTTTTGGTTGTAGTAGACGCCTACTCCAAATGGATCGAGTGTGACATTTTAAATTCAAGCACATCCTCTGCCACGGTAGAAAGTCTACGGGCAATGTTCGCCACCCACGGTCTACCGGACATCTTGGTCAGTGGCAATGGCCCGTGCTTCACAAGCACTGAATTCCAGGACTTCATGGCAGGCAATGGAATTAACCATGTTAGAACAGCACCGTTCAAGCCGGCCTCAAACTGCCAGGCAGAACGAGCAGTGCAGATAATCAAACAGGGGATGCTCAGAATCCAAGGGGGTTCCCTACAATGCCGCTTATCACACCTCCTGTTGGCCTACAGATCCCGACCACACTCGCTCACAGAGGTTCCACCCGCAGAGCTGCTAATGAAAAGGATGCTCAAAACCCGGTTATCCCTTATACACCCAACCATGAAAGAAATTGTCGAGAGCAGGCGCCAGTCACAATATGACTACCATGACAGGAATGCGAGGGCGCAATGTATTGATGTAAATGACCCTGTTTTTGTCCTCAACTACACTGTAGGGCCCAAATGGCTCACAGACACTGTTGCCAAAGAGGGAAATAGGATTCTGGTAGTTAAACTTACCAATAGACAAATCTGCCGCAAACATGTGGATCAAACAAAAAGGAGGTTCAGCAACCCCATAGAAGAAGCAGAGGAAGAACACGATGTTGAGTTTACTCCACCACAGGTGACCGAACACCGGAACCAAAGGGAGGAGAGCCCAGTCACTGTGGGCAGTCCGGACAGGCCTGAGGCACCACAAACAGCAGACACTCAGGCCAGCACCCAACAACCGGAGCCCCAACTCACGCGCTTTACAAGGGTGCATAAACCACCAGAGAGACTCAACCTGTGATCCCAATAAGACTTTGGGGGGAGGTGATGTCATGTATTCAACCAGCATTGTAACCCATGTATAATCTGACCTAAGTTGTACACTGTGAGAACACTGACCACTAGGTGGTGAACTTGTGGCAGACACTCCTAATCTAGACCTTCAGAAGCTCCGTCCACTTCCTTCACTGGAGTGCTATGAAGGTCACAGACTGACCTTCTCTCAAGCATGGGCCTCGTGCGCATTTATACTGTATAGTAAGGATGTCCTACGAGGAGGCCTTCCAACCTGCCCGCTCCCCTCCGCACAGGGTGTCCAAAGATCAGAAATGTGGGACTGAAGTACAACCAGAATTTGAGGAGCAGCCCCTTCAAATAATGGAACAGGGGCTGCAACCTCGCACATTCCATAAAAACATGGATCACGGACTCTTCCAGTCCGCAAAAATTGCAGGCGGCCTGGGAGCCCGTGAACCGACTTAAAATCTTATTGCACGGGACTGCTCCATGCACCACCCTCCAGGCCAAGTCCCCAATAAATATTGGGAGGACTCCCGCGTATAGTGCACTCCATTGGGGACCCCCGCCTCCTCCGGACGGCAAGATAGTGCGCCATGGCGTGTCCGGACGGCAGACGAGGATGGCAAGGTGGAGAGTGTGCAAAATCAGCCCGTACAGGAAACCCCTCCGCGCAGAACTGAAAGGCACGGAGGGGATTTCCCTGAGGAGGCTCAATTTGTGAGGCGCCAGCTCACGAGGGAGGTTCCGGGGCTTGGCGCCGATGAGGAATTCCATCTGGATGGGGGTCAGTTCGGATGGGATCTCCCCACGTGCTTGAGCCTCCTCGACACACCTAACGGAGTCAAAGCCCAGCCCTGTTTTTAGCGATTCAATGGCATCGGCCGAGCGGCGGACGTCGGCCCAGGTTAGGCGCCGCGCCAGCATGTCTGGCGCCATCCAGCCTGCTCCTCCACCATCGAGCAGGTCCCTGACCCTGGTCACCTCGCCAGCCACCTAAAACCACGGTCGTGGAGATAGGGATTCCTGAGCAGCGGCTCCTGCAGGACAGCCGCCACTCCAGACGGTGGAGAGCTGCGCTTGGTGGTGACTCTGTTCCAGACCCTGATGAGTTCCTGGTAAAAGACAGGCAGCCCCCGCATGGCAGTCCTGACGCCCCCCAGGCTCACAAACAGGAGCTGCGTGTCATAATTGAGGCTGTACTGCTGGCGGAAGAAATACGTCGCCAGTGCACACCCCTAGGAGGGGGCTCGACGTAATGGTATCTCTGCAGGGTCTGAAGACGGAAAGTCGCTATCTGGGTGCTGACACACACCAACGACTGACCGCCCTCCCTAAGCGGGAGACTCAAAACCGCAGCAGAGACCCAGTGCTTCCTGTTGTTCCAGAAGAAGTCCACCAGCTTCTTCTGTATATTGATGACAAACACAGGGGGAGGGGTCAAAGTGACCAACCGGTACCACAGCATAGCGGCCACCAGCTGGTTTATGACTAGCGCTCGACCCCTGTAGGACAGCACTCGGAGCAGTCCTGCCCAGCGCCCTCGGCGAGTGGCAACTTTGGCCTCCAGCTCTTGCCAGTTTGCCGGCCAGGCTTCCTCGTGGGGGCTAAGGTAGACTCCCAGATAGAGGAGATGGGTCGTGCTCCAGGCAAAAGGCCTGAGCTCCTCCAACAGGGGGTCTACCCGCCACTGAGGAGTCCGGAACAGTTGATCCTGGCGGAGGATGTGGCCGAGTAAATCTCCTGGCACTCACGCATCCTCCGCAGATCAACGGGATCCTCGACCATGAGGAGCACGTCATCAGCGTAAGCCGAGAGGACGACCTCCACGCCCGGCCCTTGCAAAGCCAATCCCGTCAATCCCTTCCGCAGGAGGCGCAGGAAAGACTCCATGCAGATGGCATATAACTTGCCGGACATGGGGCACCCTGGGCGCACCCCTCTCCCAAAGCAAAGGGACACTGTCAAAGACCCGTTAACCTTAATAAGACACTCCGCGGCGGCATACAAAAGTCGGATCCGGGCGACGAAATGCTTCCCGAACCCGAAAGCGCGCAGAGTTCCGAACAGATAGTCGTGATCCACCCTGTCGAACGCCTTCTCCTGGTCTCGGGAAAGGAAGGCGACCGACAGACCAGCTGTTATGTCTGTAAACCTGTAAGTAACATGTCTAACCACCAGGGGGCTTATCCCCTGGAGTCCCAAGGGATCCCACAATCGCTTGGGAGCACTTGTATATAAGGAGGTCTCACAGGCTGGAGAGGCACTCTGAGATCTGTCATAAAGCACTACGGTCATACTTACTTTGAGCTTGCAGTATCTAGTCTGACTCCTTATCCAAGACATAATAACTGGCGACGAGATACAGATTGTTATGTATGGAGAAAGAGTCAGACTGAACACTGTGAGCTCAAAGTAAAGTGTTACTTTAGTCTTTTATTGCAGGTCTCCAGAGAGCCTCTCCAACCTGTGAGGCCTCTTAAATACCTGTGCTCCCAAGGGATTATGGGATCCCTTGGGACTCCAGAGGATGAGCCCTCTGGTGGCTGTACAGAGTAAATACAAGTTAACGTATTTACCCCCCCCCCCCCTCAAAGTCAACAGTGTAACTATTTACAAGGTGAGTCAATCTAGGGTCCTTCTTACCCTGGTTGATCATCTCGGTGTGAAAGCAGGTGTTGTTGAATCATTTGTTGGGCCCTCGCTGGGCTGCTGTGCAGCTGGCCTAACTGGGTTGCCTGGTGTGTTGGGTCCAGCTGGGCTGCTGTGGATGATGGGTTCTGCTTCGTGGTCAACTGTGGTGCCGGTTGCCACTGGTGTGTATGTTGGGGGATCAAAAAAGGTAGGGTCCAAGGTGGGTTGCTCAGGATAGTCCGTGAATCTGAGTTTCATTTGGTCCAAGTGTTTCCGATGAATGAGTCCATTTGAAAGTTTGACCCGAAACACCCTGCTCCCCTCTGGCCACGACAGTGCTGGGAAGCCACTTGGGACCTTGTCCATATTTCAAAAACAGGATCATTGATTTCAATCTCGCGTGACACATTTGCGCTATCATGGTATGTACTTTGTTGAAGCTGCCTGCTCTCTACCTGTTTACGTAGATCAGGGTGAACTAACGAGAGCCTTGTCTTAAATGTTCTTTTCATGAGCAGTTCAGCAGGTGGGATCCCAGTGAGCGAGTGGGGTCTCGTGCGGTAGCTAAGCAGGATTCAGGATAGGTGAGTCTGCAGCGAGCCTTCAGTTACCCTCTTCAAGCCTTGCTTGATGGTTTGCACTGTTCTCTCTGCCTGACCATTGGACACTGGTTTAAATGGGGCAGATGTGACATGTTTGATCCCGTTACGGTCATGAATTCTTTGAACTCAGCACTGATAAAACATGGCCCGTTGTTGCTCACCGGGACATCGGGTAGGCCGTCTATGGCAAACATGGCCTGCAGGCTTTCAGAAGTGGCAGCGGATGTGCTAGCCAACATTATCTCACATTCAATCCACTTGGAGTAGGCATTTACAACCACAAGGAACATTTTTCCCAAGAACGGGCCTGCATAGCCGACGTGTACCCTAGACCATGGTTTGGAGGGCCAAGACCATAAACTTAGCGGCGCTTCCCTGGCTACATTGCTTAACTGCGAGCATGTATTACATCTGTGATCGCAGGACTCTAAGTCCGCATCGATACCGGGCCACCACACGTGGGATTATCTCTTCCTGCATTTCCACTGGGACACTAGACCAGTTCCCGTGAAGCACACAGCTTTTGACTAGGGATAATGAGGGGTCTTGGTCGTCCAGGTTTTGATCTGCCGGGTAGTGACGGGTGATTGCTCATTCTCAAATGCTTCCATAAGCATGACTTGATCTGCGGGCTGCGCCATTTCCACCCCCGTGGTGGGCAATGGAAGCCTACTGAGAGCATCGGCGCAGTTTTCTGTGCCTGGCCTGTGGCGGATGGCGTAGTTGTATGCGGACAACGTGAGCGCCCATCTCTGGATGCGGGCCGATGCGTTGGTATTTATCCCTTTGCTCTCGGAAAACAGGGATATGAGTGGCTTATGGTCAGCTTCCAATTCGAATTTTAGCCCAAACCGGTATTGATGCATTTCTTTATCCCATAGACACACGCTAGCACTTCTTTCTCAACCATGCTGTAGGCTCTCTCAGCCTTAGATAGACTTCTGGATGCATAAGCAACCGGTTGCAGTTTCCCAAAATCATTAGCTTGTTGCAATACACATCCGACGCCATATGATGACGCATCACATGCTAGTACCAAACGCTTACATGGATCATACAAAACAAGCAATTTGTTTGAGCATAACAATTTTCTCGCTTTTACAAAGGCATTTTCTTGGCTTTTTCCCCAAACCCATTCGTCTCCTTTTCGTAGTAAGACATGCAGTGGTCCTAACAGTGTGCTGAGACCTGGTAAGAAGTTACCAAAGTAGTTCAGGAGTCCCAGAAATGACCGCAGCTCCATCACATTCTGTGGCCTCAGTGCATTCTCGATTGCCTCCGTCTTCGTGTTGGTGGGCCTGATGCCATCCGCCGCAATTCTCCTTCCCAAGAACTCCACTTCAGGTGCCAGGAAAAGGCACTTCGAGTGTTTTAACCTGAGCCCCACGCAGTTGAGTCGACTAAGAACCTCCTCCAGGTTCTGCAGATGCTCGGCTGTGTTCCGACCTGTGACCAAGATGTCGTCCTGGAAGACCATGGTGTGCGGGACCGGCGTCAGTAAGCATTCCATGTTTTTCTGGAATATCGCTGCCGCTGATCGAATTCCAAATGGGCATCTGTTATAAATAAAAAGACCTTTGTGCATGTTGATGCAGGTGAGGTCCTTCGATGATTCCTCCAGTTCCTGCTTCATGTAGGCTGAAGTCAGATCCAGCTTCGTGAACATCTTTCCTCCCGCCAGCGTTGTAAAGAAGTCGTCGGCCTTTGGTAGTGGGTATTGGTCCTGCAGGGAGAAACGATTGATAGTTACTTTGTAATACCCACAGATTCTGACGGTACAGTCTCCCTTGAGGACAGGAACGATCAGGCTGGCCCACTCATTGAACGCGATCGCTGAAATGATGCTCTCTCGTTGCAGCCGGTCTAGCTCGATCTCTACCCTTTCATCATGTACGGTACTGCTCTCGCCTTGTGATGGATGGGTCGCATCCCCTGGAATTAAGTGGATCTTCACTTTTGCTCCTTGGAATTTTCCAATGCCTGGTTCGAACAGTGAAGGAAATTTGTTTAAGACCTGGGCACACGAAGTGCCGTCAGCAGGCGATAGCGCTCGGACATCGTCCCAGTTCCAGTGTATCTTTCCCAGCCAGCTCCTGCCGAGCAGCATGGGACCATCGCCCGGTACCACCCAGAGTGGTAGCTTGTGCACCGCTCCATCGTAAGAGACCTTTACGCTAGCACTGCCAATTACGGGAATCAGTTCTTTCGTGTAAGTTCTTAGTTTTATACGAATTGGAGTTAAGACTGGCCTTGAGGCCTTGTTGCACCACAGATTTTTGAAAGTCTTTTTGCCCATGATGGACTGACTCACGCCCATGTCCAGTTCCATTGACACCGGGAGTCCATTTAGTTCAACATTCAGAATTATTGGGGGACAATTCGTGGTGAATGTGTGCACCCCATGTACCTCTGCCTCCTCGATCTGAGGCTCTGGTTCGTCGTGATCTTTCGTGGATCTGTCGTCCTCTGCAACATGGGGGTTTGCAGGTTTAACAGGCTTAGCAGCTTGCCTGCACATATGTTGGAGGTGTCCCATTGTTCCACAGCCCTTGCAAACATACCCTTTAAATTGGCATGAATGGAAACGATGATCACCCCCGCAGCGCCAACAAGGTGTGAATGGCCTTGCATTCATCACCCTTGATGGTGGACTCTGAGACATCTGCGGACGTGCAGCTGCAGGTATGTGTGACCTGCCCTGTACGTTGCGATTCAAAAACAACATCACTTTGTTCATAGTACTTGTAACAGCACTTGTGTGCTGAGAGATTTGCTTCGTATTGTCACTGGTGGCAATGAACGCCTGGGCTATCACTATGGCCTTACTCAAGGTTGGGGTCTCTACAGTCAAAAGTTTGCGAAATATGGTTTCGTGGCCAATGCCAAGTATGAAAAAGTCTCTGAGCATGTGCTCCAAATGTCCTTCAAATTTGCAATGACCAGCAAGGCATCTTAGCTCGGCGACATAACTCGCCAATTCCCGGCCTTCAGACCTTTTGTAGTTGTAGAACCGGTACCTCGCCATCAGAGCGCTTTCCTTTGGGTTCAAGTGCTCTCGGACCAGTGTGCACAAATCATCATACGATTTCTCCGTGGGTTTCACTGGAGTGAGCAGATTCTTCATGAGGCCATACGTTAGTGCCCCACAGACGGTGAGGAGGATCGCCCTTCATTTGGCAGCGCTCCCCATCTAGATTGTTGGCCACGAAGTATTGGTCGAGTCACTCTCATTCTCTGCATCTTTGGGTCCGCCATCTGTACCTTGTCGCCAATTGTTATGTAAGAAGAAAGAGTCAAACTGAAACTTTGAGCTCAAAGTAAACTGTGACCATAGTTTTTTATTGCAGGTCTCCAGAGTGCCTCTCCAACCTGTGAGGCCTCCTTAAATAACTGTGCTCCCAAGGGATTATGGGATCCCTTGGGACTCCAGGGGATGAGCCCTCTGGTGGCTGGACAGAGTAAATACAAGTTTACATATATAACATAGATGACGAACCCCAATGCAACAATGCAGAGAACTGTGGGCATCCTGGAGAAATTTTCGGAGGGAGATGATTGGGAAACCTTCGTGGAGCAACTCAACCAGTACTTCGTGGATAACGAGCTGGAAGAAGAAGGGAACGCTGCCAAACGAAGGGCGATCCTCCTCACCGTTTGCGGTGCACCAATGTATAGCCTCATGAAAAACCAGCTCGCTCCAGCACAACCCACAGACAAGTCTTACCATGAGTTGTGCACACTGGTCCGGGAGCATCTAAACCCGAAGGAAAGTGTTCTGATAGTGAGGTATCAGTTCTACAAGTACAAGAAGTCTGAAAGCCAGGAAATGGCGAGCTACGTCAGCGAGCTAAGTCGTTGCAGGACATTACGAATTTGAAGGACACTTGGAGCATATGCTCAGGGATTTCTTTGTACTTGGCATTGGCCATGAAGTAATACTTTGCAAACTTTTGACTGTAGAGACCCCAACCTTGAGTAAAGCCATAGCGATAGCCCAGGCATTTATCTCCACCAGTGACAATACCAAACAAATTTCCCAGCTGCTAGTGCTGCTGCAAGTACTGTGAACAAAGTAACGTTGTTTTCAAATTGAAATGTACATGGCAGGACTTACATGCCTGTAGCTACACGTCCACAGATGACTCAGTGTCCGCCATCAAGGGTGGTGAATACAAGGCAATTAACACCTTGTTGGCGCTGCAGGGGCGATCATCGATTCCATTGATGCCACTTCAAAGAATACATTTGCAAGGGATGTGGAACAATGGGACACCGCCAACGTATGTGCAGGCGAGCTGCAAACCCTGCTAATCCTGCAAACCACCACGTTGCAGAGGAGGACAGATCCACGGTGGATCATGATGAACTAAAGCCTCAGACCGAGGGGGCAGAGGTATATGGGGTACACACATTCACCACAAAGTGTACCCCGATAATGCTGAAGGTTGAATTAAATGGACTTCCGATGTCCAAGGAGCTGGACACGGGCGCAAGCCATTCCACAATGAGTAAAAAAACTTTCGATAAGTTGTGGTGCAACAAGGCTTCAAGGCCAGTCCTGACTCCAATTCGTACCACACTTAGAACATACACAAAGGAACTGATTCCCGTAATTGGCAGTGCTACCGTAAAGGTCATCACAAGGCGAGAGCGGTACCTTACATGATGAGAGAGAGGGTGGAGATCGAGCTGGACAGGCTGCAACGAGCGGCATCAGCTCGCCGATCGAATTCAATGAGTGGGCCAGTCCGAATTTTCCAGTCCTCAAGGGAGATGGCACCGTCAGAATCTGTGGTGATTACAAAATAACTATCAATCATTTCTCGCTGCAGGATCAATACCCACTACCAAAAGCAGATGACCTATTTGCAACGCTGGTGGGGGGGAAAACATTCACAAAGCTGTACTTGAGCTTGGCGTACATGACGCAGGAGCTGGAGGAATCTTCGAAAGGCCTCACCTGCATCAACACGTATAAAGGTATTTTCGTTTACAACAGATGCCCGTTTGGGATTCGATCGGCCGTGGCGATATTCCAGAGGGATATGGAAAGCTTGCTGAAGTCGGTCCCGCGCACCATGGTCTTCCAGGACGACATCTTGGTTACAGGTCGGGGGACACCGTCGAGCACCTGCAGAACCTGGTGGAGGCTCTTAGTCGGCTTAATCGTGTGGGGCTCAGGCTAAAACGTCGAAGTGCATTTTCCTGGCGTCTGAAGTGGAGTTCTTGGGGAGAAGAATCGTAGCGGACGGCATCAGGCCCACCGATTCGAAGACAGAGGCAATCAAAAACGCACCAAGACCACAGAACATGACGGAGCTGCGGTTGTTTCTAGGACTCCTAAACTATTTGGTAACTTTTTACCGGGTCTTAGCACATTGTTAGAACCCCTGCACTCTCTACTGCGTAAAGGAGATGAATGGGTATGGGGTAAAAGCCAAGAAAATGCCTTTGAGAAAGCTAGGATGCTGTTATGTTCAAACAAATTGCTTGTGTTGTACGATCCATGTAAACGTTTGGTACTAGCATGTGATGCGTCGTCGTACAGGGTCGGGTAATGAATTTGGGAAATTGCAATCAGTTGCTTATGCATCCAGAAGTCTGTTTAAGGCTGAGAGGTCCTACAGTATGATCGAAAACGAAGAGTTTGCGTGTGTTTACGGGGTAAAGAAAATGCATGAATATCTGTTCGGGCTCAAATTTGAATTGGAAACGACCATAAGCTGCTTATATCCCTCTTTTCTGAAAGTAAGAGGATAAATACGAATGCATCGGCCCGCAGCCAGAAATGGGCGCTCACGTTGTCCGCATACAACTACACCATCCACCACAGGCCAGGCACAGAAAACTGTGCCGATGCTCTCAGTAGGCTACCATTGCCCACCACCGGGGTGGCGATGGCACAGCCTGCAGATTTAGTTATGGTAATGGAAGCATTCGAGAGTGAGCAATTACCTGTTACCGCCAGATAGATTAGAACCTGGACGAGCCAGGACCCCTTACTGTCCTTAGTAAAAAACTGTGTGCTCCACGGGAGTTGGTCTGGTGTCCTGTTAGAGATGCAGGAGGAAATAATGCCGTACCAGTGGCGCAAAGGTGAAATGTCTATACAGGCAGACTGCCTCCTATGGGATAATCGGGTAGTTGTGCCAAAAAAGGGCAGGGACACTTTCATTAGTAATCTCCACGCTACCCACCCAGATGAGGCCAGAAGAGACGAGGGCCCAAGGGCAGCACTAGGTCCATGTAGCAGAGCAGGTCTCTGGTCGTCTTGGATAACCCTTGTCACTGGACCAAGACTTAGCCTCTGTCAAGCCCGTGTGGTGGCTGGTGTGCAACGGCCATCCCACGTTAATAAAATCCACGCACAGGCATCTTCCACCCTTCAGGATGTAGTTCAGGACCTGGAATATTAGGTCCTTCATTGAAACACCTGTGAACTCATCCTTTTTTGGTGTGGAAGCAAGTCATCCTCATTTTGAGGGACTGCCTATGATGATGATGGCCCACCCAGACATTGTAATGATGAAAGCAATAACCAGATCCCACATCTGGTGGTCTGGCATCGATGCAGTCTTAGAGTCCTGTGTGCACAAATGTAATACATGTTTCCAGTTCAGCAATGCGGGGTTCATGTTGATTATGCAGGCCCATTCTTGGGAAAAATGTTTTTAGTGGTCGTAGATGCGTACTCCAAGTGGATTGAATGTGTGATGATGTTGGCAAGCACGTCCGCTGCCACCATTGAAAGTCTACGGGCCATGTTTGCCACGCACGGCGTGCCTGATGGCCTTGTAAGTGACAATGGGCCGTGCTTTACCAGTGCCGAATTCAAAGAATTAATGACCTACAATGGGGTCAAACTTGTCACATCTTCCCGTTTAAGCCAGTGTCCAACAGTCAGGTAGAACAAGCAGTTCAAACAATCAAGCAGAGCTTGAAAAGGGTAACTGAAGGCTCACTGCAGACTCGCTTATCCCAAGTCCTGCTTAGTTACCGCACAAGACCCCACTCGCTCACCGGGGTCCCTCCCGCTGAACTGCTCATGAAAAGGGTACTTAAGACAAGGCTCTCATTAGTCCACCCTGATCTGCATGAATAGGTAGAGAGCAGGCGGCTTCAACAGAATACATATCATGATCGCGCAAATGTGTCACGCGAAATTGAAGTAAATGATCCTGTATTTGTGTTGGACTATGGACAAGGTCCCAAGTGGCTTCCTGGCACTGTTTTGGCCAAAGAGGGGAGTAGGATGTTTGTGGACAAACTTGCAAATGGACTCACCTGCAGAAAACACTTGGACCAAACTAAACTCAGATTTACGGACTATCCAGAACAACCCACAACAGACTCTACCTTTTTCAATCCTCCAACACACAAACAAGTGGCAACCGACCCAGCGGTTGACCATGAAGCAGAACCCATTACTCATAGCAGCCCAGCAAGACTCACCACCCCAGCAAGTCCAGCAAGGCCCGCTGCCCAGTGAAGGCCCAACCAACGACTCACCAACACCAGCATTTGCACCGAGACGATCAACCAGGGAAAGGAAGGCCCCAGATCGACTCACATTGTAAATAGTAACACTATTGACTTTGGTGGGGGGAGTGTTGTTACGTATATAAACCTGTAATTACCATGTCTAACCACCAGAGGGCTTATCCCCTGAAGTCCCAAGGGATCCCACAATCCCTTGGGAGCACCTGTATATAAGGAGGCCTCACAGGCTGGAGAGGCACTCTGAGATCTGTAATAAAGGACTATGGTCACACTTACTTTGAGCTTGCAGTATCTAGTCTGACTCCTTATTCAAGACAAAACACCAGCCTCCTGGGAATGGTGGACCAGGTCCTGGACCAGATGGATGTTGTCGTGGATTGTCCGGCCCAGGACCGTGTAGGACTGGTCGGGGTGAATCATGTGGTCCAGCACGGTGCCAAGGCGAGCAGGCATCAACCTGGCAAAAATGTTGTAATCCGTGCTGAGGAGGGAGACCGGGCGCCAGTTCTTAAGTAGGTGGAGATCGCCCTTCTTAGGCAGCAGGATGATGACTCCCCTGCACCAAGAGAAGTGCATCTCCCCAGTCACCAGACTTTCCCCCAGGACCCGCGCGTAGACGCCCCCCCCAAGACATCCCAGAATGCCCTGTGGAACTCCATGGTCAGCCTGTCCAGCCCTGGGGACTTTCCCCTCGAGAGCTGGTCGAGGCAACAGCTCTACAACTCTTTTGGGGACAAAAATAAACATTAGTTCAAGTGCCCCCCAGGCACTCCAGACACTTTTCAACTGCCCTTTTTAAAAAAAACATTTTTGTGTTTTTTTTGGGCTTTAAAATCATGAATTTTACAAGTGCCCCCTATAAAAGGGGAGGGGGACACTAAAACCTGGCAATTAAAACAAATTAAACTTTAAAACATATAAAATCAAATTAAAATTTGGTTGCCGGGGGTGATGATGCACTCCAGTGCCTCCGGCGCCCACCTCTCGCGGAAGGCCGCGAGTGTACCGGTGGACACCGCGTGCTCCATCTCTAAGGACAACCTGGCCCGGATGTAGGTGCGGAAGAGAGGCTGGCAGTCGGGCTGACTGGACCGGCTGATGGCACCCTTGGCTGTACCCAGGAGCAGTCCTACGAGGCCCTCGGACCTACCCGCTCCCCTCCACACAGGGTGCCCAAAGATCAGGAGTGTGGGACTGAAGTGCAGACAGAATTTCAGGAGCAGCCCCTTTAAATAGTTGAACAGGGGCTGCAATCTCGTGCATCCAAAAACATGGAACACGGACTCCTCCAGACCGCAGAAATTGCAGGCGACCTGGGAGCCTGTGAACCGACTTAAAAATTTATTGCACGGGACTGCTCCGTGCACCACCCTCCAGGCCAAGTCCCCGATAAACAGCGGGAGGACTCCCGCGTAGAGTGCACTCCATCGGGGACCCCCGCCTCCTCCGGTCGGCAAAATGTTGCGCCATGACGTGTCCGGACAGCAGACGAGGATGGCAAGGTTGAGAGTGTGCAGGAGCAGCCCGTACAGGAAACCCCTCCGCGCAGAACTGAAAGGCACAGGGGGGATTTCCCCGAGGCGGCTCAAGTTGTGAGGCGCCGGCTCCCGAGGGAGGTTCCGGAGTTTGGCGCTGATGAGGAATTCCGCCCGGACAGGGGTCAGTTCGGACAAGATCTCCCCACTTGCTTAAGCCTCCTAGACACACCTAACGGAGTCAGGGCCCAGCACTGTTTTTAGCGACTTGATGGCATTGGCTGCGCGGCGGACGTCGGCCCAATTTAGGCGCCGTGCCAGCACGTCTGACGCCATCCAGCTTGCTCTTCCGCCATCGAGCAGGTCCCTGACCCTGGTCACCACTCCAGGCGGTAGAGAGCTGCGCTTGGTGGAGACTTTGTTCCAGACCCTGATGAGTTCTGGTAAAAGACAGGCAGCCCCTGGACGGCGGTCCTGACGCCCCCCAAGCTCACAAACAGGAGCTGCGTGTCGTAATTGAGGCTGTACTGCTGGCGGAAGAAATAAGTCGCCAGCGCACGCCACCTAGGAGGGGGCTCAACGTAAAGGTATCTCTGCAGGGTCTGAAGATGGAAAGTCACTAGCTGGGTGCTGACGCACACCAACGACTGGCCGCCCTCCCTAAACGGGAGATTCAAGAAAGCCGCAGAGACTCAGTACTTCCTGTTGTTCCAGAAGAGGTCCACCAACTTCTTCTGTACCTTGGCGACAAACGCAGGGAGAGGGGTCAAAGTGACCAGCCGGTACCAGCTGGTTTATGACGAGCGCTCGACCCCTGTAGGACAGCACTCGGAGCAGTCCTGTCCAACGCCCGAGGCGAGCGGCGACCTTGGCCTCCAGCTCTTGCCAGTTCGCCGGCCAGGCTTCCTCGCCGGGGCTCCCAGATAGAAGAGATGGGTCGTGCTCCAGGCAAAAGGCCTGAGCTCCTCCGGCAGGGAGTCCACCCGCCACTGACCCACCAGGAGTCCGGAACATTTCTCCCAGTTGATCCTGGTGGAGGATGCGGCCGAGCAAATCTCCTGGCACTCACGCATCCTCCGCAGGTCAACGGGATCCCCGACCGTGAGGAGCACGTCATCAGCGTAAGCCAAGAGGACGACCTCCACGCCCGGCCCTTGCAGAGCCAGTCCCGTCAACCTCGTCCGCAAGAAGCGCAGGAAAGGCTCCAGGCAGATGGCGTATAACTGGCCGGACATGGGGCATCCCTGGCGCACCCCTCTCCTAAAGCGAAGGGGCGCCGTCAAGGACCCGTTAACCTTAATCAGACACTCCGCGGTGGCATACAAAAGTCGGATCCGGGCGACGAAATGCGTCCCAAACCCGAAAGCGTGCAGAATTCCGAACAGATAATCGTGATCCACCCTGTCAAACGCCTTCTCTTGGTCGAGAGATAGGAAGTCGACCGACAGACCAGCCTCCTGGGAGTGATGGATGAGGTCCCGGACCAGATGGATGTTATCGTGGATTGTCCGGCCCGGGACCATGTAGGACTGGTCGGGGTGGATCATGTGGTCCAGCACAGCGCCAAAGCGAGCAGACATCACCCTGGCGAAGATTTTGTCGTCCGTGCTGAGGAGGGAGACCGGGCCCCAGTTCTTAAGTAGGCAGAGATCGCCCTTCTTAGGCAGCAGGAAGAGAGAGGTATCTCCCCGGTCGCCAGACTTTCCCCCAGGACCCATGCGTAGTCGACCCCCAAGACATCCCAGAACGCCCTGTGGAACTCCACGGTCAGCCGATCCAGCCCTGGGGACTTTCCCCTCGAGAGCAGGTCGAGGCAACAGCTCTACAAACCTGTGAGCATACTCACAGGTGCATACATTGCACCAGCAAGACCATGTTTTTTTCCCCATTTTGGCATCCGGATATCATTCGGTGAATTGCCACAGCAAGCTTTACTTTAAAGATTGTAAATGATTTACAAATTTGATGGAAAAGTTAGATTGAGCTGCTGGAGAATGAGAAGAAAAGTGCCAGGGTCACACAGCTCAAGAAGCTCCAAGGATGTGAAGGCCTTAGAGAGGGTGCAGAAAAGATTTACAGGAATGGTTCCAGGGATGAGGGACTTCAGTTACATGATCAGGGGTATGGTAGCATGGTGGTTATGTTACTGGACTAGTAATCCAGAGGCCTGGACTAATGATATTTTAAGCCGGTTCACGGGCTCCCAGGCCGCCTGCAATTTCTGCGGTCTGGAAGAGTCCGTGTTCCATGTTTTTATTGAGTGCACGAGGTTGCAGCCCCTGTTCTGTTATTTAATTCTGGCTGCACTTCAGTCCCACACTCCTGATCTTCGGGCACCCTGTGCGGAGGGGAGCGGGTAGGTCCGAGGGCCTCCTCGTAGGACTGCTCCTGGGCACGGCCAAGGGTGCCATCAGCCGGTCCAGGCAGCGGGCGGTCGAGGGGGTCGTTCAGCCAGACTGCCTGCCTCTCTTCCGCGCATACATCCGGTCCAGGGTGTCCTTGGAGATGGAGCACGCGGTGTCCACCGGTACACTCGCGGCCTTCCGCGAGAGGTGGGCACCGGAGGGACTGGAGTGCATCATCACGCCCGGCAACCAAATTTTAATTTGATTTTATGTTTTTAAGTTAATTTGTTTTAATTGCCGGTGCTTTTAGTGTCCCCCTCCCCTTTTATAGGGGGCACTGGAAAAAAAAAAGAAAAACACAAAAAAAAAACCCACAAAAAAGGAAAAAAAGGACCTTGTAAATGTCTGGTGTGTCATCCAGGTCGGGTGGCACGGATTAATGTTTTATGTTTTCAGATAAACTCCAGTAATGTGAATTGAAATCTCACCATGGCAGCTGGGGAATTTAAATTCAATTAATTGAATAAATTATGGAAATAAAAAGCTAGTATCAGTAATGTTGGCCAACTGGTTTGTTGGAAAAACCCAACTGGTTCCTTAATATCCTTTGGGGAAGGAAATCTGCCGTTCTTGGCCTATATGTGACTCCAGACTTAACTGCCCTGTGAAATGGCCTCACATGCCACTCAGTTGTACCAAACCGCTACGATAAAGTCAGCACTGTGGGAGCATCCTCACCACACAAACTGCAGCTGTTCAAGAAGGGCGGCTCACTACCACCTTCTCAGGGGCAATTAGGGACGGGTAATAAATGCTGGCCTTGCCAGCGACGCCCACATCCCATGGACAATTTATTTTTAAAGACTGGAGAAGCTGGGGCTGTTCGTCTTAGAGCAGAGAAGGTCGAAAAGAGATTTGATAGAGGTGTTCAAAATCACGAGGGACATAGACAGAGTAGAGAGAGAAAAACTGTTCCCATCGGAGGAAGGGTCAGGAACCAGCGGACACGGATTTAAATGCAGAAAAACCAAAGGCGACTGGAGGAGAAACTTTTTTTACGCAGTGAGTGGTTAGGATCTGGAATGCACTGCCTGAAACTGTGGCGGCGGCAGATTCAATCGTGGCTTTCGAAAGGGAGTTGGATAAGTACCTGAAGGAAAAGACTTTGCAGGGCTATGGGGAAAGGGCATGGGCGTGGGACTAGCTGAAGTGCTCTTGCAGAGAGCCGACACGGGCTCAAGGGGCCGAATGGCCTCCTTCTGAGCTGTGACCATTCTATGATTCCAAGATACTGATGGCCTGAAGGTTGGAGCATAAGTGAGATAGAAGTTCTAGAACTCTCCACTGGGCGAGGGTGGGGGGTGGGGGTGCATTTTTCTGAGGTAGGGGGAACTGAGGAGCATTGTTGGGGCAACATAACAGGAGTTGATGAAAGTTCGCCGACCTGAAACGTTAACCCTGTTTCTCTCTCCACAGATGTTGCCTGACCTGCTGAGTATTTCCAGCATTTCTGTTTGTATGTCAGATTTCCAGCATCCGCAGTGTTTGGCCTTTACAGGAGTAGCTCCGTGTTTCACCTGATCTTTGTATTTCATTCCTTCAGTACTGGATAAGACTCAATTCGCCTGCCCCCTCAACATTTTTCGGAGAAAGGAAGAGAGTGATACTGAGCGACAGGTGGAGACAAGGAGGCACGATTTTGGAGAAGGCACGTAACATTAAACATCCCCGCAGCTGGTGGGCTGTGGACGAGGTTTCTGGACACAAGGAACAGCAACACAGCTGTGGACCACAGGTGACGAGGAGATGGGACACAGTGCGAGTACCACTGCAGTCAGATCTATAACGGCGGAATAAGCCTCAGAAACATTGCCTTAAGCAAAGAAGGTTAAGAGGACATTTAATAGAGGTGCTCAAAACTACATGAGGTTTTGACAGGGTAGATAGGGAGAAACTGTCAGTAACTTAACCAGAGGACACAGAGTTAATATCATTGGCAAAGGAACCAGAGGGGAGATGATGAGGTGAATTTTCTTTCAAGCACAAGTTCTCATGATTTGGAACAGGGCGTTGGTGAGACCACAGTTTTGCTCTCCTTATTAAAGGAGGGATATACTTGGAGGCAGTTCAGAGAAGGTTCACGAGGTTGATTCCAGAGATGAAGGGGTTGTCATATGAAGTAAGATTGAGCAGGTTGGGTCTATACTCATTAGAATTTAGAAGAATGAGAGATGATCTTATTGAAACGTATAAGATTCTGAGGGGGCTTGACAGGGTAGATGCTGAGAGGATGTTTCCCCTCATGGGGGAATCTAGAACTAGGGGGCATAATCTCAGAATAAGGGGTCGCCCATTTAAAACGGAAATGAGGAAGGATTTCTTCTCTCGGAGGATCATGAATTTTTGGAATTCTCTAACCCCAAAGAGCTGTGGAGGCTGGATCATTGAATATATTTAAGGTGGAGATTTTAGAGCGATAAGGGAGTCAAGGGTTATGGGGAGCGGGCAGGGAAGTGGAGTTGAGTCCATGATCGGATCAACCGTGATCTTATTGAATGGCGGAGCAGGCCCGAGAGGCTGTATGGCCTACTCCTGCTCCTATTCCTTATGTTCTTATGGAATGCAGTGTCTGAAAGGGTGGTGGAAGCAGATTCAACAGCAACTTTCGAAAGGGAATTGAATAAATGCTTGAAATGGAAACAGTTGCCGGGCTATGGGGAAAGAGCAGGGGGAGTGGAACTAATTGGATAGCTCTTTCAAAGAGCCGGCACAGGCATGATGGGTGCAAATTCGCTGCGGCAGTTACCTCATTACAACAGTGACAACAAGTTTCGGGCCGTGCCTAAAACGGCGCAGCCCGGACCTGGACACCCGTTTTCCGTGCCACAAAGTGCACCTAAAAAAAACTCACCTATTCTCCGGCTCCCTGCAGGTCCTCTGAAGCTGGGCGCGGCGCAGCACGAGCTGTGGGGGGCGGAGCCAGGTCCCTGCGCTGAAAACAGTGCTGGGACCTCTGCACATGCACGCTACAGTGGGCACGCATGTGCAGTAGCTCCAGGCGCCCAATACTGTGGGAGGGGCCCTAAGCATGCAGCCCCTAGCCCTGGCCGAATGGCCTCACTGGGGCTGCATGGATAAGGCTCCTCCCACCCGACCAGACCCGACCCGACTTGACTCCCGCTCCCCTGATCGGATCCGACCCGACCCCCGCTCGCACCCGCCCGCCACGGCGACCCGATCTCCGCTCCCCCACCCCAACCCCCACCCCCGGCGACCCGACCTCCGCTTCCCCCGCCACCCGGCGACCCGACCTCGGCTCCCCCCGCCGGCGACATGACCACCGCCCTCCTTCCCGAGCCGACCCGACCTCCGCTCTCCCCCCCGACCTCCGCTCCCCCGCCACCGGACCTGACCTCCGCGACTCCTCCCCCGACCTCCGCGACTCCCCCCCCGAACTCCGCGACTCCCCCCCCGAACTCCGCGACTCCCCCCCGACCTCCACGACTACCCCCCCGACCTCCGCGACTCCTCCCCCGACCTCTGCGACTCCCCCCTCCGACCTCCGCGACTCTTCCCCGACCTCCGCGACTCTTACCCCCCCCGACCTCCGCGACTCTTTCCCCAACCTCCGCAACTCTTCCCGCCCCCGACCTCTGCGACTCTTCCCCCGACCTCCGCGACTCCACCCCCGACCTCCGCGACACCCCCTCCGACCTCCACGACTCTTCCCCCCAGACCTCCGCGACTCTTCCCCCCCGACCTCCGTGACTCTTACCCCCCGACCTCTGCGACTCCCCCCCCGACCTCCGTGACTCCCCCCCCGACCTCTGCGACTCTTCCCCACCGACCTCCGCGACTCTTCCCCCCTGACCTCCGCGACTCCTCCCCTGACCTCCGCGACTCTTCCCCCACCGACCTCCGCGTCTCCCCCCCGACCTCCGTGACTCTTCCCCCCCGACCTCCGTGACTCTTACCCCCCGACCTCTGCGACTCCCCCCCCGACCTCCGTGACTCCCCCCCCGACCTCTGCGACTCTTCCCCACCGACCTCCGCGACTCTTCCCCCCTGACCTCCGCGACTCCTCCCCTGACCTCCGCGACTCCCCCCCCGACCTCCGCGTCTCCCCCCCCGACCTCCGCAACTCTTCCCCCCCGACCTCCGCGACTCTTCCCCCCCGACCTCCGCGACTCCCCCCCCGACCTCCGCGACTCTTCCCCCCCCGACCTCCGCAACTCTTCCCCCCCGACCTCCGTGACTCTCCCCCCACCGACCTCCGTGACTCTTCCCCCCTGACCTCCGCAACTCCCCCCGCCCGACCTCCGCGACTCTTCCCGACCTCCGCGACTCTTCCCCCCCCGACCTCCACAATTCTTCCCCCGACCTCCGCGACTCTTCCCGACCTCCACGACTCTTCCCCCGACCTCCGCGACTCCCCCCCGACCTCCGCGACTCTTCCCGACCTCCGCGACTCCCCCCGATCTCCGCGACTCCCCCCCGACCTCCGCGACTCTTCCCCCGACCTCCGCGACTCCCCCCCGACCTCCGCGACTCTTCCCCCGACCTCCGCGACTCCCCCCCGACCTCCGCGACTCCCCCCGACCTCCGCGACTTTTCCCGACCTCCGCGACCCTTCCCGACCTCCGCGACTCTTCCCCCCCCGACCTCCGCGACTCCCCCCCGACCTCCGCGACTCTTCCCGACCTCCGCGACTCTTCCCCCCCCGACCTCCGCGACTCCCCCCCGACCTCCGCGACTCTTCCCGACCTCAGCGACTCTTCCCGACCTCCGCGACTCTTCCCCCGACCTCCGCGACTCTTCCCCCGACCTCCGCGACGCCCCCCCGACCTCCGCGACTCTTCCCGGCCTCCGCGACTCCCCCCCGACCTCCGCGACTCTTCCTGACCTCCGCAACTCTTCCCGACCTCCGCGACTCTTCCCCCGTCCTCCGCGACTCCCCCCCGACCTCCGCGACTCTTCCCGACCTCCGCGACTCTTCCCCCTCCGACCTCCGCGACTCCCCCCACGACCTCCGCGACTTTCCCCCCCCCCGACCTCCGCGACTCCCCCTCCCCGACTTCCGCGACTCTTCCCCCCCGACCTCCGCAACTCTTCCCCCCCCGACCTCCGAAACTCTTCCCCCGACATCCGCGACTCCCCCCACGACCTCCGCGAATCTTCCCCCCCGACCTCCGCGTCTCCCCACCCAACCTCCGCGACTCCCCCCACGACCTCCGCGACTCTTCCCACCCGACCTCCGCGACTCTTCCCACCCGACCTCCGCGACTCCCCCCCAACCTCTGCGACTCTTCCCCCCCGACCTCCGCGACTCCCCCCGACCTCCGCGACTCCCCCCCCGACCTCCGCGACTCTTCCCCCCCGACCTCCGCGACTCCCCCCGACCTCCGCGACTCCCCCCCCGATCTCCGCGACTCTTCCCACCCGACCTCCGCGACTCTTCCCCCCCGACCTCCGCGACTCCCCCCCGACCTCCGCGACTCTTCCCCCGACCTCCGCGACTCTTCCCCCCCGACCTCCGCGACTCTTCCCCCCCGACCTCCGCGACTCCCCCCCCGACCTCCGCGACTCCCCCCCGACCTCCGCGACTCTTCCCCCCCGACCTCCGCGACTCCCCCCCCGACCTCCGCGACTCTTCCCCCGACCTCCGCGACTCTTCCCCCCCGACCTCCGCGACTCTTCCCCCGACCTCTGCGACTCTTCCCACCCGACCTCCGTGACTCCCCCCCCCGACCTCCGCGACTCCCCCCTCGACCTCCGCGACTCTTCCCCCCCCCGACCTCCGCGACTCCCCCCCCGACCTCCGCAACTCCCCCCCGACCTCCGCGATGCCCCGCCCCGACCTCCACGACTCTTCCCCCCCGACCTCCACGACACCCCCCCCAGACCTCCTTGACTCTCCCCCCCCGACCTCCGTGACTCTTCCCCCCTGACCTCCGCAACTCCCCCCCGACCTCCGCGACTCTTCCCCCGACCTCCGCGACTCTTCCCCCCCCGACCTCCGCGACTCTTCCCGACCTCCGCGACTCCCCCCCGACCCCCGCGACTCTTCCCGATCTCCGCGACTCCCCCTCCGACCTCCGCGACTCTTCCCCCCCGACCTCCACGACTCTTCCCCCCCCGACCTCCACGACTCTTCCCCCGACCTCCGCGACTCTTCCCGACCTCCGCGACTCCCCCCCGACCCCCGCGACTCTTCCCCCCCGACCTCCGCGACTCTTCCCGACCTCCGCGACTCCCCCCCCGACCTCCGCGACTCTTCCCCCGACCTCCGCGACTCTTCCCCCCCCGACCTCCACGACTCTTCCCCCGACCTCCGCGACTCTTCCCGACCTCCGCGACTCCCCCCCGACCCCCGCGACTCTTCCCGACCTCCGCGACTCTTCCCCCCCGACCTCCACGACTCTTCCCCCCCCGACCTCCGCGACTCCCCCCCGACCCCCGCGACTCTTCCCGACCTCCGCGACTCCCCCCCCCGACCTCCGCGACTCTTCCCCCCCGACCTCCACGACTCTTCCCGACCTCCGCGACTCCCCCCCCGACCTCCACGATACTTCCCCCCCCGACCTCCACGACTCTTCCCCCCCCGACCTCCGCGACTCGCCACCCCGACCTCCACGATACTTCCCCCCCCGACCTCCGCGACTCGCCACCCCGACCTCCACGATACTTCCCCCCCCGACCTCCACGACTCTTCCCCCCCGACCTCCACGACTCTTCCCCCCCCGACCTCCGCGACTCTTCCCCCCCGACCTCCACGACTCTTCCCCCCCGACCTCCACGACTCTTCCCCCCCGACCTCCACGACTCTTCCCCCCCCGACCTCCGCGACTCGCCACCCCGACCTCCACGATACTTCCCCCCCCGACCTCCACGACTCTTCCCCCCCCGACCTCCACGACTCTTCCCCGACCTCCGCGACTCTTCCCCCCCGACCTCCGCGACTCTTCCCCCCCCGACCTCCGCGACTCCCCCCTCCGACCTCCGCGACTCTTCCCCCCGACCTCCGCGACTCCCCCCCCGACCTCCGCGACTCTTCCCCCCCGACCTCCGCGACTCTTCCCCCCCTGACCTCCGCGACTCTTTCCCCACGACCTGCGCGACTCCCCTCCCACCCACCTCCGCGACTCTTCCCCCTCCGACCTCTGCGACCGCCCCCCCTGGACCCGGGACCCGAGACCCGACGCCACCTACCTGTAAATCCAGCCCGAAGTCTTGGGCCTGGCCGTTCAGCCTCCTTCTCTCCCTCCCTCCCCTCTCCCTCCCTCCCCTCTCCTTCCTTCCTCCCCCTCTCCCCCCCTTCTCCCACTCTCCCCTCCCTTCTCCTCCCCCTCTCCCCTCCCTTCTCCTCCCCCTCTACCTCCCTCCTCCTTCCTCCCCCTCTCCCCCCCCCACCCCCTCTTCTCCCCCTCCCCCACCCACCTCCCCTCGCTGTCAGAAACACAGACATTGACAGAGAGTGAGAGAGACACACACAGACAGACAGAGAGATAGAGACACTGACAGAGACACACTGGGGGGGGCGTCCCAGCACGCTGTTGTAGGGCTCCCGTGCTGCAGTCGGTAAGTAGAAAATGTTTTATTTCTTGATTTTTTAATTTTTTTAATTTTTTATTAATTTTTTTTGATTGATTTATTGGTTGATTTATTGATGTATTTATCATTTATTATTGATGATCGCTCTTTATTTGTAAAACTGAAGTGTTTAATGTTTGTAAATTTCCCTTTAAACCCCTCCCCCCCGTCCCATTCCCTACGCCTGATTTGTAACCTACGCCTGATTTTCTACGTGTAGACAAGGTTTTTCTGAGCGTACAAAAATCTTCACTTACTCCATTCTAAGTTAGTTTGGAGTATGTTTTCACTGCCTAAACTTTGAAAACAGGCGTAAGTGGCCGGACACGCCCCCTTTTGAAAAAAAAAAATCTGTTCCAAACTGAAACTGTTCTAACTGACTAGAACTGGAGCAAACTAAATGCCGAGAATTGCAATTTCTAAGATACTCCATTCTAAACCAATTGCTTCAAAAGAACAGGAGTAACTCAGGCCGAAACTTGGCCCCTAAACTTCAGAAGTGCTTCAGCGGTGGTTTAAACGACTTGGGACGTCCTGAGGTTGGGAAGTGGGGGGCGTTATATAAACGCGAGTTCTTTCTTTAAAATGTTGGTCTTAGCTGAAATGCCCTAAAGCGGGAGGCTCTTTAAGTTTAATCAATGGAAGCAGTAAATTTTGCCACACACATCAACAGACCACTTCATTGTATCTTTGTTAGATCTCTGAGCAGGGGGCGGTTGCCATGGTAATATGCCTCGCCAGTGTTGAATGCAGTGACACGATTTTGGCGACTTAATGAGGTCGCTGTGCTGCGGAGCGGGTCTGCTGCCCGAGATTTATTACTTTTAACAGTTGTGATAAAAAGGGAAAATGCAAAACCTCAAACAGGGCAGAGAATTTTTTTCAGGTACAGAACCAGCTGCACTGCCCACTTGCCAGCAATGCAAATAGGACAGCGCCATAGTGACGCTGTTCCTGCCTTGTTCCTGCACGCATACACAGCTCCTTCAACAGGTTCACGCGCCAACCCGCAATATTCAGAGCTGCGGATTACCGAGAGTATATCCCGGGCGGAAGGGCTAACCCTGGTTCAGTGTGTAAATGCACCACCTTCTGTGTCAATTGTCAAATATATGTCAGCTGTGGCTCAGTGGGCAGCACTCTCGCCTCTGAGTTAGAAGGTTGTGGGTTCAAGTCCTGTTCCAGAGATTTGAGTGCAAAAATCTAGGTAGACGCTCACAGTGCAGTGCTGAGGGAGTGCTGCACTGTTGGAGGTGCTGTCTTTCAGATAAGATATTAAACCGAGGCCCTGTCTGCTCTCTGGTGGACATAAGAGTTCGTGTGGCACTATTTGAAAAAGAGTGGGGGAGTTATCCCTGGTGTCCTGGCCAACATTTATCCTTCAACCAACACCTAAAACAGATTATCTTGTCATTAGCACATTACTGCTATGTGCAATTTGGCTGCCGTGTTACTTACATTGATTACACTTCAAAAAGTACTTCATTGGTTGTACAGTGTTTTGGAAGGACCTGAGGTTGTGAAAGACGCTATATAAATGAGAGTTCTGTCTTTCTTTCCGTGGTGCTGAGCTGTCTCAGCCAAGAAAGTCCCCTGTTGTTCAGGTGGGTGTAATGTATTTGCTTCATGGGTTCTTTGCTTTAGAATTCATAGCAACCCATTGCTATTAGGAACTAATTGGTTTATTAGCCAAAGGTTTAACACTCACACTACACATTACCAGTTCATCCACCAGGCTCACAACCACCTGCCTCATCGTGGAGCCACCGAACCCAACTGGCTGGGGTTTTATTGAGTCTTGTGAACATCACGTGACTGGCTAAGCCACTCCCACTCAACAGCTCTACAACTATTTTAGTTTTATACTTTAATCAAGTGCCCCCTGATTAAAGAGGGAGGGGCACACTCCAAAAACTTTTCAAGTGCCCCATTTTTTTTGGTGTTTTTTTTGAGGGCACTAAAAAACACAAATGATACAAGTTCCCCCTGGCTAAAAGGGGGGAGGCACTAAAACCGACAACTGAAACAAATTAAACTATAGACATTAAAATCAAATTAAAATTTGGTTGCTGGGGGTGATGATGCACTCCAGTCCCTCCGGTGCCCACCTCTCGCAGGAGGCCGTGAGCGTACTGGTGGACACTGCGTGCTCCATCTCCAAGGACACCCTGGCTCGGATGTAACCGCGGAAGAGAGGCAGGCAGTCAGGCCGAACGACCCCCTCGACCGCCCTCTGCCTGGACCGGCTGATGGCCCCCTTGGCCATGCCCAGGGGCAGTCCTACGTCCACAGCTCTATAAACCTGCAAGCATACTCACAGGTGCGTACATTACAGACGGGGGTCTCGGGAGTGGAAGGTCTTGCTGTTTAGCACCCCCTGCTGGACACTCTGCATGGCTGTCGAGCAAGGACAGAATTGAGCTGGCAGTTGTTGTTGCTGTCACCCCCCCCACTGCCTCACCATGGTTGCACAGCCTGTGATTCACTGTCTAGGCTTGCGTATGAATAACATTCACTCGGGTGAGGTACGGAAGGGCAGCTGGCACCATGGAATCATTCCACAGCATGAGCTCACACTCTCAGAGCCGTGGGGAGAAAACTGGAGATCAAGAGAAAAAATAAAATCTCTGGAATAAATAGAACATTGTCGGTCGAAAGCATTTAAAAATTGGCTGTTTTTTTTTACTCTACTAAATTACAACAAGCCTTTTCTCTTCAGGCCGAGTCCGGTAAGAGACCACAGCTAGGAAGTGGTTTGGTCGATGCTCCGTGTGATACAGGCAGATTCTGCTTTCGGTCTACAAACAGACATAGAGAAGATGTTTCCACTCGTGGGGAATCCAAAACTAGGGATTCCACGTATAAGACAGTCACTAATAAATCCATTAGGGAATTCAGGAGTGTAATGTATGCACCTGTGAGGATGCTCACAGGTTTGTAGAGCTGTTGCCACCATCTTGCCATCCGGAGGAGGCGGGGGTCCCCAATGGAGTGCTCTATACGCGGGAGTCCTCCCTTTATTTATGGGGGACTTGCCCTGGAGGGTGTTACACGGAGCAGTCCCGTGCAATAAGTTTTTAAATCGGTTCACGGACTCCCAGGCCGCCTGCAATTTCTGCGGTCTAGAGGAGTCCGTGTTCCATTTGTATATACAATGTGCGAGGTTGCAGCCCCTCTTCCATTATTTGAAGGGGCTGCTCCTCAAATTCTGGTTGCACTTCAGTCCCACACTCCTGATCTTTGGGCACACTGTGCGGAGGGGAGCGGGCAGGTTGGAAGGCCTCCTCGTAGGACTGCTCCTGGGCCTGGCCAAGAGGGCCATCAACCGGTCCAGGCAGCGGGCGGTCGAGGGGGTCGTTCAGCCCGACTCCCTGACTCTCTTCCGCACTTACATCCGAGCCAGGGATTACCTGGAAATGGAGCACGTGGTGTCCACCGGTACGCTCATGACCTTCCGCGAAAGGTGGGCACCGGAGGGACTGGAGTGCATCATTACTCCCAGCAACCAAATTTTAATTTGATTTAAGTTCTGGTAAAATGTTAATTAGTTTAATTGTCGGTTTTAGTGTCCCCCATTAATAAGGGGGCACTTGATTTATGGTTTTACCCTAAAATAGTTGTAGAGCTGTTGTATTCTGAGTGGCTTAGCCAGTCATGTGATGTTCACAAGAGTCAATAAAACCCCAGTCAGTTGGGTCCAGGTCATCTGCGATGAGGTATGCAGTTGTGAGCCTAGTGGATGAACTGGTAATGTGTATTGTGATTGTTAAACCTTTATTAATAAACCAACTAGTTCTTAATAGCAATGTGTTACTATGAATTCTTAAGCAAAGAACCCATGAAGCAAATACATTGCAAGGAGAAACATCTTTACCCAGAGAGTGGTGAGAATGTAGAATGGGTACATGCAGTGGTTGAGGCAAATAGCATAGGTTATGCTGATAGGGTTAGACAAAGAGGGTTGGGAGGAGGCTGGTTTGGAGCATAAACACCATGACGGACCAGTTGGGCTGAATGGTCTGTTTCTGTGCTGCACATTCTATGTAATTCTATGAAATACAATCAACATTTCCTACCATCAAGTTGGCACGCTACTGACAAAGTGTATTAAGCATGTGCATTGCACGATGTGTCAAGAGACATTACCTCAGAGTGAGACGGGACCCTATAATCTGTATAATGCACTGGCGGAGGCGTTCCAGGGGCTTGCAGCTTCTCCACGTTACATAAACACATCCCAGCACTTCAATCAGAAATTGCGATACATTTGGTCTGGGTGGAGGTCTCGATATAAAGCATGGCATATCTGCTGTAACGAAAGAAAGACTTGCATTTATAAAGCGCCTTTCACTTTAGGATGTCCCAAAGCGCTTTGCAACCAATGAAGTACTTTTGAAGTGTAGTCGCTGTTGTAACTGGGTAACCGAATAGAGGTCTTTAAAATGATGAAAGGTTTTGATCGAGTGGATACAGAGAGAGTGTTTCCACTTGTGGGGAAGAGCAAAACTAGAGGCCATCAATATAAGATAGTCACCAAGAAATCAAATAGGGAATTCAGAAGGAATGTCTTTACCCAGAGGGTGGTGAGAATGTGGAACTCGCTACCACAGGGAGTGGTTGAAGCGAATAGTATCGATGCATTTAAGTGGAGGCTAGATAAGCATATGAGGGAGAAAGGAATAGAGGGTTATGCTGATGGAGTTAGATAAGGAAAGACAGGAGGAGGCTCGAGTAGAGCATAAAAGCCGGCATGGACTGGTTTGGCTGAATGGCCTGTTTCTGTGCCGTTTATCACATGTAATCCTATGTAATGTAATGTAGGAAACACAGCAGCCAATTGCACACAGCAAGCTCCCACAAGCAGCAATGTGATAAGTGACCAGATGATTAGTTTTTGTTATGTTGATTGAGGCATAAATATTGGCCATGACACCAGGGAGAACTCTCCTGCTGTTCTTCGACATAATACCACGGGATCTTTTACGTCCACCTGAGAGAACAGACAGTGCCTCGGTTTATCAGATCATCCGAAAGCCGGCACCTCCAACAGTGCAGCACTCCCTCAGCATTGCACTGGAGTGTCAGCCTGGATTTTTGTGCTCAAGTCTCTGGAGTGGGACTTGAACCCTCAAATTCCTGACTCAGGCGAGAGCACTACCCAGGTAAACAACAACCTTAAGGGCAGTTAACAGTCAACCACATTGTCATGGGACTGGAGTCACATATAAGCCAGACTGGGTAAGGATGGTAGATTTCCTTCCCCTAAAGGCATTAGTCTCCTTCTACCTCTGGCTCAGGCCTGAAGTGGAATTTGCCAAGTGTTACGACCATTACCCCTTGGCTACTTTGACTTGCTTTAGCATGCCAGCTGAAGCAAGGTCCCGGGGCGTGGTGTTTGGATCCAATAGTGAGAGCCTGGATGAGTCATCAGGACCAACTGCTGGTAAAACCACCCTTCCTGGTGCGGTGCTTGCCATGCAGAGCTGCCTCCTTTAGGCCCCCTCCCCACCCCCCCACCCCCACGCTCTTACAACCCCATCGTCACTGCTGATCTGACAGACGGCTATTTAGTAATGTATTGAAAACTTATGTCTACACATACTTCCTGTCTATAAAATCTTGCTTTCTGCAGCCACGTTTTTGTGTCAATTTTTTCCATTATAAATTGTTATGAACACCCTTCCTATGTAAACTTGTCACGCTGTAATGACACCTTTCCACCAGTCGTGGCACTATAGTGCCTTAGTTTTCATAGAAATCGTAGAAATTTACAACACGGAAGGAGGCCATTTCGGTCCATCGTGTCCGTGCCAGCCGACAAAGAGCTATCCAGCCTAATCCCACTTTCCAGCTCTTGGTCCATAGCCCTGTAGGTTACAGCTCTTTAAGCGCACATCCAAGCACTTTTTAAATGTGATGAGGGTTTCTGCCCCTACCATCCTTTCAGGCAGTGAGTTCCAGACCCCCATTGCCCTCTGAGTGAAGAAATTTCCCCTCAAATCCCCTCTAAACCTCCTACCACTTACTTTAAATCTATGCCCCCTGGTTGTTGACCCTTCTGCTAAACGGAAATCGGTCCTTCCTATCCACTAGGTACCTCATAATTTTATACATCTCAGTAAGGTCTCCCCTCAGCCTCCTCTGTTCCAAAGAAAACAACCCCAGCCTATCCAATCTTTCCTCACAGATAAGATTCTCCAGTCCTGGCAACATCCTCGTAAATCTCCTCTGTACCCTCTCTCGTACAATCACATCTTTCCTGCAATGTGGTGACCAGAACTGCACGCATTTTGTGAGTCTCTTCTCTTCAGCCCGTACCGGAGAAACTCCTTTGCTCTGACCATCTCTACTTCTCTCCAAATTTCCCCAAGTTTTGCTATTTAATTATAAATAATAATATAAAATCAAAGTATTATATAAAAATAAGGACACAGAGTATATAATGGGCTGGAAATTTGGCGATTTTGTGAATGGGTTTTTTGGTGCTATTTCAGCTTTCTTGGCGAAAACCTGGTTGGCAGAAAATTTCGGTGACGTTTTGCGGCAGCAGTTTTCAAATACCGCTGGAGACAGGAGACTCGAA